>NC_064835.1:46689696-46992727 GCF_024166365.1 Elephas maximus indicus
TGAAAACATTTCACCCCATCTACTAGGAGGAATCTGACCAGACTGTTCCTGTCACAAGAACATTTGAGGGTGAGGATGAACAAAAATCAGAGGTTTGGAGGAGCAACCCATTTGAATGACATCCATGAGGCAACAAGAGATTTGACTCTCCCCACCACCATTATCTTTACCACCAGAACCTCTCAGCCTGCTGCTTTACTAATCCCTGAATCCCAGGGGACACGCCACTCCTCCAGTCCCAAGGTTCACCCACCTCCTGTCCCTAGGAAATTCACAGTGACAATACCTACTGCCTTCCTCTCATGCTCCCCCCAAAAATTCACAAAAATAAATCAACCTGATAAAAATATATCTCCCACTCAAATTCTTTAAAAAATCAGATTTACCAAATTGGTTGAGACTAGACAACTCCTGGAAACCCTGGTGGTGTAGTGTGTAAGTGCTATGGCTGCTAACCAAATGTTGGCAGTTCAAATCCACTGGAAACCGTACGGGTCGCTATGAGTCAGAATTGACTTGATGGCAGTGGGGAAGCTGGAGGAGACTCCTTGCGAATACTGCCCTGAGATATTTTTTAAACCTTGAACCAAAACTATCCCCCATTTATATGAGACCAAATGGTCAATAATTGCTTGAAAACAAATACGAGAATTGTCATGGATTGAATTACGTCCCCCCGAAAATGTGTGTATCAGTTTGGCTGGGCCATGATTCTGGTACTCTGTGATTTTCCTATAACCTGTAAATCCTACCTATATGATATTAATGTGGGAAGATGGATGGCAGTTGTGTTAGTGAGGCAGGACTCAGTCTACAAGATTGGATTGTGTATTGAGTCAATCTCTTGAGATATAAAAGAGAGAAGCAAACAGAGGAATAGGGGACCTCATACCACTAAGAAAGCAGCACTGGGAGCAGAGCACGTCCTTTGGACCTGGTGTCCCTGTGCCTGAGAAGCTCCTCAACCAGGGGAAGATTGATGACAAGGAATCTTCCTCCAGAGCCAACACAGAGAGGAAGGCTTCCCCAGGAGCTGACGCCCTGAATTTGGACTTGAAACCTACTAGACTGTGAGAAAATAAATTTTTCTTTGTTAAAGTCATCCCCTTGTGGTATTTCTGTTACATCAGCACTAGATAACTAAGACAAGAAGGTAAGGGGGCAGGCAAACTAGATTAGTGGAAATGGAACAACCAGAACTGAAATAATGAGAATGACCATACATTGTGACAAATATAACCAATGTCACTGAACAATTTGGGTAGAAATTGCTGAGCAAGATCTTAATCTGCTGGGTAAACTTTCACAGAAAAAAAATAAAATATTATTTTAAAAAACTACATATATATATATATCTCCCATAGTCTGGGTTCTTCAGTCTTATAATTGATCATCTTGTTATGTATCATTTTAACATATTTGACTTTGTCCCCTGAAATGTTTTTCATCTAATTCTATTTTTCTGATATTACATATTGTCACTTCTGTTTTCTATTAACAGTGGCCTAACATATCTTCATCTATTGCAGTAGTTCCAATCATTTTATGTATTTGTTTTAGATGCATCTCATGTAAATAGAATATTATTGGATTTGCATGTTTTATCCACTTTTACCTTTCAATTGTGAACAATTTCCTATTTACACTGTCAAAGTATAAATTTCAAAAAATTAAAATATAAAATTCTCATACAAATATATTGTGAACATGTATCAAAGATTTACTTACTTTGTTAACAACAGAACCATAAGGTGCTAAAGCTGGTTCAAAGGAGAGTATATATTGCATCTTAAAGCAATCTTATCCCATCATTAATAGAAGTGTGTGTGCTCAGCTAAATAAGGAAGATGCAAAACTAGTTAGTGTCCCATAGAACAGTAAAACCATAAGCATTGGGGTTATCTTCTCTTCTAGAAAATAGTCATTTGTCATTTTCATGGTATCAGTAGGTATCCACTAGGTTAGCTTCTAACTTCATAAAAGCTGGTCTTTAATCAGTAGCAAAAAGAAATCAAACAAATTTTATTTCCCTAAAGAATCAAATGACCTTTGAAGGGACAAGTGGTCATTGCTTTGGCTTATTTTCAAATTTTGGATAATTTATTTAACAACATTTATTATTGGTTATGACTCATATTTGGAGTTGGTCTTTCCATCTTATTTGGTATTTCTGTTTATCACACTTTCCTCTTAATTTTTTATTCCCCTTTCCTGAATTTTGATGGATTCATTTAGTTTTATTTGTTCAATTTTTCCTTCTAGTGGCTTGGAAGTTTCATATCCTGTTGCTATTCCACTCTTGTTAACCAGATCCCTTTTCATTTCGCTCACTCTTCACAGGGCGTGAAGGGTGAGTGCCAAGTTCTCTGTACACCAGCTGAGGCAGGCAGCCTAGGTGTTATTCTGCTCTGTACCACCCACCCACTTGGGCAATCCCAGCCCAGGTGACTCTGAGGTGTGGTTTTTCGGGGCTCTGTGGGGAAGGCTGGGACTGGCTGTTTCAAGGGCCTCTCCTATTTCTACAATGGAATAGGAGTTTCTAGATTCCAGATTCTCCATCAACTCAATCACATAATTTAAATCTTTGGATTTTTTCTGAAAATTTTTGTTCTGCTAATAGCATCCTTCATGATTTTCCAACTACAAGACATATATGTTCTCCTTTTTATATTTCTTCTGAGCTAGCAGAGGACAGGTCTGTCATATTGAACTAAAAAGTCTTAATTATTCCTTGTTTCAACCTATTTTTGTGTTTATTGTTTGAGTTTTTTTCCCCTCTGTTGACCTGCCTTCTTCCTATCTTCCCATCTTAAGCTTGGTACTCCAGGTCTCAGCCAGGATTACCAGGGCCCTTGCAGGAAGGGAGGAAAAGGGAGGACCTGTGCTTCTTCTCTTCAACACCACACTAACTCATTGTCTTTGAGTCCATTCTGACTCAGATCCCCATGTGTGAGAGTAGGACTGCTCCGTAGGGCTTTCTTGGCTGTCATCTTTACAGAAGCAGATCAGCAGACCCCTTTCTTCCGCAGTACTACTGGGTGGGTTTTGAACTGCCAACCTTTAGGTTAGTAGTTGAGCGCAAACTGCTTGCGACTTGCAGGAACCTCTAACACCAGACTAACCACGATGCTTAAATGGATATGCTGATGAGAATGGGAGAGCCAGGAACCAAACTAATTTAACCCCATTTAGAACACAAAGGAGCCAATTAAAGGAAGATGCAGGTAAAGATGACAGGTTAAACACATACATTCTATCACTATACCGCCTCATTTAAAATCAAAAACACCTAAAATACATAGAAGATTTTTTAGAATATTATTTTAAAGAAATAACCCACAAGGATAGGAAGTACAGGACAGGAGGCAATAGCACCAAAATATTAGAACTTAGAAAACAAATGGTCAGCTGCTAACCAACTTAACTGACCCAAGAAGCCAAACAGAAGTGTTAACAGGAATAGAAAGCAGAGAGAGATCAGAATCCTTCTAAGATGGAACTCGGGGTACCTGTATTAGTGACAGGAGGGGATGAGGGGAGGCAATGGGCAAGAAAGATCCAAAGCCACAGCCCTTACCCAAGAGGAGAAAGACTGAGGGAAGGGGAGCCCGGTGGTGGGCCCTGAGCCAGGAGGGAAACTAGTGTCAGTGATGGACCCAAGGACTCTGACAGCAGAGTATGCAAAACCAACCAGAATTTATAGATTTACCAACTCCACCCAGAATTATCCTGATCACAGTAGTTGTCTGTGGTGGGTTTCTCCACTGTAAGATGAGAGCCAGATACCAAGCAGGCAGGTGGAGGAGGGCAAGGGACTCCAGGACAGGGCTCAGGACTCCAGGGCAGGGCTCAGGACTCCAGGGCAGGGCTGGCAGATCTGGTCTCCTCATCTATGTGTATCAAGAGCAGAAAGCCAGTACTCAACATGTAAATCTCGGTGACTGAGCCCCTCCCAGCTTGTAAGCCCTGACACAGATGCTCCTGTTTTCTCTTTCACTCTAGGAAGTAAAAAAAAATACCTACAGCCTAGTGTCCTCTTGGAGTCCCTGGGTGGTGCAAATGGTTAAAGCACTTAGCTGCTAACTCAAAGGTTGGGAGCTCAAATCTACCCAGAGGCACCTAGGAAGAAAGGCCTGGTGATCTACTTCAGAAAAATCAGCCATTGAAAACCCTGTGTAGCACAGTTCTGCTCCGGCACAAGTAGAGTCGCCCCAAGTCGGAGACAACTGGACAGCGATTGATTGGGAGAGTCCTCTTGGAAGCAAGATGAGCCTGCAGTTTCCAGAGCAGAACCAGACTCCTGCGTCATGTTTATGGCACCTGTCTTTCCACATATTCGAGCACAGGACTTTGCTTCTCCCAGCACATCTCTCTTCAGAGACACAGCTCAACAGACACAGCTCTGAAGCAACAAAGAAGCAGCTCTTTCTCAAGGGGTCTCCTCTTCTCCCTGCTTCCTGACAAATGGGGCCCAGCTTTGTCCCTTGTGGATTTAGGGCAGATGTCCTGGTGCTGTAACATGGAGGACAGGCAGCTGATGGCCTTCTAAGCACCACTGGATGTGGGCCTCAGAATTTCCTAATGGGGTATCAGGCTTAAATGACAGACATTGTGATCCTAAGGAGGAGTCCAGCTGAGGCAAAAAGAATCACCTACCTCGGACTCAGTCATGACTGAAGAGCAGGAAAAAAAATGCTGAACCACAGACATCAAGATGGATTATCAGACACAAATATTCCAGAGCCAGGTAAGAAAGCCACTAGCCCTCAAACCTTGCTGAGAGCCAAACTGCGCCATTGTGTCCCCGACACACTCAGTGGTTTACTGTATTACTCATGTGAGGGGAACCTCCCCAAATAGGCTGGCTAATTACGTCAGATAAAAAGCAAAAATAGTGTTTCTTATAATTTTAGACATGAGGAATATTGATAAGATAGCTTATCAATTGTTTCCAAAACAATTTATAGATGTACATTGCATCAAGAGTCTTTCTCTCTCTCTCTCCCTCTCCCTCTCTCTCTTCCTTTTCCTCCACTAGTAGTTTAGAATTTATTCTGAGAATCTAACTTTGCTGATGATTTTATTTCAGGAATGAATTTGTTGGAATGCTCCCCAAGAAGTTCTGTTTCCATCACTCTTGTACATTAAACCCAAGAACCTCTCTGGCTATTTTACTGGCTCTTGGCCTTTCCTCAAACCTATCTTATTATCAATGTCCATCGTGAACACTTTGTAGAATGGCAGATCCTGGCCAAGTCCCATAGATGCTTCTGAGATATCCTTTGCCTTTAAATAACAAAGCATACACATATAACGGATCTCAACTACTTCTCAAGAAGTTGCAACAAACATCACAATAGCCACTCCCATCAGTCATTATTGTGTGTGATCTATAAAATAGTTCTTGTCACAATGGTTCTTAAGATAACCATCTTTCATTAGTAGGATATACTTTTTTTATTTATCAATTGTGTTCAAAATGATTTATAAATATGCACTGCATTGACAGCCTCTCTCTGTCTTTCACTAGCAGTTTAACAGCCATTCAGCTACACTCTTTACATTAGATTTCATTTCCTTGTTTAGGAACAGACATACCTCATATAGCCATGTTACCTTTTTCTTTCCCATTTTCCAGCCCTCGCATTGCCCCTACGTCTCTTACATTTATAAGAGTTTCTCCTATAAAGAACCAGAGGAGGTCTGATATTTTTGTGCTCTTGATTTAAAGTTTCTAGAAAAGTATTGAATCAACAAAGAAAACTCATGCATATGTGGTTAAAATTTTTTTTAAATATGTATTTATGTATTGCACAAGAATATGGAGAATTCTAATAGGCAGTGTCAAAATTTCCTTTTTTTCAAAATGGATATGTTTTAATATTTCTGAAAACTATAAAACTAATGTACTCACATAATTTAAAAAATCAAATAATCTACAATATACAGAAGGGGAGAAAAAGTATCATTGCTCCTCCTCCCTCCACAACATACCCCGTCATCCCAGGAGACGGCTACTGATAACAGTTTGTTGTGTATCCTTCAAGAATTAGCACTCATTATAGGCATAAATGGAAACCCTCGTGGCTTAGTTGTTAAGTGCTACAGCTGCTAACCAAGAAGTCGGCAGTTCAAATCTGCCAGGCGCTCCTTGGAAACTCTATGGGGCAGTTCTACTCTGTCCTATAGGGTCACTATGAGTCAGAATCAACCCAACGGCAGTGGGTTTGGTTTGGTTTTTGGGTATAGGCATAAATATCCAGTTTGAATGGGATGGTGGTATCACACCGTACATCCCGTCCAGGGGCCTGCCTTTTCACAATCACTTTCCATTAACTACGGCGCTAATTAAAAGGTCAGCAGTTTGAATCTACCAAGCATCCCTTGAAAACTCTGTGGGGCAGTTCTAATCTGCCCTATAGGATCGCAATGAGTTGGAATCCACTCGATGGCAACTGGTTTGGTTTTGGGTTTTGCTTTATATAGAGACCTACTTCATCATATTATTGGCTGCTTTGAACTCCACTGTACAGCTCTGTCATTGTCATTTAACCAAACCTCTATTGACATAGATTTCAGTTATTTTCTATTTCTCACCTTTTAAACAACATTTCAGAAAGCCTGGTGGCATAGTGGTTTAGAGCTATGGCTGCTAACCAAAAGGTCAGCAGTTTAAATCCAACAGGCACTCCTTGGAAACACTATGGAGTAATTCTACTCTGTCCTGTAGCATCGCTATGAGTCAAAATTGACTCCATGGCAATGGGTGGTTTTAAGGGGGGGGTTTGTGAACAACATTTCAATGAGCAGTCTTGTATATACATCTGGCCACACTTATCCAGTCATTTCCAACCCTAGGACAGACTAGAAGTTTTCTTTTTTTTCCCCCCACCCCAGCATTTTCTGCCATACATGCTGCTTCTATTGAGTGCCTGTCCTCCAGGGTCAAATCTGCAGTATAGCGCGGTTAAGTGCATGAGCTCAGGTTCACATCCCGGGCCTGCCACTTACTGTCATGAGCAAGCCACCCAACTTCTCTGCACTCAGGTTTTCTCATCTACAAAATAGGGATAATATTAGCTGTTAGTTCATAGTGCTGGGGAGGGAGTGATGATTAAGTATGGCAATCCATGTAAGAAGCCTGATTCTTAGTAAATGCTCAATGAATACCAACTACAATGGTTAATATTGCTTGTATCGCTGCAGAGATCCATGTTGGCTATATCCTCTGTTGCTTATTTGGCACACTTAAATTCCACTTGCCAATTCCTCTCTTCTCTCTAACTCCAAGTTGACTCCTCTCTTTCCTCATCTTTAGGAGAGACCTCCTGCTTGCTTTGTTATTCAAGGTAACTGACAAAGTTCCCAATGACAGAATAAAAGAAACCTACTCCTAAATTTTGGAACTACAGCTGCAATTTCTCTTACAAAATTTACTATGGCAGTGTTCAGTATTGTCATTTATCAATGCTGATCTAGTTTTCATTTTTAATTATTCATTGTTTTCATTCATTTTTTTTTTTTTCTGCAAATGTTTGCTGACAGCACATAAGAGCAATTAGATGTTCTAGGCACAATATCTGTCTCTGTGCTCTGCAAAGCCAGGTCACTGGTTGGGGGTAATGTGAGAGAAGGTCTCTCTTGAGTTGAGTCTTGAAAGGAAATTAGTTGCTTACAAGTTAAATCAGGTGGGCAGTGTTTCCAAGCAGAGGGAAAGTTTTATAAAAGTTGGAGACCACAGAAGGGCTATAAGGGGTTGAGTATGGTGGGAGCAATGCATGCTGAGGGTAGATATGGAAAATTAAGAGGAAAACCACATTACAATAAATGAAGGTGTACACAAAACACAATGAGGTCTTCAGTGCCCTTGATGGAAACATGGCATGTCATGATTCTCTGGAAGCTCCAAAAACAGCATGAACCTGGTTCAACTGAATGAGACATGGCAGATGCCCCTCTGAGCGATTCCTGTCCTATGACAATGGACCAAATGATCAAATAAATCTACTTCTCTCCTTTGTTGATTTTTGTTTTTATTTCACATGTCATCAGTAGCTTATTTCCAAAACACATTTCAAAGTAAGACTTGTGCCTTGATTTGGTGTACATTTAGTCTGCCTTTTTTGAAACATCATGTGAAAGGAGAGATTCAAATAGGAAGATATTAATGTCAGTATTATTAACTGAGAGAATCTGAAGAATTCCATATTTACACTGAGTGAGGTTTACCCTTTACAAAAGATCCCCTCCTCCCAGGAGAAGCTATGAAGAAGTGCCTATTTTTTTTAATATGTTTGTTTGTTTTGGGTAATCTACATTCAGTCTACATTCAAAAAAAAAAAAAAGCAGTCCAGATGTGGTAAATTGCTAAAGAAAGGTACCGTCAGGCCATGGACATAAATATACTGTCCTCTAGGATTTTGGATTTCACCTAAAAAATCAAAAAATTTTCCTCTTCAGAGAAGCTTCCAGACTCCCACACCTGCTTGCCTGCTTGAAAGTGGAGTTAATTCAGCAGCTGGCCCTGGGCTCTGTTCCCCTTCAGTGAGAAGGGTTTTTGTACAACCAGGCAATGAAGAGCTATCACTGTGGTGGACGTTCGGCGCAGGGACCAAGGTGGACCTCAAACGTGAGTAAAATCCAAACCTTCCTTCCTCCATTGTCTGTGTCTTGTGTTCCCTGTGTCTATAAGCTGACTCTTGGAAACCCAACTCTGGCATTCTCCAGAGTAAAGATAAAGCCTGTAGGCAAACTGGAGACTAATCGTACATTTTCTGTAAGAACAAGATTCAGTTATTGTGTGAGAGTAAGTTTTCTAAGTGATAGTGTCAGAAATGTATTGGGGGGCAAAATAACATCTTCTGGACAGAGCCGTGCTCGGTTGTCAGAAAGGGAAGCTCAGTTTTTGTATAGGAGGGAGGTTAAGAGGAACCATTGTGTGTATAGTTTCGGCGGTGGCACCAGGGTGGAGCTCAAACGTAAGTACTCTTTTCAGCTGATTCTTCACTGTTTCTGTCTAATTGCCTTGGTTTTTATTCCTTTCTATGAGTTTTCAACAGTTGAATGTCAGGGATATAACAAATTTCATTCCCAGATTAGGTACAGAGGAGGGAAAATTCTTCCATGGCAGGTTCGGTGGTAGCTAATTTTAAATTTCCTAATCAAAATAACTGGGGAAGGGGGCTAGCCTCACTCAGGAAAGGTTTTGTAAAGGGAGAAGTTAAGAGGAGTCACTGTGGTTCACTTTCGGTGCAGGGACCAAAGTAGATATCAAATGTAAGTACGATTTTGCTCAATAATTTGTGAAGTTTTTGTCCCATTGTATCATTTATGTGAATTTGTGACATTTCGGTTAAAGGAACCATTTTTGGTGACCCATAAGTAAAGAGCAGAAAATCTGTCAACTTCAAAGCTGAACAAACAGACAATTTGTTGAATTCGTGAGGAAAATAGGATTTGTGGGGAGAATGGGAAAGAAAGAGCGGGATATTTCTCTGAATTAGCGAATCTAGTATGATTAGCTTCAAAAGGGGGTTTTTGTTGAGGGGGAAATATTAGAGCCATCACTGTGGGTTACTTTCGGCGCCGGGACCAGGGTGGAGCTCAAACGTAAGTGCACTTTTCTAACCTTTTTCTTCTAAATTTGTGAAATCTGGGGGTTTTTATGTTTGGGATATGAGTTGAGATCAATTCTGAAAACAATGGGATTCCTCCTAAAATCAGGTGAGGAAAGGACTAAAACTCAGTTCTTCTCTAGGAAAAGCAAAGAGCTAGTCTAGTTTGCCAGTTTTCTGTGTATCTGTTGATCAAGTAAGATTAGCAGCAAAAGAGCCTTTTGTTGAGGGCAAAGTAAGCCGATATTGTGGCTCACCCTCAGCCAAGGGACCCGTTCAGAGGTTAAACATAAGTAATTTTTCTCTACTGCCTTCTGAAGTTTGGGTCTAATTGTCAGTATTGACTTTTAGAGGCTTAATTATAAGTTGCGTGGAAAGGCGTAACTGAGAGCATTTCAGATTTATCATCAGTTTCAAAAGTTAAGTTCATCTCCAAAAGTGGATTTGGAGACAAAAAGATTAAATTAATCTAAATCAAATGACTTAAAGAAGAAAAAAATAATAGTGTAAATGAATAAGGAACCCTTGGAGTTCTGGAGAGCGAAAGTAGATGCATTTTCATTGAGCTTTGCCAAACATTTTATTGATTTTTCGCTCAGTATGTATGATAAGAAAAGTAGAGAAATGTATTTCTTAGTATCTGTTTTCTCTCTTCTGCATGATAAATTATTTTATAACTATAAAAATCAGTAGTACGACCTAAAAAAAAAAAAAGTTAGAGAAGGATACCTGTTGGCCACGTAGAAGAGTTGGCTTAATTGTGAATTAGTAGCAATGCCATTTTTATAGACTAATGTGAAGTGATAAACTGTCCAAATCAGCATAGAATGTCCATAAGGTAAAGAGGTTCCATGGCAATAAGGTCTTGACAAAGACCTTATTTTCTTTAATCCAAATGGTACATTAGACTAAACTTGAAATGATCTCTTATTGTAATGGTAGAAAGACTATGGTCCCCAAAAGCTCAGTTTCAAAGAAATGTTTAAAATGAAGGAAAGTAAAATAATCACATTTTTTAAATGATCTTGGGCTTGTAGAAAAGTAGGAAAGATTCTAAAGAGTTCTCTCTTTTTTTCTCATTATTGTTATAATTGGCCATGTTATTATTTGGCCACATTTGTATACCGCCAAGAAGGCCATGGCTCAGCTAGCGTGGTCTGTAGACTGTTTGGTGGTCTTTCTTCATGGTTGACTCGCAGGGCTGCGCCATAGCGCTCCCGTGGCAGAGCCGCCTGGCTGCTAAAGACCACAGCAGCGCTGGCTAATACGATTAACTTTGCCGTGGCCTGCTTTCCTGATGCACAATGATACAAATAATGCCACTAGCAAGAAGAGAATAGAATTCTGGTGGGCACTGAGCTGACATGAGAAAAATAGCTAAAAGACTAATTTATTAGAAATTTTAAAAAGAAAATTCGCATTCATTGTAGTTGTCAGCGGCCACTGACGTGGTCCTGGACTGTAAAAAATTTAAAGCTATTTTTTTTCAGTGATATATAATCATTTCGATATTTTCATCAAGCTAATTTAGACAATAAAAGCTCAAGCCAACAGAAATAAGCATATGAACCTCTTACAGGGTAAGGTCCACGTCAGCAAAAAAAAAAAAAAATCAGATTTAATGCCAGCAGTCTGATCACTCAGGGCTCGATGAGTTAACTTTTTTTACTGAGCTCACATTAAATACCAAGAATGTATGTATAGTGACTGAGAGGGGAGCAAGATAAATTTGTGACATGTCTTCAATTGTCAAAAATTGAACTGCTTGGATAGGACTGTGATATAGCAGTTGCACAAAATATCTAATCATATATAAATGTGATTACTAAAAACTTAATGTAAACATGTTCTAATACTTTAATTCTATGATAGAACAATTTTGATCTGGGTATTTTAATCGTATAACCTCTAATACAGCTTACTAATTTGGGTCTTTTTACCCCAGCTGATTTCAAATGTGATGCTTAAGAAGGGTTATTCTGATCTGCAGCAACTTGGCATGATTATTTAAGGTCCTTAAAACTCCATAAAAAGCCAACAACTTATGGAGATAATTTTCATACTAAATGTGCTAATTGTTTAATATTTTAATGCAGTATGGATAATTTAAAGCTATCAAGGAACCACAGATAAGAATATCTTCATAGAGTGGTTTCTCCTTCTTTAATTTCTAGAGATCACATTATTTTGCTGCCAAAAAACAACAACAACAAAAAAAACCCACTGCCGTCGAGTCGATTCTGACTCATAGCGACACTATAGGACAGAGTAGAACTGCCCCATAGAGTTTCCAAGGAGCGCCTGGTGGATTTAAACTGCCGACCTCTTGGTTAGCAGCTGTAGCACTTAACCACTAAGCCACCAGGGTTTCCATTTTGCTGCCAAGCCTATTTTATGCAATTCCCTGAAAATAATTTGTTATGAAGGTTAAAAGGGACGAAAATAGCAAGCATTAGAAGTTCAGTGTCTTATGTGGAATTGTTTGGCTAACAATGAGGTTAGCTTTATAATAACCTAAACATTTATCCGCTAACTTTTACCAGCAAAGGAGTCTTGATTTGTCAGTTTTTCTTGAAACAAGAAGAAGTTGAATGGGGCCATCCGGGGACTTGCTGTCCCACTGCTGGCTTGAGTCCCCACAAAGGGGGATTTCCAGGGGGCCATCTGGCAGCTGCTCAGGGTCAGAACTGAAGCTAGCCAGTTCCTCCTAGGCAGGTGGCTAAGATTACAGTTGACCCCAAGTCATTGCACCGTTTCTGGTCTGGCTGAAAATTGCCTCCCTGTGGTCACAGATCGTCAGACTAGCCTTGAGATTCATTTTGAGGCCTCTGTGGTGAGTGGGAGAGTTGTTGGCGTGATCACAGAGGGTGAAGGAGCTTACACCTTCCCGAGCACAGGCACGGGTGAATCCACCCCACCAAGCCAAAGGCAGCACAGGGAGCAATGGAAAGAGAGCATAATGTTACTAGGCAGTCCTTGGAGAGAGGCCGGGAAATGACAGGGGTCAGAGGCTTCTCACGGCCACTGCCTCTTCTTCCCCCACATGGAGGGGACAAGATCTAATCTGACTTCAAAACTCTGAGGGGTCATGAAGTGTCAGTGTTCCTTTGTCTGAGGTATCCGTTTACTGCAGGAGGCAGGCTGCACCACTGAAAGAAAGCGGAGGTCAGAAAAGCATGCAAGAAGGTCTCAGAATGGCTTCAAAGAGCTCAAAGCAATTTAGAACTTTTTTGAAGGGTAGGGAGAAGCTGCGGAAAAACTCAAAATCATCCAGATTAGAAATTTTCTTCCTGCCCTCACTGCTGCGATTATACAGAATAAGCAGGCTGCTTTCTGTATGTCTGTCCTTCTCATGCTCTGTGATTAACCATAAACAATGCATTCAAATGGAGAATGTCCCCATTGCTTAACTAAACACAATCTGCTCTGCTTCCTTCCTCAGGGGCTGATGCTAAACCAACAGTCTTCATCTTCCCACCATCTGAAGAGCAGATAAAGGGCGGCGCAAGTGCCTCCGTAGTGTGTCTGGTGAATGAGTTCTTCCCCAGAGACATCCAGGTGAAGTGGAAGGTGGACGGTACCCAGCAGACAGGCAACTTCCTGGAGAGCTTCACAGAGCAGGACAGCAAGGGCACCTACAGTCTCAGTAGCACATTGACACTCCCTGTGAGCACCTACAATGCACATAAACGCTACGTCTGCGAGATCACCCACAAGACCCTGCCCTCGCCCCACGAAGAGGGTTTCAACAGGGACGAGTGTTAGAAGGAGGCAGCCTGAGGCACCCATGCCTGGTCCTCAGTCCCAGCCTCGCCCCCTCCCCTCCCTAGGCCTCTGGCCCCTTCCCCACAAAACACCTATCCTTATTTCAGCCCTCCAACTATCCCCTCATCTCATCTCCCCTTCTCTTCTTGTTTGGCTTTAATCATACTAATATTTGTGGAAAAAGAAAAAGAATAAAAATGAAAATGCCTTGCACCTGTGGCTTTGCACTCCTTACTGATTCACTGGTTGTCGTACGTTGTTTTTCAAATTACTCAGCTTCTCTTCTAAGGAACTAGCTGTTTAGTTGCCCTAAAATAACCACCGTTCATAAAAATCATCCTCCATTCGACCCTACCATCCTCTGTAAGACACTCATTCATGGAACCCAGAGACCCCCCATCTTCACAGCCTCACTTCCCTGCACCCTAATATGGAAGGCTTGCTTTCATATTAGGAAATGAAGATGAGTTGCATATGTGAAAACTCTCCAGCAAGCCTAGTCATCTTTCCAAGGGTGACAATTCCTACAGTCACTTATCCTTTGATTCCCTTAACACATTCTGAGAATTTACCCAAAGCAAATCTTTCAAAAGAAGAAAACAACTATAAAGACAGTCATTCACTGTAACACTACATAAAATAAATAAACACTATATAAAATAAACAACCTAAATTAACCAGCAGTAGTTGTAAATCCATTATAGTACTTCAACTTATGGAATGTTATGCCCTCGTACCATTTTTAAACATGTATTCAAGGTGTCCTGTCTGCCAAGGACCAGATGGAATGCTTTATAGAACCTAATTTAATCCTCGCTCCATTAAAATGCTGGGCAGGTTCTATGAAGCTGAGAGATGTTCACATTCTAGAGACAACCAATTCTACTCTTATGTGACCGAGGGCACCTGTCTACCAAAAAGCATGTGAGAATGTCCAGAGCAGCTTCGTTCATAAAAGCCAAAGACTAAATAACCCAAATGTTCACCAGTATGCAATGGGTAATTAAATTGTGGTATATTTACACATTGGAATACTGTTCAATAATGAGAATTAAACTGCAACTATATCCGACAGCAGAGATGAATCTCACAAACATGCTAAGCAAGAGAAGCCAAATTCAAATGGTACATTCTGTATGCTTTCATCTATATAAAGTTCAAGACCAGGTAAAACCAAAATAAGACATAAGAAATTGTAATGAACATTACTCTCGGCTAGGGGTGGGTTAGAGTAGTAGCTGGCAGGGGATGAGAAGGGGCTTCTGTGGTTCTGGTAATGTTCTGTTCCTCAACTTGAGGTGTGCCACTTTGTGAACATTTATTGAGCTACACAATTATTATTTTTGCACTTTTATTTCAAACAAGTTCACATAAAGAAATGTCTTATACTCAGTTTGCAGATAAGAGGCTGAGAGGAATAAATAATAGGTCAAGGCCACACAGTCAGTAAACGGCAAGCCCAGTATCAAACCCCCATTTGCTTAACTTGCTCTCTTGAGTCCGGAGCTATTCTGCCTCCCAGTACACCAGTGCTGTACAGAACAGGGGTGAGACATGCCACCTTCCCAAGGTCTCCTCCATCTGGAAAACTAGGAGGGTACAGGTGCAGAAAAAGAATGAAACGGAGCTTCAACCAGGAGACAAAGGACAGAATTAACCTGGCCCAGATATAAGGAACCCATGTATGAAAGATTATGTGTTTTGAGGAGAGTGGGGACGTGTAAACCCAACTTTGATTCTGCTCCTCCACTTCTTTGTGAGGTTCCTGGTCCCTTCCCCTCTCGTTTACCAATCCATCTAATAAGCATTTACTTTCTCAGCATACACTCTGATAGAGGTACAGAAATAACTAAGACAGTGTCTCTTCCCTCAATAAATTTATAACCTAGTTTTTCTGCTTTTTTCTTTCACTTGTCAATACTAGAACAGTGAGTGGGAAAGAACAGTCACCCAAAAACTGGATAAGGAGGCTCCTTGCCATTTTTCCTCTTGAGGCTAATCATGACTATCAAATCTTTGAAACTTTGGAGGCCTGAATAGAAACTCAAGAATGTCTCTTCATATTACGTAAACAACATCATCAATCCCTGGAGGTCAAAGTCAACAATCAAGGGTGTCTCTCATGATCCTTTAATCCATCTATGACTCCAAAACAAGAGGCTTCCCTCAGAAAGCAGAACTCTGAAGCTAAGACGCAGCATGACCCAAGCAAATGAAAACAGGCGTTGTGGGCTGAATGGTGTCCCCCACAAAAAATGTGTTTAAGTCCTAACCCCCAGTACCTTTGAAAGTGACTTTCTTTGGAAATAGGGTCTTTACAGATGTAATGAAGTTATGATGAGGCTATACTGGATTAGTTGTTGTTAGGAGCTGTTGAGTTGGTTCCGTTTCATAGCTACCGTATGTAAAACAGTCCTGCACCATTCTCACAACTGTTGCTCTATTTGAGCCCATCGTTTTAGCCACTGTGCCAATCCATCTCATTGAGGGTCTTCCTCTCTTTCACTGATGCTCCACTTTACCAAGTACCATGTCGTTTCCCAGGGAGTGGTCCCTCCGGATAACATGTCCAAAGTACATGAGACAAAGTCTCGCCCATCCTTGCTCCTAAGGAGCATTCTGGCTGTGCTTCCTCCAAGACAGACTTGTTCATTCTTCTGGCAGTCCATGGTATATTCAATATTCTTTGCCAACACCATAATTCAAAGGCATCAATTCTTCCGTCTTCCTTATTTATTGTCCAGCTTTCGCATGCATATGAGGCAATTAAAAATGCCATAATTTGGTATTGGGTGTGTTAGGATGGGCCTTAAATCCAATGACTGATGTCCTTATAAGGAGAGGGACACATGCACACATGCGCACACACATGGAAGAAGACCGTGTGAAGATAGAGGCAGAAATTGGAGTGACGCATCTACAAACTAAGGAATGCCAAGGATTGACAGCAACCCCCAGAAACTAGAAGAGAGGGACAGATTGTCTCTCAGAGCCTCCAGAAGGAACCAACCCTGCAGACCCCTCGATTTCTGACTTCTGGCCTCCAGAACTGTGAGAGAATAAATTTCTGTTGTTTTAAGCCACCCAGTTGGTGGTGATTTGTTACAACAGCCCGAGGAAATGAATGCAACAGGGATGGCAGGGAGGAGAGCTCACTTCACAAGGCACTTTCTTCTGCACTGACCAGTCAGCCCCCAGCAAGTGTTCATGCCTCCCAAAGATGGAAGGGCAAAGTCACTCACAGAAAAAGGCTGCCACAGGCTCTGAGAGGTTCTAGAACCCAGAATGTTCAGGTCAGCATGTGTTATGCCCAGACAAACAAGGGATCCAGGCTGCTTCTGGTAGGAAGTGGCATACTTTTTGGCCATGAATGTCAGAAAGCCCCACTCTGCCATTTACTGTCTGTGTGACTCTGAACAAGTTTTTAACTTCTGTGAGTCTCACTTTCTCACCTGTGAGATGCAGATAATGATAGTAACCACCTGATAGGTTCTTTTTAAGTGTAAAGATTAAAAGATAAAACTAAAAAAAAAAAACCCATTCTTATCGAGTCAATTCCAACTTATAGTGACCCCACAGAAGGGAGTAGAACTGCCCCATAGGGTTTCCAAGGAGCGGCTAGTGAATTCGAACTGCTGACCTTTTGGTTAGCAGCCCTAGCTCTTAACCCCTGTGCCACCAGACAGCCAAGTTAAGAGATAGTACATGTAAAGGGTTCTTCACACCATCTGGCACTCACAAAAACTATTAAATGAGTCTTGCATGCTTTCCTTGATCTTCAGGGAGTGAGCTGAGTCTTTGGTTATAAAGTCCCATGGGCACCACTGGGCCTCACTGGTAGATACAAGGCAGAAGTGAGAAAACTGAGGGAAAAGAGAAAGAAAATACTAAATAGGGAGAGAAGAAAAGAAGGGAGACAAGAAAAAAGAAAGAATATGAAAAGGATCCCTGCCAAGGAAAACTAGGAGGATCTTGCCATGACATGGCCCCACCTGGGGCATGGTTGGTATCCTTTTTCCAGGGCAGAGAGAGAATCTCAATAACTGCATGGCTTACCAAGTGTGAAACAGTGATCAGTCCTTGGAGAGGAGATACCAACCCCACCATGATGGGGCCATATCACAGCAAGACCCTTTTCATTTTCCTTGGCAGAGATCCTTTTCATATTTTTTTTCTTTTTCTTGCCTCCCTTTTCCTTTCTTCCTCTTTAATATTTTCTCTTTTCCTTTTCTTTCTCTTTTTCCTCCCTTTCCTTACTTCCGCCTTATGTCTACCAGTGAGGCCCAGCACCCATACTCCAGAGCTGGACATCCACTATTTGGGATTAAAAATGCATGGACATCTTAGAAACAGCATATGGATTCTATGTAGACACAGTGAGAAAAATTAAGACTCCCTGGTAGTTGCCAGTAGATTTAGAATGATAATAAATGTTTACTGTCACAAGATGGGATTGTCCACCTGCTAATCCACCCACACCCCCCCACCCCCTGCTCCTATGCCATCCCAAGTACCCTAGGGCACATCTAAGCCTCTTTCATCCTGTCTGTAAGAGGGAGGGCTGGTGACTTTGACTTGGTCCTTTTCCAGCTCTAAAGTCCATATATCAGGGTGTGATCCTCTGGCTTCAAAAATGGGCTGTAGCTTTCCATTTTAGCTTTTTCTATAAAAAAAAGAATTTTTCAGAATTAACTTTGTTTCTTAGAGTTGTTGCTAACATATTGCCTCCCACAAGACCCTGAGTGAGTCTACAAGTTGAACATATTATTTTGGTGGAAAGGGAAGGGACAAGAAAAGATCAGTAAACAAATGGAATAAAAGAACAGGAAAGGAGATGGAGAGAAAGCAAGTGGGAAGGGGTTGGGAGGGGGATAGAGGAGGATGGAGAGGAAGCAAAGACTGATTGATAAGATTAAAATAAATGACACAGGAAGGGGAAATAGGAAGCTGAGACGTTTGTTTATGTGTTTGTTTGTTTATCATTTTACACCAGGTTTTGTTCCAGGCATTGACAATTCCAAGATCTAGCTTTTCAATTTGTGTCCCTCCAGCCTAACAACTCTCTCTTCATTCTATCTTAAAACCCCTGCAACCCATTAAGATCATGTGTATGTCAGGCTTTTTCAATTTCTCACTTGGCCTGGGTATGGTTTTTATGAAAGCTACCAAGATGGCAGGATCACAATAGAGGGTCCCGGACAGAGAGGGAGCAAAATGTAGAACAAAAAAACAAATGTTTTAAAAAAGGCCATACCTGCCGGCCCGATAGAGGCAGGAGGAACCCCCAAGACCATGGCCCTATGACTCCCCTCTGACCTAGAACTGCAGCCTTTTCCAGAAACCACTGTCCAGCCAAGCAATAGACGGGCCTATAAAATAAACGATAACACTTGAAAAGAGGGTGCTCCATGGAACAAATAATTATACGAGACCAAAGGGCAACATTTGCTCAAAAGCATAGATGAGCAGGCAGGAAGGGATAGGAAAACCAAACGAAAGGAAACAGGGAATCCAAGGCAGAAATGGGGAGAGTGTTGACACAGTGTGAGGACTGCAACCAATGTCATGGGACATTTTGTGTACAATTTACTGAATGGGAAACTAATTTCTTCTGTAAACTTTCACCTAAAACATAATAAATACTTTTAAAAAAGCTATAAAAGTAGGAAATAACATTTCACTGTACTAAATTGTTGGCCAGAGTGTCCACTGGAATATTTAAGGCTGGGTCACTAGGACATAAGCCATGGACTCCACGGCTGTATCCCCACTGGTGAACAAAGGTGAGTTACACCAAGGGCCAAGTCAACCTGTACTACTACCTCAGGAAATACAGAATAAATTATTGGGCTTTGTTTCTCACATCATTGTTTGCATATAATTGGCTCAGTAGAAAGAGAAAATCTGATGTTGCTGGAGAGAGAGAGAGAATTGCTGGTGCATGTCCCTTGGAAACGATGGTGGTGTAGTGGTTAAGTGCTATGGTGCTAACCGAAAGGTTGGCAGTTCAAATCCACCAGGCACTCCTTGGAAATTCTACAGAGCAGTCCTACTCTGTCCTATAGGATTGCTATGAGTCAGAATAGACTCGACGGCAGTGGGTTTTTGGTTTGGGTTCCTTAAATAGGTGAAAGGTAGTGGCTGGAGCACAGGTGGAGGTGTTCACCTTAGCTAGGAACACAGAAGGCTCACCCACAGGAACAGAAAAGAGGAGTTCCTGGGTGCAAATAGTTAATGCACTCAGCTGCTAACCAAAAGTTTGGAGGTTCTTGTCCCCCCCTAGATGCCTCAGAAGAAAGGACTGGTGATATACTTCCAAAAAATAAACATTGAAAACCCTATGGAGCACAGTTCTATTCCAACACACACGGCGTCTCCATGGGGCATAATCGATTCAACAGCAACTGATGCACTCAACAGCAACTGGTCAACAGAAGAAAAGGGAGCTTCCATGGGCACAGATGCAGAGAGGCACACAGATGTGCCGGGAATTGGTCATGACTTTCCCAGTAAATGTGTGTCACAGATTTTATAGGTTTAAATATCTGGGAAGACCTTGTAGATTGAAGTTAACAAGTAAAAGATCTGGGCAGGATGAAGATAAGAGAAAAGAGATGAGGAACAGGAGTGAAATTCACTGGGAATCCCCTTACCGTTGCCCAATTCCACTCTCCTTGACTCCACCTGCCAATCTCTCCTCTGAGTTCTTAAAGACCACTGGCATGAAAATAGACCTATAAGCACCCCAATAGACAACCCCTATGAACCTTGTTTTTCTGATTTCTCCCCACACCTCTCCACTCTTTCTCTCTTCTTTCCTATCCCTTCTTTGTGCTCCTTTCTCCATTCTCAGATGTACAATATCCTTCCTCTCATTCCCTCTTCCCTGTCTGTCTCCTCAGTTCTTCATCGTTCTTTCACAGTGTCGTAGACACCATCATGTCACTGATTCCCAACAAGTCCCTGGGTAGCTTGCATTACCTCTTTCCTACAGGTAAGAAAACTAAGAGAAACAGTAAATGACACGTCCAAGGTCACACAATCAGGAAGCCCCAAAATCAGGATTCAAACTTAGCTAGTCTGATCAAGAGCCCTACCCTAAAACAGTGCTGGCCATTCAGTAGCTACTATCTGTGGTTGGTATTTTCAAGGGCAAAGTCTCAAAAACTCTTAGAGTAAGAAAGGAAGTAAGAAATCAAACCTCTCATTTAACAAATGAGGAGAATGAAGAGCAGAGGCTGAATGACATGGGCTGGTAACTTAGGTCAGAAATGAGATTCGAAGCGAGTGCTCCTTCTACCTGTCATGTTTTGCTACATGCAATAATGAATTATTTACAGACATCTTAAAGGAGAAATCTATGAACCTCTGCAAAAATGGATAATCAACCAGCCTAAGCTGACTAGGAGGAATATTGGTCTAGTTTAGAAGAGTAACTCATTTACCAAAGGTCTCTCTTGGTACTCCAACATCTTCCACCATCACATCACTCAACCCCCAACCACACCCCCAACCATCTGAACCCCTAGGTTAGTTATTACCCAGTTTCATGGTGACTGACCTGAGGAGACTAAAAAAATAATGGCACCTTACGAGGGAGAGTCCCAGGGACCAAGATAGCAACTGTCATAGCAACAGTCACACTACTTTGGTCAAGGAGAAGACCCTTTGGGGAACTGAAAACAGAACCTTCAGCACATCTGCTGGTTTCACTCCTACCCTTCTCCAATAGGCTGGGTGGTGCACTCCACACCCTTTCAGAAGTTCCCGTGGCCTCCTGCACCTGGGGCCCTCACAACACCTGGCCAAGGCTGTGTCCAGCCTTGGGATGGAAGTAACACCAACTCTGACATTGTTTGATATGACTCCACCTATGCCCATATACCATCTCCAGTCCTAGGGCTTCTTCCACTGGAAAACCTCACCCCAGAATGGTCAGTGTGCTCTAAGAGGGCCAACATGGTAACAGGACCCATATAGACTACACATGAGAAACTGAGCAAGCGTGTACTTCGTAAGGCCTGGAAAGGTCCTAGGAGTATTTGTAAGCAGCAAGAAACTCTTCATGTTGAATGGTTTGGGCATCTCAGTGTTAGGGAGCTGGGAACAAAAAGGAGGAGTTATAGCAATATTTCAGAACACATTTCGGTGAACTTCCTAGAGCCCCTGACAGAAGCATTCTGTCCTACCACATCCCCCTTCTGTCCCTACGTATAGCTATCCATATATCCATTCACCCATCCGTCTGTCCTTACTCATCACAGGATTAGTTGTCTGCCCTTCTACACCAAGCAACACTAACTACTATAAACAAAAACTTAACTGTATGTTTGAATATATGGATACCCACCTTCATTGATTTCCTGGACATTTATTAGTATTGTCAAGTGCCAGGTTTTGTATTTCATTCTGGAGATAGTATAGTGAACAAGGTAGAGCTCTCTAACCTCAAGGAGCTCCTTGGCTAAAGTGGAAACAAGCAACCAAAAATTGTGATCCAGAATAATAGGATGGTGATATCCAGGGAGCTCTATGGAAGGACACAGGAGGAGCACCTGGCACAGGCTGTAGGTCAGGGAAGATATATACCTTCACTCTCCTACCCAAATATTAGCCCACCAAAGAATTACCTCAGATCTTTAGGGTGTCCTCACAAATCACTCCAGGGCTCTCACTTTCTGACTGGGAAGTTGTGGGTGAATGTGCTCTCAGATTGGGTCCATTACTTATAAATTTATTTATCCTCCCTTGGTCTTGGATTCTTTGTCTGTAATAAACCAATAACAACAAAGCCTGCCTCACCATCATTGTGAACAATGAATGAAATATCGTGTATAAACCACTTAGTGCAAGATGTGGCACAGAGTTCATGCTCAATCTGTGATCCTTTCTCATTCTTAATTATTAATACGTTCTCGGGCTCCAAGGCTGAGCTCAATGTACACTCTTCCTGCAGTGATTCCATAAGGGAGGCTTTTTAAGTTTGGTCTAAAACCTTTGTTCTTTCAACATGCAATAATATGCCAAAGCCTTTCTGTTCATCTTTACCTGTTTGGCCCATAAAGGCAAAAAAAAAAAACCTTAGTCTGAAAGACAAAGAAACTGAGGTGCAAAGTGAAGGCCCTATTTGCTGACAAATATCTCACCTACAGGCCTAAGAATCTAGTTCAGTGCCAAGCATTTCCTCCCAGCCCATCCTGCCTGATGCCATAATGAAGCATACAAAATGCTGTGGGATTAAGGTAGAAGGTTCATTCCCCAAAAGACCAATATTTCATACTGGGGAGAAAAAAAGCGTTCTCCGGTCATCAGCATATGATTTCAAGTAGTCCAACCAACCAGCTATCTTCTAACCAGGAAGGGAGTTAAGGGTGTGTTTTATATCTTTGGAGACAAAGAGCCTATGGAATCTGTGCCATCACAAACTCTTCTTGGGCTACAAGTCAACTTAGACCTGTCTTTCCACCCTCTTGGTTCATGGGCAGGTATGTGATAGCAATTTTACTGAAGTTCTCTAATGACTGGAACTATTTTCTTGCCCTTCACTTTGCAAAGAGACAAACAGTAAAGCAAAACTAATGTCACAGATCAAGGAGAATAAGAAAATAGATAAATAACTTCAGAAGTCAGAATATATTCAGCACAATCTTACAACTCTAACCTCACATACATTGCTGGAATCTTTCATTCTGTAAACATTTATGAGCACCTAACCTCTGTGCTGGAGCCCTGGTGGCATAGTGGTTAAGAGCTCGGCTGTTAACCAAAAGGTCAGCAGTTCGAATCCACCAGCCCTTCCTTGGAAACCCAATGGGGCGGTTCTACTCTGTCCTATAGGGTCACTATGAGTCAGACTCAACCCGACAGAAAGGCATTTGGTGTTTTGGGCTTTTTTTTTTTTTTTTTTTTTTGGTTTGGTTCGGTTGTTTTGGTTTATTGTGTGTGATAGGGGTTAGGAGGCAGATGAGAGGAGGTTCACAGGAGGAGGAGGACACAGTGGTCCCTGTGCTCATGGGTCTGCAGCATGACCTACAGCACTCACCTTGAACCCTTTAAGACCTCAGTTACTAAACGGAAGCTCAAGTCTGTTCCCTGGATCTGAAATAAAATGAAAAACACCTCTTATGTGTTATTGTGTGCCATGAGTTGATTGCAACTCATAGTGAACCTACAGGACAGAGTAGAACTGCCCCACAGGATTTCAAAGGCTGTAAATCTTTGTGGAAGCAGACTGCCACATCTTTCTCCTGCGGAGCTGCTGGTAGGTTCAAACTTCCAACCTTTTGGTTAGGAGCAGAGAGCTTAACCACTGTACCACCAGGGCTCCTGACCTCCCATGTATTTCCATCCAATTTCACTGACTCTCAGTAGACTCAAGGATCTATGTGTGGGTTTCCAATATGTATTTTCTTTTGTTGTCCACCAAAGATAATAATCTAGACATGAGGAAACTCTTTTGTTGCAGATGACTAATCCAAATAAATCATCTGGCTCAGTCTATCAACTTTCTTCTAGAGTTTTTTAATTCTCTCTTTTTTTCAGAAATAGAAAATAGTGTGTGTGTGTGTGTGTGTGTGTGTGTGTGTAGAATAAGGAATATAGCATTTTATTCAACAAATTAATGTTTGTCATTTAATTCTATAGTATGTTTAATTAAAGTAAATATTTTAAAAAAGAATTGAAGGAGGAAGGATGATAAAGAGAGGTCGGAGAAAGACAATAGATAAGAGAGAGGGAAATAATGAGGAAGGAGAGAAAAAACAGAGAGAGACCAGGTAGGTTCTAAAGAGAGTTCTAACCAGAGGTCATTCCCTGGAGTGCACCTGGGCTGCAGGCTTCTGAGAAAATTGCTGTGTTAAAATGTCAATCAGCTGGTCTGCCTCTCACTGTACCAGGGTTCAATTCTTAGGTGATGAAATTTTAAAGAATCTCCACTGACTGTATTAACTGGAGCAGCCCACCCAGAGATTGAAAGATCTCCTTGGTTTGCAGCCATAGTAGTGAAGGAAGACAGCCACACCAATCAAAGGACTAGAAGGGTCTGAGGCTTCACACCCTTATGATTCTTTGCTTTCTGCCCACCTCAACCCACACTCTTTTGAGATTGTAAATGCTTGAGGACACAGATAATGTCTCCTAGATTGACCATTTTTAAAAAATCCTTGAAACAGGAGAACTCAATACACATGTATGAATCAAATCCCCCCCCCTCAGGCCCCCCAGCATACGCACATGCCCACAGAGACCTGCTTCTATCTAGAGTGTTTCTCACCCCCTGCAAGCTGGCTCTCCCCACTCCTAACCTCAACTTGGTTTTCTAACAGGCATTGCTGCTCAGAAATATAGTAACACCTAATTATTACGTGAAAACCCTGGTGGCATAGTGGTTAAGTGCTATGGCTGCCAACCAAAGGGTTGGCAGTTCAAATCTGCCGGGTGCTCCTTAGAAACTCTATGGGGCAGTTCTGCTCTGTCCTATAGGGTTGCTATGAGTCGGAATCAACTCAACAGCGCTGGGTTTTTTTTTTTTTTTTTTTTTTAATTATTACATAAGAAAAAGAAATGCACCTCTTTTAAGTATTATATTCTGTAGTAAGAGTTAATAAGTAAAATCAAACAAGTTCCTAAAACTTGTTTTTACTAGGCCTACCTGACGTAACAGTTGCAGATAACATTTTCACCCACGTTGTCAGATTCATGACATACTCTAAAATGAAGCACAAATAGCTTGTTAAGTGTAACACTATCCAAGTTGATAACTGCATAACTCTTACTAGCTATTTACCTGCAGGTATGTCTGAAAACCAAAGAAAGTGTGGTTCTATTTCCAGATGGCCTAAAGGAATCCAACCCCTCCACAAGATCTTCCGTCAATAATGAGCTCTTCTGATTTTCTCCAAGTTCACTGTCTCTTGATTCCTGACATCACTGTTCAGTACCTGCCATTCTTCACTCTGTATTTGATCTGTGTTCATTCTAAGTAACTCTGCCTTTATCTTCTATCAACATACAGGCTTCTAACAGGCAGCATCTGTATCCATTGTATAGGACGTGGCACTGTGTCACAGATTTTGTGCAACAAAATAACACTTGAGGGTCACAATAGTAGCTGACGACTCATAGGAAACCACTTGATTTCCACGCTTCAGTTTATGACTCACCTACCATTTATTGAGGACTTACACTAGAATTTTTGTACCTTGATCTTAGTTATTGCAATGCTTAGCACAAAGCACAATGACTTGGTCTAAAAGCACTTGTTGAGTAAATAAACAAGTGAATGAATGAATGAACTGTGGGTGGTTGATACATGTTTGTAGAACTTTATAGGAGTTGTTTTTCTGTGTATGTGGTTGTTCATTTGTTTTTTGTGTACATCAACTTACGGAGTGTGACGTAGTTACCCCTGTTTACAGATGACAGAACCAGAAAGATTGAGAAACTTGCCCAAGTGGAAACGCCATCTCTCAGATACCTGCCCTCTGATTTCAAGCTCTTTGCCCTTTTTGCTTCACACAACCACCCACCTGGAGCACCACCATTGGATCTGACTGTCCGGCCCTTCCAGAAGAGTCCTTCTACACTTGTAATCTACTTCCCAACTAACCATGTTTCCTTCAGGAACTGTTCTGCTTATTACTCTGCTATCCTTGTACAACATACTAACTCTATGTTGCCTTGAGTTCCAACAAATGTTTCACATAAGGATAGAAGATTGCACCTTATGAAGACACCCAGCTAGAAATGAATTTTCATTTCTCATGACCCCAGATAATCTAGTCCAGTTCCACCAAAACCACCCCCAACCCACCTCCACCACCATTCTCACCATTTTTGTGACACACTAAAATGTATACTTCAACTTAGAGTCAAGAAGATAAGGCTACTTTTGATCATTTGCCTTAACCAGAGGCAAGAAGTCACTGAGATGACCAGGAATGAAGTTCTTATTTGCCCTGAATAATTTAGGATGAGTGTTCTTTCACAACCGACAAGGGTTTTTTGTGTGTCTCTGTAGACAAAGTTGTCCAAGAATCTATTTAGTTATAAGGATACATCTTTTTTTTTTTTTAAAAATACTTTTTTTGTGAAGCTATTTCCAACATTTATTCTAAAAGGAATATTGGATGGATAAAAATTCTATGATTTATTTTAAAATTTGAAAACTTTTTGCTCTTGAGTTAAGAATGCTTTATAGATATGAGAGTCTAAAGGAGGGACAGAATCACTGAGAAAAATGTTGTTTTGACAAGGGACCCAAGAGTGCAGGTTACTGTGAAGAGATATGAGGACATAGATGTTTCAATCCCTACCCTTAAGTTGTCTGTATGGAAAAAGCTCAATCCTTGAAAGTAAACAGATACAAACAAGTACAAATTAGAATTGTCTAAATTATGATTAATGCTCTGAGAGGAGCCAACTAAAATAACAGAGGGGTTAGGACCAGGCCTGGACCATCAGGTTCCATCATTTACAGAGTGGTAGGGGCCAGGCCTAGACTGTCAGTTTCCACCATTTACAGAGTGGTGGAGGCCAAGCCTAGACCATCAGGTTCCATCATATACAGAGTGGTAGGGGCCAGGCCTAGACTGTCAGTTTCTATCCTTTACAGAGTGGTGGGGGCCAGGCCTGGGCCATCAGGTTCTATCAATTAAAGGGTGGTGCAGCCCAGGCCTGGACCATCAGGTTCAATCATTTATAGAGTGGTAGGGGCCAAGCCTGGATGTACATTTCAATTATTTTAATCCCTCATGTCATTATTTTCTAATATTTTCCTACATATCTTCATACAGAGTTACAGGGCTAATTACACCATTATTACAATTTCATGTTAAATTTCTTTCAATTGCTGTTGTTTCATAGCACTCCTTATTTCTAGTTAGATATCATGTTGATCGTTTTTAATTATACACACTATTCTCCCTTCCTGATAGCTCATGACTTACTTAAGCTTTTCCTCGTTATTAGACCCCCATAACCTGTGGTCTTGACTCTTTGTTAGGATGGTTAGCTATGCTGGTACTCCACTCTCCCTTAAAACTTGACTCAGAGACCATCAGTATGAGAATTCGCCTGCTCTGCTTGTGGTACCTTGTCCCCAGTGCAGCAAGTGGTCATGTCCAGATCTGGACTACTCTCTAATTGTTTCATATGTGTTAATTTTGTCTTCTCTAAAAAATTGCTAGCTTCTTGCAATCAGAGGGCCCATCATACACTTATTTTTTAGCCAGAAGGTTAAGCAATAGCTAGCAGAGTAAATGGAACTCATTGTTTGACTCTGAGTAAACAAACATCTTTTAAGTGCTAAGCAACCGAATTGGTGGGCTGAGGGCTGTGGGGACCATGGTGTTGGTGAACATCTAGCTCAACTGGCATAATATAGTTTATAAAGAAAATATTCTACATTCTACTTTGGTGAGTAGCATCTGGGGTCTAAAAACCCTGTGAGCTGTCATCTAGTATACTCCACTGGTCTCACCCATTTGCGGGCAAGGAAGGATGAAGAAAACTAAAGATACAAGGGAAAGATTAGTCCAAAGGACTAATGGACCACATCTACCATGGCCTCCACCAGACTGAGTCCAGTACAACTAGATGGTGCCTGGCAACCATCACTGACTGCTCTGATAGGGATCACAATAGAGGGTTCTGGACAGAAATGGAGAAAAATGTAGAACAAAATTCTAACCCAAAAAGAAAGACCAGACTTTGCTGGCCTGACAGAGACTGGAGAAACCCTGAGAGTATGGCCTCTGGACACCTTTTTAGCTCAGTAATGAAGTCACTCCTGAGGTTCACCCTTCAGCCAAAGATTAGACAGGCCCATAAAACAAAATGAGACTAAAGGGGCACACCAGCCCAGGGGCAAGGACTAGAAGGAAGGAGGGAACAAAAAAGCTAGTAATGGGGAACTCAAGGTTGAAAAGGGAGAGTATTAACATGCTATGGGTTTGTTAACCAATGTCATAAAACAATATGTGTACTAACTGTTTAATGAGGAACTAATTGTTCTGTAAACCTTCATCTAAAGTACAATAAAAAAAAAAAAAAAACTAAGTGCTAAGCAGTGCCACATCCTTTCTCTCATTTAATCCCCACAACAGCACTGTAAAGAAGGTTTATTATTCCCAATTTACAAAGAAGGAGGCTGAGTCTCTAGACCAAGGGTTGGTTTGACTACCAGAAAAAAAAAGCCAGAGGAGTTTAAGAAATATAAAAAAGAGTTTAAAAAATAGAACAGGACTCTTAAAGTCCTGTCTGTTAAGATTCAGAATTTTCAAGACGAATCTTTAATTCTTAAGCTAAAGGGAAGAGTGAGTGTCACGGAAGTAGTCCCTTCCTCAACGTTAAATTAAATCACGTATCGTTTCTGTGATCCTAAGCACATACACCAGGATATAGTCAAGGTTTTAAGTGGTGTTTACCGCTTTCTTTAGAGATGACTGCTACTATACAGCCAGTGAGGAGACAAGATGGTAGGATGATAAGCTTTAACCGTTCAGAGTGATTTGAAGTCTTAGCCATTCCCGCTGGATAACATTGCCAGGAGAATTAAACTACATAGGGATGGTGGATTCCAAAATCTGAGCTCTAATCAGAAACATGGACACAGACTATCAAAGCTAGGAGAGGCCTTTGAGATTACCAAAACAAGTCCTGCATTTTATGAATGAAAAAACTAGAGAGATCAATTGACAAACAAGGGGTTCCACAGGAGTCAGGAAGATGCCATGATGAAAGAACAAATTTTCATCGTTTCATTAATTTGAACAACAGGTGAAGAAGCAAGGGGGTTTCCATAGTGCCACATCACACGAAACAAAGTCTTTCTATTTTAAGAGTCCAGCCCTGCACCTGCTCTATCCAGATGGGCTTAGCAAAAGAAGAAACGAAAACAAGCTTTTCTCACTGCCAGGCTTGCATGAGAGTCCAGGTCACAGATCGTCTAAGCCTCAATGGAGGCCAAATTTTGCTGATTGGAGATGGGGAGCCTTTCTCCCTAAGATTCTTGATTCACTTATTATAGTCTGTGCCTGCAACACCAAGGAGAAAAGTGAAGCAAAGTCAGAGGAAGGAACTGTTTGATACCTTGGCTCATGTGTAGCCCCCACTGTGTGCTGATTAAGCAAGAGGAATGAGGAAGCAGGAGATGGCCTAATCCGGCCATAGGTTAAGGCAAGAAAGAGCTCAAGCTCCCTACTCAGCACGTCCAGAAAAAGGGAATTGTTAGATCTTAGAATGAATTGTCAAGAAATGCAGAAAAACATTTTAATCACTGTTTCTTCTGTATAATAATTAAGGAGCAATGGAAGGGGTTTAGAGGTAGGCAGACCTGACTGAATCCAGTTCTGCCACTAGCCTGGTTGAATGGCCTTGAACAAGTTACTTACACTATCTAAGCCTCAGTTACCTCATCCAAGATCGTAAGATAATAACAAGGCACCTTTATTAGTCAGAATCAGCTAAACAGCCACTAACAACAACAAGATTTTGGAAAAATGTTGGTACAGGGCCTAGGTAAAGGTAACTGCTCTTATTTTTATCAGCCCACATGTGAACATCACTTTATAATTTTTAAAGTTTAGACAGGATACTTCACTGCTTTCTGTCTTCATATCAGACCACAAGCTGCTACGTAGAATTCTCTTCTCCCCTAAAATCAGCCATTCTAAAAATTCGGTAAATTTTAGTTTAAGTCATGTCATTAGGCTGCCCGTTCTATCAAAATATTCTGATTTAAAATACGTTATGTGCAAAGTTATCAAAATCCACAGATCTTATTTCTTTAGCAAAGGGCGAAATAAGAATAGCCAATGCAGGCCTCAGGAAATTTTGAAAGCTTAAGTAACCTCAGAAACTCCCCTATTAGCTGCCCTACTTAAGACTGGATTATTCTAGCTAAAATAAATTGAGTACATTTTAAATGATCAGGATTAAAATGAAAGGAAATCAGTGGATTTGGTTTCCTTTAATTATTTTCTTTCTTTGATAACTCAGAAGTCACTTTAGAATCTCACAACAAATTACTGTACTGCTGTACAAAAAAAAAAAAAAAAAAACCCACTGCAGTCGAATCGATTCAATTCCGACTCCCAGAAACCCTGTAGGACAGAGCAGAACTGCCCCATGCAGTTTCCAAGGCCGTAAATACTATGGAAGCAGACTGCCACATCTTTCTCCCGCTGAGTGGCTGGTGGGTTCAAATCGCAGAACTTTGTGTTAGCAGCTGAGCACCACCAGGAGTGCACTGCTATAAAGCGGAGGGAATATTGATGAATTAAGAATCTGATTTAAAAAATATCAAATAAACTTCATTTGACATACTCATATTTCCGGGTGTGTGCGAGAGCCTTATAAAGGACTCTAATTGTAATGGGCTCCTGTGGTTATCTGCCTCTGATTTCTGAACTAGGGTATTTTTCCTTTTGTCAGCTCCTCTTTTGTGGAAGAAGAGCAAACATCAGATGTACACTATGCAGTCAAAAAACAGTGGACTGGAGTCTGAAGACATGCTGGAGTCCCTCAGCAACCACCTTGTGACAGGCTTGGCAAATCACTGGGCCTCAGTTTCCCTGGCTGTCATGTGAGGATGTTGGGCTGGGCAATTGCGAACGTCCCTTCCACATCTAAAACACTGTGATTCCCATGTGACAATATGAAGAATTTTTCAGATCCTTTCTTTAAACACGATTTGCTCCCTATAATGTAGAAATAAACACTCTAAGATGAAAAGAGGGCTTGTAGAGCTTGCATTTTAGAGGGAATTCTTATTTTCACCAAATGAAAAAGCATATAAAGAGGTTCTTCCCTGGGCAAAGAGAAACTATAGTAACAGCTCCCCCAGAGATAGACTGTGCCCATCGCCCAAATTATGAACTTAGGAAGTCCTAAATGTGGTGGTCTGTACCAAGCCTCCACAGACCTTTAGGAGTTTACCACCTAAATAAAACATGTGCTCAGCCACGTAGATATGGAGAATATACCCACAGAGTCCAAAAGCAAGATTAGGAGATTACCCACACTTTCCAATCAATGTAGATGGGAGACAGCATAAATTAAATCTAGAAATCCCTGAGTATTCTGGTTGGAGTGTAAAGGTGAAGAACATCTCCTTATGAGGGTAAGTCAGAAAGGGTTCTTGTTGATACATGCACATATTTATCCCAAACAAAACATGCTTAAACATGTTTCTGCAATCAGTGGATGGCTGCAGACAAGTTCTGTCAATAATACACTGTCTTAGTCTCATTAGAGTGCGTTCAAAAAAAAGGATACTTTTTGTGCCATGAAAAAAAAACAATTTTGAGGTCAGGGCTAATATCAAATTAAAAAAAAAAAAACTGAAGTGAACATCTTCACAAATCATTAAAGTTTTGCAACAAGTTTATGGAATGTTGCCCCACATAAAGCAACAGTTTTTAGATGGATCAAGCATTTTAAGGAAGATCAGAAGGACCTCAAAGATGAGCCAAGAGAGGGAAGACTTCTCAGAAAGTTATAGTGACTGTTTTGGGGATTTCAAAATAGTGATCTTAATAGATTTTCTCGAAGGGAGCCTCTTATGAAGAAGTTTTAAGAAAATTGAAAACTGCATTGGTGAGAAAAGGGCCACAAAAGTTGCTCTGAGGAATTTTTTTCCATCACGACTGTGCACCCACTCATTCTTCAAGGGTAGCAAGGGCTGTCCTATGAGAATTTCATTGGGAAACTTCACCCCATTCACCCTACAGCCCCAATCTTGTCCCTTCAGACTTCTTTTTGTTCTCAAAACTCAGAGAACATTTAAAAGGAACGTGATTGGAGTCCCTTGAGGATGCCAAAGCTGCCTTTTTTACATGGTGTAAATTAAAGAGCAAAGAATTCTTCAGGGAAGGGTTGGAGTGAGGGAAACACTGCCTTCAGAAGTATATAGATAGACCTAGATGGAGGATATGTCGAGAAACATTAGCTTCACATTTTGATATTTTTGTTTGATAAAGCTTTCTATGATTTTGTAGCAATACTTTTTGACTTACCCTTATACATTCCACACAACATTGAGTAAGGGTCACACAATGTCCAAGAAAAGTCCTCTCAAGCTTATGGTACCCGACCTTCTGAAGGACAGCCTCCAGGGACGGTAGCTGAACTCATTTCATGAAAGACAACTTGGGGAACCTCCCTGGCCCTGCAGCACCATGAAACTAACCTGTTTCTCCACCTGTGGAAAAGGCTCACAAGCCTACCCTCCTTACTGATTTCATGATGAATTTTTCTGAGTCCTATAATAAGGCCAAGGGACAAAATTTCCTCAACTCCCTCTCTCTGGATTTAAAAAAAAAAAAAAAAAAACCATTGCAATCAAATTGATTCATTATAGTCAGAAACAGAAAGTCAAATTTTTCACTTTACTGTCCAGAGTTTGTGGAGCCCTCATGGCGCAGTGGTTAAGAGCTCAGTTACTAACCAAAAAGTTGGCAGTTGGAATCCACCTGCCCTATAGGGTCACTATGAGTTAGAATTGACTCAATGGCAACAGGTTTTTTCTTTTTTGTTTTTTTGGTTCAGGGTTTGTAACAAAAAACTTGTAAAACAGGGCTATCAGAGAGTAATTAATGCTAAGGTTTGGGGCCTAGAGTTGAATCAGTTATTTCTGTGTTTCTTAGTAGAATTCACTATCTGAAGCTTAGACATTCACGAGAAGCATGTATGAATGTCTATGTCCTACTTCACACTCAAGAACACTTTTTTTTGCAGGTTGGAAAAAAAGGCATAGATGTGTGGAAATAAATTGAAAGTAATTCTCACATGGTTAGAATATAATAACTATGAAACAATTAATTGAGCTTGTAAATCAGTAAAAACTTTTGAAAAGCAATTTAGTAAGACATATCAAGAGTCATTAAAATTCTATTTCCTTTAACTCAATAATAATAAGTCTAAGAATCAAAGGTTAGAAAAGTTCTAAATGTTCAGTAAGAGGAAAAATGGCTGAGGGAGTAATGGGAAGCCAAGCCAATGAAATAGATGCTGTCACATGGACAGGAAGCTCTTCAGAAGAGGAGGTTCTGAAGTCTACATGGCAACATCAATGTCTATAAATTATAAAGCATTTATAAAGTGTGGAGTCCTATATACCTTGCAATTAGCTCTATGTAAAACTACATGTCTTCATGGATAATGACTAAAAAAACACAAGCAAAAACATTAGCACTATTTTATTAAGAAATCCCTAGGTGGTGCAAACGGTTAAGTGCTGGGCTACTAACCAAAAGGTTGGCAGTTTGAACCCACCCAGAAGTGCCTTGGAAGAAAGGTTGATGAACTACTGCTGAAAGATCACAGCCTTGAACACACTATGGAGCAGATCTACTCTGCACACACAGGGTCGCCATGATTCAGAATCCACTCAATGGCAACTGGTTATTTTATGACTCTGATTTTTCTTACACAATCTCTGTATTTATATTTCACCAAAGCACTCTTTCCCTTTATGTGGTTTTAACTCATTTCTCAAAAGAGAAAAGCATAAAACATGCAAAACTATGATTTTTCTTCTTTTGAAATTTTTAATGGTAACATATCATTTTTACAAAAGTAATATTCAGGAGCAGAAAAAGGTAAGGAGCAAGTTGCCAACACTGCATAGTGGAAGTAAGAAATAAACCCTTGTCCCACACTTACTGGTCTGACAGAGACTGGAGAAACCCCAAGTCTATGGCCCCCGGACACCCTTTTAGCTCAGTAATGAAGTCACTCCTGAGGTTCGCCCTTCAGCCAAAGATTAGACAGGCCCATAAAACAAAATGAGACTAAATGGGCACATCAGCCCAAAGGTAAGGACTAGAAGGCAGGAGGGGACAGGAAAACTGGTAATAGGGAGCCCAAGGTTGAGAAGGGGAGAGTGTTGACATGTCATGGGGTTAGCAACAAATGTCACAAAACAATATGTGTACCAATTGTTTAATGAGAAGCTAGTTTGTTCTACAAACCTTCATCTAAAGTACAATAAAAAATAAATAAACTCTTGTTTTATTTTCAGATTCAGATGGAAGCAATCCCTTCCCAGTACCGGCTCCATGCCAGGTCCTGGGTGGATCATTCCAAAGCTGGGAAAACCCTGCCCATCACACAAGGTAAAAGCACGGTTACTTCACTAGATGAACATAAGAGCTAATTGCTTCCTAACAGCTTGAACTAAACTACCTGAAAGGTAAAATTTTACCTGTTAGAGCAAATGCTTCTCAGAATCATAAATTATCTTTTATTGCCTATTGACATGGGGACCATAAAAATAAGTTTCACTATTCTGGATCAAGAATTAAAAATACTTCAGATTTAGATTTATTAAAACAGATTCATTAAAATAAATTAATAAATGTATGTTTGGGGATAAATGTATGTTTTAGTTAATTAAATCACTTCTCTAATTTCTCACATCCATTTGTCTAGTCCCATTCTAAAGGCAAAAATATGTTAAAGAAAAAAGTAAGTAAAAATATTTTACTGACTTGATTATTAAAAAATTTCCCATTTCATTTTTGGAAAAGTAATACACACACTTGGTCAAACACTCAAACAGTACGAAGGAGTAACAGTGAGAAGTAATCTCTCCTCCACTCCATATCACCCAGAGTAAGAAATTTTTGATAAAGATTTTTAGCTCTAGAGCAGGTTAGTTTGCTTTTTTAATGGGACTGAAACAAAAAACTAGTATGTGAGAAAAGACCTAAAAAGAAGCTAAACTTAGAGGTACAAGCAGTAGAAAGTTTTTTTTGGTAGAGCTAAAGAGTTCTTGAACCTACTTTTAAAACCGAAATTTTAACTCATTTACAATTATTCTTATAAAATTTAGATTACCAAAGTGTTAATTATTTTAATTACAGAAAATTGTTCAGAAAAATAGGTTCTGGAGTTCAGTATTTTATTTGGATTATTGACTCACTGCTATTATTTATGCTCTGATACAAACTCAGAATTAGAAATGACATAATGGGGTCCCTATAGAAAAGGGCACATGAAATATAGCTCACCCAATTGACTGAACTATAACTAATGACTACTTGCCACATGTAACTAAAAGCAAAATCTACAATTTCACTTTGAGAAAGGAGTTCTCTCCTCCAAACCCTCAAGCATAAATATAAAAGTCCATACGCACACGTGCCTTCTCATGCAGCAACATATTTTATGTAGAAGGATGCATTATGGCGAACTCTATGGTATGTGAATTATAACTCAATAAAAAATAAGAACGCATTAAATGAAATCCAAGAAAACTGTACTTAAGAGAAAGGAGCTGAACTGAGGCATCAGCCCAGAGAACACAACCTCAGCTCCCCAAAGTTCCTCAACAATTTCCACAGTCAGCATTTCCAAGCACTAGGATAATAATCAAAGACTCAATTTTTCATGCCTGAAGAGTAATTTCCTTGATGAAACCCTGCTCACTTTGCACGTTAAAATGCACCTGTGGTCCTCCTTACCCTTAAGAATTGTATTTATCTTACACAATCTCTGTATGTCGCCAACACAATCTTTTCCTTTATGTAGTTTAACTCATTACTCAAAAGAGAAAAGTATAATGTTGAACAGCATTCTCTACTTATGGGAGGAGGGTGTGGAGAGAAAGCCCCAAAAATAAAAGCATGCTTTCTCAGGGTGGGATAAGGGGGGAGCAGGAACTTGGAAAACACAAAAACTTTCCAGAGTTACATGGCTCTCTCCTTCCACCTCACTCATCTCCCTTGGATTTCCCAACAATACACTCACACACACAGCCAACCACGATGGTAACACAGCCTGGGTGAGACTCCAGGACCAAGCTCTTACCCCTGGTTTCTGCACAGGCAGCAGGTAGACAGCATTCACTGTGGGAGCTCTAGTGGCGACCTGGGGTAGCTGCTCATGGGGCTGCAGGTGCCTCCAGCATCAGAGCCCCGATGTACTTTTGCCATGTCCACTATTCCGTGTTTGACCCATTCTCCCCCAGGAATGCTTTCTCACTCCCTAGAATGACCTCCTCTGACCCCTGAAGGCTTGTGCACAGATGCCCAGGAGAAACCAACCTGCCTGATGAGGTCATGGAGGAGCTTCAGGGATTCCAGCCCAGCCAGCACTTGTGGCAAGGAGAAGGTTTTATGTATCCAGTGAGCAGGTAAAAGGTCTGGGGAGCAGAGATACCAAGCATTCAAGATAACATCTTATCTACAAAGAAACATCCTCTGGCCAGTTAATAATGAAGCTCTAACTACACCTGGTGCTTTGCAGGCTAAGTGGACCAAGCTGGCCTCCCAGAGTCAGTCACTTTGGATGAGATGGGTTGAAAAAACAGCAGAAACTCAAAAATATGGAGGCTTGCACACAGAATTTTGAGGTACTTATTTAGCGAAAAGCTCAGATGGATTTTATGGGGCATTTCCTGTGACACCCATTCAGGGCTGAGAGCCTAAGCTCTGGCTGGGTGACCTTGGCACTTCCATACACGTCCCATTAGGCCAAGCACAGTCAGTACAGTGAGGCTCAGGGCTCAGTGAACACATGTGCCAAACACCCCAGGGGGATGGGAAGAATTCTCAAGCTCCAGTGGTGCTTGACTTGGCTTCCTCATGAATCCTAGCAATGACGGGGGGCGGGGGGGCAGGGGGGGACACTTTTCCTTCTTGTCTAAAGTGGAAGGAGGGGCAGCTTTGGTTTGGGAGTAGGAGCTAACCAACAGGGAGACAGCTCCCCCCTGTCCTGCTCTGCCATGGCTGGAAATCTCTTGGCCGGCCTCCAGCAAGGGGCATCTTGGTGTACTAGGCTGGAGCACCCCCTGCTGGCCTCAGGAAAGAAGGACCTTTAGGGCAGTGAATGAATCTTGGACCTTAATGAAGGAGACTCAGTATCTAAAACTCCACCTCACCCTTCTAGACTGCAAAATGTGAATGCTTGTTGTTTAACTGTATCACGTAGATATATACATATATTTTATCTTCTTAAAGATGCTATTTGGAATCTCCCCACCACCACTATTTTATTTTAACAGTATTGTCAAGTTTCTTTAGAAAATAAAAACATATGAAAACCCCATGTATAATCCCACCAGCAAAGATAACCAATTTTGACATCATTTAATATGCACAATTTCTGTCTAGTTGAGATCATGCTGCGTGCTGGTCATTGTGCATCTCCTCTCATATCCACTTCCTGCCCCTGGTTCCATTGCCAACTGGTTGCTGGTTAGATTTAGCCAATGAAAGGTACTGGCAAAGGATTGGAGAGCAGGAGGAAAGAACAAGCCCAGGTATTTGTCGCTCTATCTGCTCTGGGCAGGAATTTTCCGACAGTGGCTGCATATTCCCTGTGGTTCTTGTTGTTGTTGTGTGCCATAGAGTCTATTCTGACTCACAGTGACCCTATAGGACAGAGTAGAACTGTCCCATAGGGTTTCTTAGACTGTAACCTTTACTGGAGCAGATCACCAGGTCTTTTCTCCCACAGAGTTTGGTGAGTTCGAAACGCAGACCTTTAAGTTAGCAGTCCCCTGCTTAGCCATTGTGCCACCAGGGCTGTTGTTGTTAGGTGCCATCGAGTTTGTTCCAACTCATAGCGACCCCATGTACAACAAAATGAAACACTGCCCAGTCCTGTACCATCCTCACAATTGTTGTGAGTGGGTGTATAGCCCACTAGGGCTAGTTCCTGCCAAATGCCTGACTTGATTTCTGATGATATCACCTTCTCAAGCCCTAGAGGTGGACTGGCTTCCTGCTTTTGCTCATCTCTGGGTTGCTTCAACATGATGATTGGCTTAGCCACCATTTTATCTCCTGTGAAGCGTTGTCTATAATAAGTTTCCTTTGCTTTATTTTCCTGGCTGGATCATAACTGATGTATGTCATCTTTGCCGTTCCCTGTGGCAACTTGCAAACTATTCCTCCCATCCTTCCTTCATCAAGAAGTAGTCTATTTTTCCACCTTCCTGAATCTGGACTAGCCTTGAGCAATAGAAGGAAGTGGGAATGACACTTTACAACTTCTGAGGCAGCCTTGCAGCTTCAGCAAGAGCACTCCTTCTTAGAATCCAGCTACCATGCTGTGAAGAAGCCCAACCTGGCCATGTGGTAAGGTGCACATGGAGAGGCCCAGCTAACCCCCAGACATTCCAGCCTTAGTCAAGCTGCCCAGCCAAAGCCACATGCAACAGAGATGAGCCATCCCCACAAAGGCCTGTTCAACATTCAAGACTGAGCAAATAAGTAGTGGTTGTTCTTGTCACTGTTTTGGAGTGGTTAGCTATGTAGCAATAGTTAGCTCAAAGGCCCCTCTAAGACTCATATCCTAGGCAGAAATAGCCAGTTGGCCAAGCCTAAGTCCGTGCTCTGGCTGCCAGGAAGCAGGAGGCTGGGCATTTCAGCTTCATTAGTGAGGGGAGGCCAGATCCACCAGAAAGTTCTCACAGAGAGGAATTCTTTAAATAGACGTAGAGGGTTCAGGTGGTAGAGCAGATCAAAAAAAAAAAAAAAAAAAAAAATCTGTTATCTCAGTATCTGCCTTTTATATATTAATCTTACTCTGTAAATTTGGAAATAATGTCTCCTTCCCCGGAGTTATATTTCTTAATCCCACTTCATATTTTATTGTGTTTGTTTTGTTTGTCAAGACTTCCTAAACTATATAGGACTGGTGGTGTAGTGGTGAAGTGCTACGGCCGCTAACCAAAGGGTTGGCAGTTCGAATCCGCCAGGAAACTCTATGGGGCAGTTCTACTCTGTCCTATAGGGTCGCTATGAGTCGAATTGACTCGACGGCACTGGGTTTGGTTTTTGATTTGGGTGGCACGAAAGGTTAAGCACTGGACTACCTAGCTGAAAGGTTGGAGGTTCAAATCCACCCAGATGTGCTTCAGAAGACAGGCCAGGAAATCTGCTTCCAAAAGGTCACAGCCCTGAAAACCCTAAGGAGCAGTTCTACTCTGCACACTTGGCATCGCCATGAGTTGGAGTGGACTCAACTGCAACAAAAACAACCTAAACTATATGCTTTAACGGAAGCCCTTTGCAGTTAACTGGATTTAAGAAATTTCAAAGTTCCAGCTGTCTGGATGACTCCGTAATGTCTCAGAAAAAAAAACACCCACATGAGAGAACTTTTCTGGCAGGGGAAGTATCTCTCACAACCCAGGATTGCTGTGCCCTGGAACTAGAAATAACACATTTTATCAGCAGAGGAGGAAACCCTGGTGGCACAGGGGTTAAGAGCTCAGGCTCTTAACCAGAGTCAGCAGTTCAGATCCACTGGGTGCTCCTTGGAAACCCTATGGGACAGTTCTACTTTGTCCTTTAGGGTCACTATGTGTCGGAATCGAATGGACTGCAACGGGTTTAGTTTTGGGTTTTGATATCAGCAGAGGAAGACCTCAAAATAAGCTAGGAACCACCCCCAACCAGTTCTATAGATTTGTAACTAATTTCCCTGCCTCTTCTATTCCTGCCTCCTCCCTGCAGCCAGTGAGACTCTGATCAGACCACTCCACAGCTGAACAACCCATTAGCCCATCTCCCACACTGTCAAGGTTAAGTCTAAAGTCCCTAAAAAAAAAAAAAGTCCCTAGCTATGGTTATTATCTGACACCTGCCTTGCCTTCTTCTCTCTCACCACCCCAGGCCCAGCAAGGTCAGCCATGCAAAGTTGCTGGAAGTTATCCAGACACATCCCATCCTCACTAACTTGTCTTTGCACATTCTGTTCTCCCTTCCTAGCATGCTTCTCTCCACCTCACCCTTCCCCTACCCAACATGGACTGTCTGGTATTCTTTTACTCTTCCTTCAAAATTCAGCTAAATAATGACCTACTCTATAAAGCTTTCCCTGACTTCTCCAGAGAGAAGACAGGCACACACACACACACTCCAAGTAAATCTATATAGCACTCCCCAGGGACATATAAAATTAAAGTAACGATTTTTTTTTCAGCAAGTTTCAGAAAAGTTGGCAATCCATTTTAAGTAAAATTTTATTATGGAAGATTTCATACACGTACAAGTAGAGCACACTGAACCCCATGTACCTGTGACTTAGCTCCTGGTTTCCCCAGCTCCAACCCACACCCACCTCATCATTATTTTCAGCAAGCTAGTGTGCCCAATGCTCTTGATCCTGAGGGCCAAGGAACCTACAAAACATAAGTCTACAACAGTCTAATTGTAATTTCACATCTATTAAGTGCCAGTAACTGTTTTAAGCACTTGACATAAATTACCTCATTTAATCCTCAAAACAACCCTAAAAGGTAGTACTATTATACCCATTTTACAACAAGGAAATCAAGGCCTAGGGATGACATAACTTTGACCAAAAGCTAGTAGGTAGGAGAGTGGGATTTCAAACCTAGGTAATCATCTAATCATACTTACATCTCTCAGAAAGAGTATATCTTAACTAAAATAATCACTTAATTTAGAAGCTGAAAGAAGGGGTTCTCTTTGCTAGAGTTGAGGTCACTTACAAAGTTAAGAAGATCATCCACTTCAAGCGTAGATGAAAGTGTCAGTTCAAACTGGGCTACTGAGTGGACTCTCCTGAGGTAATCCTCAATGCGATCCTAAGAAACACCCCAAGCACACACAGAGCCCCAGGCTTCCTCCAAGGAATCAGAGGTGCTGAAGTAAAATGTTGTTAGGTGTCGTCCAGTCAATTCTGACTCATAGCGACCTGATGTACAACAGAGCAAAGCACTGCTCAGTCCTGCACCATCCTCACAATCGTTGTCATACTTGAGCCCATTGTTGCAGCCACTGTGTCAGTCCATCTCATTGAGGGTCTTCCTCTCTTTCTCTGACCCTCTACCAAGTATGACGTCCTTCACCAGGGACTGGTCCCTCCTGATAACATGTCCTAAGCATGTGAGACAAAGTCTCGCCATCCTTGCCTCTAAGCATTCTGGGTGTACTCCTTCCTGTAGATTTTTTATTTCTTCTGACATTCCATGGTGTACTCAGTATGCTCCACCAACACCATAATTCAAAGGCCATAGTTCTTCTTCAGTCTTCCTTATTCATTGTCCAGTTTTCCATTGCATATGAGGCAGTTGAGAACACCATCCCTTGGGTCAGGAGCACCTTAGTCCTCAAAGTGACATCTTTGCTTTTTAACACTTTAAAGAGGTCTTTTGCAGCAGATTTGCACAATGCAATATGTCGTCTGATTTCTTGACTGCTGCTTCCATGGGCATTGATTGTGGATCCAAGTAAAATGAAATCCTTGACAACTTCAATATTTTCTCTGTTTATCATGATGTTACTTATTGGTCTAGTTGTGAGGATTTTTGTTTTCTTTAGGTTGAGGCGTAATCCATACTGAAGGCTGTTGGTCTTTGATCTCCATTAGTAAGTGTTTCAAGTTCTCTTCACTTTCAGCAACCATGGTTGTGTCATATGGATATCACAGGTTGTTAATGAGTCTTCCTCCAATCCTGATGCCCTGTTCTTCTTTATATAGTCCAGCTTCTTGGATTATTTGTTTACCATACATATTGAATAAATATGGTGAAAAATATAGCCCTGACACACACCTTTCCTGGCTTTAAACTGTGAAGTATGCCCTGTTCTGTTAGAAACACTGCCTCTTGGTCTACATATAGGTCCTGCATGAACACAATTAAGTGTTCTGGAATTCTCAGAAGTGTTCTGAAATTGTTCACAATGTTATCCATAATTTTCATAGTCAATAAAACACAGATAAACATCTTTCTGGTATTCTCTGTTTTCAGCCATGATCCATCTGACATCAGCAATGATATCCCTTGTTCCATGTCCTCTTCTGAATCCACCTTGAATTTCTGGCAGTTCCCTGTCAACGTATTGCTGCAACCTTGTTTAAATAATCTTCAGCCAAACTTTACTCATGCATGATTTTTTTTCTCTTTTATTGTGCTTTAAGTGAAAGGTTACAATCCAAGTCAATTTCTCATACAAAAACTTGTATACACATTGTTATGTGACCCTAGTTGCTCTCCCTATAATGTGGCAACACATGCAGCTCCTGCCCCCTTCTGCCTTCTCATCTCACCTCTGCACAGGAGCTGCCCCACATAGTCTCATGTGTCTACTTGAGTTAAGAAGCACATTCCTCACCAGTATCATTTTATGTCTTATAATACAGTCTTATCTTTGTCTGAAGAGTTGGCTTTGGGAATGGTTTTAGTTTGGGGCTTACAGAGAGTCTGGGGGCCATATCCTCTGGGGTTCCTCCAGTCTCAGTAGAACATTAAGTCTGGTCTGCATCCCACTTTTCTCCTGCTCCATCGGGGATTCTCTGATGTGTTCCCTGTCAGGGCAGTGATTGGTGGTAGCTGGGCACCATCTAGTTCTTCTGGTCTCAGGCCCTTTCTGTCTCTTGGGTTCTTATTTTCCTTCTGTCTTTGGTGTTCTTCATTCTCCTTTGCTTCAGGTGTGTTGAGACCAATTGATGCATCTTAGATGGCTGCTTGCTAGCTTTTAAGACCCCAGATGCCACTCACCAAAGTGGGATGCAGAACGTTTTCTTAATAAACATTGTTATGCCACTTGACCTAGATGTCCCCCAAAACCATGGTCCCCAGGCCCCCACCCCTGCTACTCTGTCCCTCAGTGTGTTTGGTTTGATTCAGGGAACATCTAGCTTTTGGCTTAGCCCAGTTATGCTGAATTTCCCTGTATTATGTGTTGGCCTTCGCTTCACCTAAAATAATCCTCTACTATCTAATTAGTGAATACCTGTCTCCCTTCCACCCCACACTCTTAACTATCAAAGAATGTTTTCTTCTGTGTTTAAACCTTCTCTTGACTTCTTATAATAGTCATCTCCCAAAATATTTGTCCTTTTGAGACTGACTAATCACTCAGCATAATGCCTTCCAGATGCATTCATGTTATGAGATGTTTCATGGATTCTTTGTTGTTCTTTATCATTGCATAGTATTCCATTGTGTGAATATACCATAATTTGATTTTTCATTCATTCGTTGATGGGCACCTTGGTTGTTTCCATCTTTTTGCTATTGCAAACAGTGCTGCAATGAACATGGGTGTGCATATATCTATTCATGTGAGGGCTCTTATTTCTCTAGGATATATTCCAAGGAGTGGGATTGTGGGGTTCTATGGTAGTTCTATTTCTAGCTTTTTAAGAAGGCACCAAATCGATTTCCAAAGTGGTTGTACCATTTTACATTCCCACCAGCAGTATATAAGTGTTCCAGTCTCTCCACCTCTCCAACATTTATTACTTTGTATTTTTTGGACTAATGCCAGCCTTGTTGGAGTGGGATGGTATCTCATTATAGTTTTGATTTGCATCTCTCTAATGGTTAATGATTGTGAGCATTTCCTCAGGTATCTCTTAGCCACCTGAATGTCTCCTTTGATGAAGTGCCTGTTCATATCCTTTGCCCATTTTTTAATTGGGTTATTTGCCTTTTTGTTGTTGAGGTTTTGCAGTATCTTGTAGATTTTAGAGATTAGATGCTGATTGGATTTGTCATACCCCCCAAATTTTCCCAGTCTGAGGTTGTCTTTTTACTCTTTTGGTGAAGTCTTCAAATGAGGATAAGTGTTTTATTTTTAGAGCTCCAAGTTATCTAGTTTCTCTTCTGGTCTTTGTACATTGTTAGTAATGTTTTGTATACTGTTTTTGTCACATATTAGGGCTCCTAGCATTGTCCCTATTTTTCTTCCATGATCTTTATCATTTTAGATTTTATATTCGGAAACCCTTGTGGCATAGTGGTTAAGTGCTATAACTGCTAACCAAAAGTTGGCAGTTCGAATCCACCAAGTATGCCTTGGAAACTCTATAGGCAGTTCTACTCTGTCCCATAGGGTCGCTATAAATTGGAACCGACTTGACAGCAATGGTTTGTTTTTTTGTTTTTTTAGGTCTTTGATGCATTTTGAGTTACTTTTTGTGCATGGTGTGAGGTATAGGTCTTGTTTCATTTCTTTGCAGATGGATATCCAGTTATGCCAGCACCATTTGTTAAAAAGACTATTTTCCCCACTTAACAGACTTTGGGCCTTTGTCAAATTTCAGCTGCTCATAGGTGGATGAATATATGTCTGGATTCTCAATTCTGTTCCATTTGTCTATCTATGTATTTGTTCTTGTACCAGTAACAGGCTGTTTTGACTAGTGTGGCAGTATAAAAGGTTCTAAAATCAGGTAGTGTGAGGCCTCCCGCTTTGTTCTACTTCTCCAGTAATCCTTTACTTATCCAGAGCCTCTTCCTTTTCAATATGAAGTTGGTGATTTGTCTCTCCATCTCATTAAAAAATGTCACTGGAATTTGGATGGGGATTGCATTGTATCTATAAATCACTTTGGGTAGAGGAGACATTTTCACAAAGTTCAGTCTTCCTATTCACGAGCAAGGTATGTTTTTCCCCTTGTGTATGTCTCCTTGGTTTCTTGCAGTAGTGTCTTGTAGTTTTCTTTGTATAGGTCTTTTATGTCTCTGGTTAGATTTATTTCTAAATATTTTATCATCTTGGGGGCTATTGTAAATGGTATCAATTTGGTGATCTGCTCTTCAAAGTTCTCTTTGTTGGTGTAGAGGAATCCATCTGATTTTTGTATGTTTATCTTGTATTCTGATACTTTGCTGAACTGTTCTATTAGTTCCAGTAGTTTTCTTGTAGATTCTTTAGGGTTTTCTGTGTATAAGATCATGTCATCTGCAAATAGAAATACTTTTGCTTCTTCCTTACCAATTCAGATGCCCTATTATTCTTTTTCTAGCCTAATTGCTCTGGCTAGTACCTCCAGCACAATATTGAATAAGAGTGGTGATAAAGGGCATCCTTGCCTGGTTCCCATTCTCAAGGGGAATGCTTTCAGGCTCTCTCCATTTAGGATGATATTGGCTGTTGGGTTTATTTAAATGCCCTTTATTATGTTGAGGATTTTCCCTTCTATTCCTAGTTGGCTGAGATTTTTTTTATCATGAATGGGTGTTGGACTTTGTCAAATGCCTTTTCTGCATCAGTTGATAAGATTGTGTGGTTCTTGTCTTTTGTTTTATTTAGATGATGGATTACATTGATTGTTTTTCTAAAGTTAAACCATCCCTGCATAACTGGTATGAATTCCACTTTGTCATGGTGATTTTTTTTTTTTTTTTGATATGCTGTTGAATTCTATTGGCTAGAATTTGGTTGAGGATTTTTGTAAGTTCAAGAGGGATATTGGTCTGTAATTTTCTTTTTTTGTGGTATCTTTACCTGGTTTTGGTATCAGGGTTATGCTGGCTTCATAGAATGAGTTTGGGAATATTCCATCCTCTTCTATGCTCTGAAATACCTTTAGTAGTAGTGGTGTTAACTCTTCTCTGAACATTTGGTAGAATTCTCCAGTGAAGCTGTCAGGGTCAGGGCTTTTTTGTTGTTGTTGTTGGGAGTTTTTTAATTACCTTTCAATCTTTTGTTTTGTTATGGTTTTATTTAGTTGTTCTACCTCTGTGTTAGTTTAAGTAAGTAGTGAGTTTCTAGAAATTTGTCCATTTCTTCTAGGTTTTCAAATTGTTAGAGTACAATTTATCATAGTATTCTGTTATGATTCTTTTAATTTCGGTTGGGTCTGTTGTGATATCACGCATCTTATTTTTTATTCAGGTTATTTACTTTGTCTCCTGTTTTCCTTTTGTCAGTTTAGCCAATGGTTTATCAAATTTGTTGATCTTTTCAGAGAACCAGCTTTTGTTCTTGTTAACTCTTTCAATTGTTTTTCTGTTCTCTAATTCCTTTCAATCTGCTCTAATTTTTATTACTTGCTTTCTTCTGGTGCCTGAGGACTTCTTTTGTTGCTCTCTATTGGTTTGAGCTGTAGGGATAATTTTTTGATTTTGTCCCTTTCTTTTTCTTGGATGTGTGCATTTATTGCTATAAATTGTCCTCTGAACCCTGCTTTTGCTGTGTCCCAAAGGTTCTGGTAGGAAGTGTTTTCATTCTCATTTGATTCTATGAATTTCTTTATTCCATCCTTAATTTCTTCTATATCTCTTGCTTTTTCTCTTATCCATTTCTACTTTTATGGCTTAATGGTCACAAAAGATCCTTTGTAATATTTCGATGTTCTGAATTCTGTTAAGGGTTGCTATATGGCCTAATATGTGGTCTATGCTGGAGAGTGTTCCATGTGCACTGGAAAAGTATACTTGGCTGCTGTTGGGTGGAGTGTGCTGTATGTCTATGAGGTCACGTTGGTTGATTGTGGCATTTAGAACTTCTGTGTCTTCATTGAGCTTCTTTCTGGATGTTCTTTCCGGATGTTCTTTCCCTCGCCGAAAGTGGCGTGTTGAAGTCTCCTACTATTATTGTGGAGCTGTCTATCCCTTTTCAATGCTGTTACAGTTTGTTTCATATATTTTGGAGCCCTGTCTTTGGGTGCATAAATATTTATTATGGTTATATCCTCCTGGCATATTGGCCCTTTAATCATTATATAGTATCCTTCCTTATCCTTTGTGATGGATTATACTTTAAAGTATATTTTGTCAGAAATTAATATTGCCATACCTGCTTTTTTTTTATTGTTGTTTGCTTGATTTATTTTTTCCATCCTTTGAGTTTTTGTCTGTGTCTTTAAGTCTAAGGTGTCTCTTATAGGCAGAATATAGATGGATCGAGTTTTTTAATCCATTCTGCCACTCTCTGTCTCTTTATTGGTGCATTTAGTCCATTTACATTCATGTAATTATTGATAGGTTGAGTTTAGCGCTGTCGCTTTGATGTCTTTTTTTGTGTGGTGTTGAGAATTTCTTTGTTCCACTTAATTTTCTGTGCTAGTTTTTCTTTATATATTTTCATTTTTTTCACCGTTGTTGCTCTTGTATTTGCTGATTGTTTGTTTTTCTTGTTTTTTATTTTGATGTGCAGGATTGTTAGTTTCCTTTGTATTTACCTTAATATTTACCCCTATTTCTCCAAGTTTAAGCCAATCTCTTATTTCTTTATATTGCCTTGACTTCCTCTCCATATGAAAGATCTATGGCTACATTTTTTAGGCGCTCTTTTTTGTTTTAATGTTGTCTTCTTTTGCATAATGACATCTCCGTTTCCTTGTTTTGAGCATTTTAGCTTTGATTTATTTTTGTTATTTCCCTATCAGGGTTGATATCTAGTTGCTCTGTCCCATGTTCTAGTCTTGGGTTGTTATCAGATGTTATTGATCTTCTAACCGGGGGACTCCCTTCAGTATTTCTTGTAATTTTGGTTTGGTTTTTACAAATTCCCTGAGACTTCTGTTTATCTGGAAATGTCCTAAGTTCTCTTCATGTCTGAGACACAGTTTTGCTGGATATATAATTCTTGGCTGGCAATTTTTTTCCTTCAAGGCTTTATATATGTCATCCCATTGCCTTCTTGCCTGCATGGTTTCTGCTGAGCAGCCCGAACTTAGTCTTATTGACTGTGCTTTGTAGGTGACTTTTCATTTGTCCCTAGCTGCTCTTAAAATTCTCTTTATCTTTGGTTTTGCCAAGTTTGATTATGTCTTGGTGACTTTCTTTTGGGATCTACCTTGTGTGGGGTTCAATGAGCATCTTAGATAGACATCTCATCTTTCACTATACCAGGAAGTTTTCTGCCAGCAAATCTTCAACAACTCTCTGTATTTTCTGTTATCCTCCCCTGTTTTGGTAAGCAAATTTTTAGGGTTTCTTCATTTTTTTTTTACATTCCTTTAACTGATTTTTCCTCAAGTATGTTGGTGTCAAGTGCTTTATCTTCAATTTCACTAATTCTCACTTCCATCTCCTCAATTCTACTCCTATGACTTTCTATTGAGTTGTCTAATTCTGAAATTTTATTGTTAATCTTCTTGATTTCAGTTTGCTGTCTCTGTAGGAATTCTTGCAGCCTAGTAAATTCCTTATTATGCTCTTCTCTAATCTTCTCAAGTTCTTCTAATGCTTTGCCTGTGTGCTGCTTGGCTTGTTCTGCATTTTGCCTGATCTCCTTCCTGATCTCTTGAAGAGTTCCGTATATTAATCTTTTGTATTCTACCTCTGGTAGTTCCAGGAATATATCTTATTCAGGAAGATTCCTTGATTCTTTGTTTGGGAGCTTGTTGAAGCAGTCATGGTCTACTTCTTTATGTGAGTTGATATCAATTGCTGTCTTCAAGCTATCTATAAGTTATTGTATTAATTTATTTTATGTTTGCTTACTGTGTCCTATCTTCTTGTTTTGTTTTCATATGCTTGAGTGAGCTAGTTTGATTATTGGTGCCTTTGAGGCTCTAACTTCCTGTCACCAGAGGTGTTACTAGGTATATGAGCCCAGGACTCCATTTACTTTTCATGTATGGATTCAGCTCAGGTGTCCAGGTAGTCAGTAACCAAGTGTGTGGTGTAGGCTCTCACCTACAATCTTAGATGAGCAAGGGTGATTGGTGTAGGCACAGGTATCTGGCCGCAGTAAAGGGTCATGCGCTGATCAAGGCAGGCAGATGACAACCACTCCTGAGTGTCTGTGAGGAAAGCATCTCCCTGTTCCCTAGAGCGCCTAGGTGGATGGGTTTTGCAGCCAGACTATGGGCACCCAATGCTGCTGGCTGTAAGGACTGGGAGGCTCCATTTATCCTTGGACCCCTGTCATAGGTGGCTAGGTGGCATAGATGGAACCACCAGTCCTCAGGCCCCTGATGTGAGTAGGTGAGGAGCCTGCTTAATAGGCAGAGTGGTATCAAATGTCAGGAACCTGCCTCTCCACCATACAGCTGAAACAGTTGAAATTAGACTTCACGTGTATACCCTGTTGTACTGTGCTAATGAGGCCCTACACTGTTGAAATGGGCCCACACAGGTCTATGCAGGGGTGAAAGGCATTAAAAGCCCGTGGACCCCCTATGCCTGTGCCTAGGCAAAGGAGCTGTTTCTGCCTTGAGTTCCCAGCTTAGGGGAGCCAGCAGACTATTTTTTCCCTGTTTCTTAATTTGTTCCTTCTCCAAGGCCAGCAAAATGGCTCAGGATGTGTGACACAGGTCCTACTTCCAGCCCAGGGAAAGTGTCTATCACTGAAGCTGACTCAGGACGAGTGCAGACCAGTAAGGAGTCAAGTAAATGGGGGAGAGTTTTCTCTCAAAAGCATGTTTTTTGCTCCAGGTGGTAGATTAGACACAAGTACTTATCTTTTGCCAATTGTGTGCCACTTTTCACTGATTCTGGAGGTGTGAGTGGACTCTCTGCTGCTTGGTCTCTCCTGATGTGAAAAATGCCTCCTGAATGCCACTGCTTACCTCACCATGCTCACGCCAGTGGATCCGGCCTCCGGGGTGCCAGTTCCAGGCAGATCAGGTCTGGCAACTCCTCACTGCTTCTGAATCATCTCTCCCTGCCCCGCCGCTCAGTCCAATTCCTCAACTTTGCGTTTGATATGCGGGCTCCTAGATTGTCATATATAATCAATTCGCTTGTTTTCTCAGGTCTTTGTTTTAATAGGGACCACAGGAAGCATCTGACTGCTCTGCCATCTTAGCCCTGCCTCCTGTGTGTGATATTAATATTGTTTGATAATTTCCTCATTCTGTTGGATCACTTTTCTTTGAAATAGGCATAAATATGGATCTCTTCCAGTCAGTTGGAAGAAGCAGGCAGCTGTCTTCCAAATTTCTTGGCATAGATGAGTGAGCACCTCCAGCACTGCATCTGTTGAAACATCTCAATTGGTATTCCATCAGTTCCTAGAACCTTGTTTTTTGCCAATGTCTTCAGTGCAGCTTGGACTTCTTCCTTCAGTACCATCATTCTTGATCATATGCTACCTCCTGAAATGATTGAATGCCCACCAATTCTTTTTGGTACAGGGACTCTGTGTATTCCTCCCATCTTCTTTTGATGCTTCCTATGTTGTTCATTATTTTGTCCATAGAATCCTTCGATGTTGCAACTCGAGGCTTGAATTTTTTCTTCAGTTGTTTCAGCTTGAAAAATGCCAAATGTGTTCTTCCCTTTTGGTTTTCTAACTTCAGGTCTTTGCACATGTCATTATAATACTTTACTTTGTCTTCTCAACCCACCCTTTGAAATCTTCTGTTCGGCTCTTTTATTTCATCATTTCTTCCATTCGTTTTAGCTATGCAATGTTCAAGAACAAGTTTCAGACTCTCTTCTGATATCCATTTTGGTCTTTCTTTCTTTCCTATCTTTTTAACGACCTTTTGCTTTCTTCATGTATGATGTCCTTGATCTCATTTCACAACTCGTCTGGTCTTCGGTCATTCGTGTTCAATGCATCAAATCTCTAAATTCAGGTGAGATATACTCAAGATCATAATTTGGCTCTCATAGTCTTGTTCTAATTTTCTTCAGGTTCAACTTGAACTTGCCTATGAGAAATTTATGGTCTGTTCCACAGTTGGCCCCTGGCCTTGTTCTGACTGATGATGTTGAGCTTTTCGATCATCTCTTTCCACAGATGTAGTCAATTTGATTCCTGTGTATTCTGTCTGGTCAGGTACATATGTATAGTCGCCATTTTTGTTGTTGAAAAAAGGTATTTGCAATGAAGAAGTCAGTGGTCTTGCAAAATTCTATCATGCGATCTGGCGTCATTTCTATACCAAGGCCATAGTTTCCTACTACCAATCCTTCTTTGTTTCCAACTTTCGAATTCCAATTGTCAGTAATTATCAATGCATCTTGACCGAATATTCAATCAATTTCAGACTGCAGAATTTGGTAAAAATCTTCAATTTCTTCATTTTTGGCCTTAGGGGTTGGCATGTAAATTTGAATAATGGTCATATTAGTTGATCTTCTTTGTGTGCATATGGAAATTATCTTATCACTGACAGCATTGTACTTCAGGATAAACCTTGAAGTATTCCTTTTGATGATGAATGCAACACTTTTCCTCTTCAATTTGTCCTTCCCAGCAGAGACCATAAGATTTTCTGATGCAAAATGGCCAAAACCAGCCCATATCAAGCTCATTAATGACTAGTATATAGATGTTTGTGTTCCACTTCATTTTTGACAATTCCCAGCTTTCCTAGATTCATACTTCATACATTTCACATTCCTATTATTAATAGATGTTTCTTCTCATGTTGAGCCATGCCACATGAGCAAATGAGGTCCCAAAAGCTTCAAGCCATCCACATCCTTAAGGTCAACTCTACTTTGAGGAGGCAGCTCTTCCCCAGTCATATTTTGAGTGACTTCTGAGCTGAGAAGGCTCATCTTCCAGCACTATATCAGACAATGTTCCACTGCTATTCATAAAGTTTTCATTGGCTAATTTTTTTCAAAAGTAGGTCACTAGGTCCTTCTTCCTAGTCTTAGTCTGGAAGCTCAGCTGAAACCTGTCCACCATGGGTGACCCTGCTCTTATTTGAATACTGGTGGCATAGCTTCCAGTATCACAGCAACGTGCAGGCCACCATGGTATGACAAACTGGCAGATATTTTGGGGCTAAAAACCTAGAACAACAAAGGAAAGAGAATGTAAAATACTGATTACATGTTGGAATGGTAATAATTTTTGATATTTTGGGTTAAATAAAATTACTTTTATTAAAATTAATCTCACATTTCTTTTTACCTTTTTTAAGTGGCTACTGGAACATTTAAAATTATGTATGTGGCTCCTGTTTCTATTGGGCAGTACTGTTCTTGACCACATCCCTGCTGCCCTGTGTGCCAATGCCCTTCCTATTGAATTCTGTTGTCATATTTTTTACTCCTATGTATATTTTGCCCTGCAGAACATATTATTTTGTTTTATACAACTGACTGCTATTGTTGCTGTGTGCCATCAAGTCCATTTTGACTCATAGCAATCCCATGTGACAGAGTCATAGCTATAATCTTTATGGAAGCAGATCACCAGGTCTTTTTCCTACAGAGCTGCTGGGTGGGTTCAAACCACCAATTTTTCAGTTAACAGCTCACCACTCAATCATTTGCAGCACCAGGGCTCCTTATACAACTGATCGATATTTATATTTATTCCTATACTTCACTTCCTTTCTTACCACAACTCTGTATTAGCCATCCACTGCTGTGAAAAAATTGCTCCAAAATTCAGTTACTTAAAACTATAAACATTTATGCTCTCATACTGTTTATGTGAGTCAGGAATTTGGGAATGGCTTAGCTGATTGGTTCTGGCTCAAGATTTCTCATGAGGTTGCTATCAAGATGTCCTCCAGAGCTGCTGTCATCTGAAGGGTGAACTGGAAGATTTCAAGGTGACCCACTTGTATGTTGGCAAGTTAAAGTTGGCCATTGGCAAGGGACCTCAGATTGTCACCATGTGAACCTGTCCATAGGGTTGCTTGAATGTTCTCATAACATGGCATTTCCCTTCCCTTAAATTATCCAAGGGAAAGTAGGCAGAAATCACAAAGTATTTAATGACCTAGCCACAGAAGTCACACACTATTATTTCCTCAATATTGTATTGGTTATATAGGATACCAAAATCAAACCTGTTGCCATCGAGTCGCTTCATAGCGATCCTATAGGACAGAGTAGAACTGCCCCATAGGGTTTCCAAGGAATAGCTGGTGGATTCAAACTGCCAGCCTTTTGGTTAGCAGCCATAGCTCTTAACCACTGCACCTCCAGGTTCCATAATAAAATAAGGATGAGCACAACTTTCCTGGTTTGAAACTCAGGTTGGGATACCCCTGAACCTGAACCTGCTTCAACATGTAGTTTTCTCTTTGTCACCAGGGAGACATTGAGAAAATTTACCTCCACTGGCTTGAGGCTGATAGAACTGTAGCCAGCCAGGCCTTCAGTTCCCTGAGATGGAGCTTCATCCTCTCCCACCTCAGAGCTGATCCAACATAACACAATGAGGTTTCAACACTGACTTTTATTCATCAGTCTGCATAATGCATTCATTGTCCACAATGGACGGGGGTTTCCTTTCCAGGGAAGACTTTTCCGTCTCTCTCTGAACTCTGTCTCCACCCCACTACCCATGTTAAACACCACACTTTCATACCTTTGATGTTTACTTGCTAAGGCCAACTTGGGCACGTTTGATTCTAGGCTATATCAGAGTGTTTTGCTGCCCTGTGACACACCCAGTTACTAAAAAAGTAAAGGCACTGAACCTGTGTCAAAAACATCATTTGATTACTGGGTTAGTGGAGAGTGAAGGCTGATGCAATCCTAAAATCGGCTGCATCAGCTGCTAGGTGACAGGAAGTGAGCAAATCAAACATGAGAAGAAAGTCACAAGAAGCAACTGTCATGGTACCAGTGAAGTCTGTGAGAGCTGGAACCACATCGCAGAGCCACAGATATGTGGTCTGATTCCCTTTCTCCAGTGTCAGCAAGTGCTCAATATCTGCTGATTGAACGGAGGGAAAAAGTTGATTATAAAACCTTCAAGTCCTCCTGATCCTGGGGTCAGCCATATCCTGAGAAAGAAAACCAGCCCATGACAGCTGGGAGCTGGCCTGGCTCTATCAATTAGGCCTCGAAGTTCTCCATGTTGAAGGTAATTTCACAGAACATCTGCATCAGACAAGGCCACTCTGCGATCATGATGGATCAAGGCAAAAATAAGACCACTCATAAATCAAGTCTGATCATAGATACACAGGAACATTGTCCAAGCCACAAAAAGGACCAAGTATTACACTATCCTGGCTACTGCCTGCTGCTCTTTACCAAGGGAGCTATAGGCTCATTCCATTCTTCTTCCTTCTAGGTGAGAATTATTAAGATACCAAATCATAGAATGAGCCTGCTTCCTGACAGCATCCAATCCACAGCAATGCCCCACTTCCTTGAACCCTCCCCAAAGCACCAAATAAGTCCAAATTCTCTAAGACTTAACACCCTCTGATGGAAACACCCCAAAGCTTCCCATGGTAAAATTTTCCTCATGGTCTTTGGCTAAGAGGAATTAACAATTCTTAGCCATCGACACCCCTTCCCAGGCTAGCGATGGCTATGGTTGCCGCTGTACCTGTATCATAGGGAGAAGAGAAACAAGCACAGGAGAGAGGGAGGAGAAAATTCAACAGTTGTCAAGGTTCATTACAGTGACAGATAAAGGTGATTTCTACACACATCCTTGGTGCAAGGTCAATCTTCCCAGGACCTACTCTAGGTCATGTGCAATGCTCTACTCCTTTCTCCCACTAAAGAAAGCTCACTGGAATACAGAAACTGATTGACCTTGAACCTATAAAAAAAATATGAACCTATACATACACATAAAGTAAACCACTCAAACTTCTGTAATAAACTTAATAATTACTTGTAGGTCGAGTTACAACTAATCAGCACAACAATTAAGGAACACCAACTATTAAGAGCCCAGCTCTATAACCAGCTTCAAGCAGGAGCAAGGTCTGGAAACAGAGAAGCCTGGCCTGCTTTTCCAGTGTGTGACCTGAGCAGGTTACTCAAACTGAGACTGCTTCTCACAGTGCATAAGAAAACTAATGCCATAAAGTTATTGCAAAATGTCACGAATTGAATTGTGCCCCCCCCCCCAAAATGTGTCAACTTGGCTAGGTCATGATTCCCTTATATGATTGTATGATTGTCTACCGTTTTATCCTCTGACATCATTTCCCTGTGTTGTAAATTCCATCAGTATGATGGAATAAAATGGATTAGTGGCAGTTATACTGATGAGGTCTATAAGATTAAATAGTGTCTTAAGCCAATCTCTTTTGAGATATAAAAGAGAGAAGTGAGCAGAGAGACATGGGAACCTCATACCACCAAGAAAGCAGTGCTGGGAGCAGAGCGCATCCTTTGGACCTGATGTTCCTTCTGGGGAGCTCCCAGACCAAGGACCTTCCTCCAGAGCTGACAGAGAGATAAAGCCTTCCCCTGGAGCTGGTGCCCTGAATTCGGGCTTCTAGCCTACTGGACTACGAGAAAATAAACTTCTGTTTGTTAAAGCCATTCACTTGTGGTATTTGTTATAGCAGCACTAGATGACTAAGACACAACAGAGGAAAGCCCCAGAACAACGCCAAGCATGCAGTAAGTGTTCAAGAAGTGATAGTGTCCTCCTTTCTCATCCTCACCACCTTCATATAAAGGTTGGAAACAAAACAGCACTTTAAAGCAAAGCCCCCCTCCTCAAGTTAGTTACCCACTTGAAAAGATTCGCCTCTACCCACTGTTATTTTCCTATAAAAAGTCACAACGTAGCACCCCTGGCACTTCTTATGGCCTACCTAAGAGTACCCTCCCAGAGACTGCAAAAGTAGGGGTTCCAGGCTGGCTTGGGCACTAACCGGCTTTGAGACTGTGACCAAGTAACTTGTCCTATTCAGGCTGTTTCCCCACCATAAGCTGGTACATTTAAAGTGCTTTCATAGAGTCAAAGCCAGAGAGATGACTTGTAGGCAGCTGGCACCAGTCACCTGATGACCACTGTCCCCATCTCATCACTCCCCCTTCCCCCTACATTCATTCACAGTCTTGCAACATTCGCGCACCTTGCCCCTCCGTGATGCCATTTCTCTGTCAGCGTGCCTGCCTCGCTCACCAGGCTGGAAGCATCTGGAGACAGGAGGTAGCTTATCATCTGTGTCCCATTCTCTCCCTCCCCTAATACCCAGCAGGGATCGGCACATGACGGGAGCTCAGAAAAATTTGATGAAGAGGATCAAAACTTTGAGAAGCTCTAGCTGAAACCAAAATGGAACCAATTTTATTCACATCCAAGTGATTCTCTCCTCCGTTGCCTTCCAGAAGCGTGGCAGTCGATCTCGGTTATAACCCTTTCCCAAACACCAAACTTGCAGTTTGCCTGTGTCCCTCAGCTTTATCCCATGTACCTGCAAACTATTTTCCATTCAACTTATTTCCAAGCAAGACCACATTTAATAACAACTTTACTTAAGAATCTAATCATAATTGGCCCCCAGGGCAAACTTCTGCATGTGTGCCTAAAAAAGAGGTGTTTTGTTTTCTACAAGTTATGAGAAGAAAAACCTCACGTAAACACTGAGAAGCTGCAGTTCCCCCGGTGCGAACGCCTGTGAAACCCGCTGAAAATTTACATGTAGACCATGCAGGTGTGTTTCAGAAGCTCCGTTTGTTGTTTACCTTTATCCCTAAATTTAATACACATCGAATTAAATCCACTTCAACCATAGCATTAAAAACACATGCCACGAGAGCTTTAAAGGGCATTTAAAAAACTAATTGTACCAAGTTTTGTTAGCTAACATCTAGTGGCCATTTTGTGCACAAAGCCTCTTGAATGCTCTGTGCTGATTAACTTTTATTCTGCAACATGATTTGGCGGGACTTGAGATGCCAAAATCCTGGCAGCTATAATCCAAGCTTCAGAACCGAGAGCAAGAGAGAAATGACCATTCAAGTAACATGCCAAGTTAGCATGGGGAGAAGGGGGCTCCCACCATAGACACCTTTAACCACAGGACAGAGTCCTTCGAGTCCTGACTCCAGTTATTACTGAGCTGATCATGGCCTTTCTTTTCCCTGTCTACAAGGCTGTTTTCTGGGCACTTCATCGCTTACTGGAGCCCTGGTGGCACAGTGGTTAAGAGCTTAGCTACTAACCAAAAGATTGACAGTTGAAATCTACCAGCTACTCCTTGGAAATTCTACGGGGTAGTTCTACTTTGTCCTATAGGGTCACTATGAGTCGGAGTCAACTCCACAGCAATCAGTTTGGTTTTTTTGGCCACTGCTTATTAGGCAAATTGCCTGAAGGTATACAGAGATGTAAAAATTCAGGTTACCCATTTTATTGCTTATCAGTTTCCAGGACGAGAGATGGCCTGACTAATACTAACCTGGGGATACTCTGTGACCTTGTTCAACTGTTATCCTCCATTACCAAATTAATACCTTGAAAAAAAGGTCTCTAGAAAAAAAATACTTCCTTAGGAAATCAAGCTCTCCCAAAGATAAAGAAAAAAAATTAACTATTCTGGCTCAAGATTTCTTGAGCGAATTCCATCCCTTATAAAAGGTCCTGGAAACCCTGCTGGCGTAGTGGTTAAGTGCCATGGCTGCTCACCAAAAGCTCGGCAGTTCGAATCTGCCAGGCGTTCCTTGGAAACTCTACAGGGCAGTTCTACTTTGTCCTATAGGGTCACTATGACTTGGAATCAACTCGACGGCAGTGGGTTTTTTTGGTTATAAAAGGTCATACACAAAGTAGGTGAGCAAAATTATCTGCATTTTACTGCAAAACTACAGCAAATCTTATAATGAAGACAGAGTCAAAATGGCACCACCATACTGTTTTATTTCAACCTTCAAACAATACAAAGAGGTGATAATGTCTGATGCCAAACCACGCAAATAATAAGGAACAGAAAAAATATACACAACAAAAGAAAATTATTTTTTAAAAAGTACTTCACATTTCACAGAAGTGCTCTGGTGGTGTTGGCAGTTAGCTCTGGTGACTGCTTCCAGCAGCAGGGGCCTGACGAAGCCCCACCTGACCTTGGCAGACGCACAGCCACCTTTCCCTGCAGTTTACACTCCATGTCACCACACACCGCACTGCAGACTTCTGTAAACCTGATCTTAAGGTATAAATGAGTATTACACAGAATCACAACAAAAACCGAACACAACAGAGCAGCAGAACAGTAAACAAACTCCGAGTTTCCAGTAAGGCATCAGGAAATCACTGGTGGTTGGGCCCTTCATCTGTCCAGCTTAGAGCAAAGATTTTTAATTCTCACCAAACCCAATTCAGAAGCTTAACCAGCAGTCCCCCTTTCTCTTTTTTTGGTAAATGTTTCATACAAAACATGAAATCAAGTGCTACTTTATTAAAAAAAAAAAAAACCAGTGTTTTTAATAGTAAAAATATATATGTTTATATTTCTCTTTTTAAAAAGACATTAATAACAATACTTCAGAAGACTGGGTTTGGGCCCCACCCCCCGCCAGTGGTCCACCTGGCATAGTACATTAAGGCAAAGGCTCCTGGGGAGGCAGGTCCACCTCAGCGGTGCGTGGGGATGCAAGGTGAACACAGTCTGCTCCTGCAGGATCAGCGGAAAGGCTTCTCCCTCATGCTCACCGAGCCATCCTGCATACCGAAGTAGACCCTCTCGGCCATGTTGATGAACAAGCCTGTGTCCACCACGCCTGCAGGACAAAGGACAGAAAGAAGCCGTTAAGTTTCAGCTCCCCAGGATCCCAGGATCAACGGAAGCAACTACTACAAGTGGCAGTGGACAAATGACAAATCTAAAGTCTTCCCCCCAACATCGCAATGAAGAGAGATTCTGATTCTCTACTACTTCTGGCAACCTTCTTCTTCCCCTCCATTTTGGTTTGGTTTTCTTTCTGTACCCAAACATGCCACAGGCCTCAGGGCCTTTTCTGATGCTGTTCCTTTTCCCTGGACTGGTCATTTCAAACACTGAAGAGCCTGGCTCTTTCTCCACCTTTCAGCTATCAGATGACAAGCCATCTTCTCTGAGAGACCCGTCAAAACTAAGTGGTCCCCGGACCCTGCCAGTTGTTTTCAATCATATAACCAGCCTTGGAAGATTTCTTCCGAATGGGTGAAGATATCTGTAATACATATACTAGACAAAGGACTCAGAACAAAATACATAAATTCTTCCTCAGGTCAGTAAGAAAAAAGACAGACAACCCAATAGAAAAATGGCAAAAGGCTTGAACAGGTATTTTACAGAAGAGGCCATCCAAAATAGCCAATAAACATTTTATAGGTGCTCAAATTCATCAGTGGATAGGGAATGCAAATTAAAACAAGGTAACATCACAAACCCACCAGAATGAGTGTGATGAAATACGGCTAGGATGCAGAGACATACCCATACACAGGTGGGAGTATAACCACTTTAGACAACGTTTGTTCATATCTTCTAAAAGTAAATATATTCATATCTAATGGCCCAGCAGTTCTACTCCTAGGCATATATGCGACCGTTGGGCATACATATGGTCGTAAACAGACAACTACATGTACAATAACACTCACAGTAGCGTTTTTCCTGTAGCGAAAAACTGAAGACACCCAGATGATCATCAAGAGTAGAATGGAGATACGTATTTTTCACACACATGCGTATGATGGAATACTAGTCACCAATGAGAATTAACTGTTACTACACACAACCTCTACTGAAAACATTTACATACTCATGCATACACTACAATGAAATAACTCCGCTCAGCTCTCAGAGGGAAGTCTGAGGGTGTATGGCGGACAAGTACTCAGTGTGCAGGGAAACCGGTACCTACACAAGTTGCTGCTGGTTAAAGGGTAAACTGGTGCGATCTATGGAGGGCAATTTAGCACCGCCCAGCAAAATTACAGATACACTTATCCTCTGATCCAGCAACTCCCTTTTAGGATAGGACTGGAGATGCAGGGATCTGGTTAAACTATGTTACAGCCGTAAAATGGAATACTATGCAGTTATTTAAAAAGAAAAAAAAATGAGTACACTCATAACACGATTACATATTGCACATCACCATGTAATAACTTCCAAAATGGGCAAAAGCAAGAAGCAGACACATATACAGAATGCTGCCACTTGTGTAAAAACGGGGGAAGGGTGGAGGCTGGGGAGCTTTGATTTGTGTGTTTATGAACGTCACCTGAAGGAGAACACAATTTTGGTAACACTGCCTCCATAGCCAAAGGCTGGGCAGTGGGGTGAAGCTTCACTCTTTTGCAGTTTTGAACTACATAAATTCAAAAGGATAAATAAAATCAAAACTTCTAAAGTAGGTAGGTAGATAGGTAGGGAAGCGGGTAGGCAGGAAAGGGCAGTGATTTCTCTACTGGGGACGAAAAGGCAGGGAACAAAGCCTCTGAAACATATAAAGGTCCCTGCACCAAGCTGTGCCAACATGACCGGAGCCTCCCAGAGGTGAGCAAAGGGGCCGCCCAAGACCCAGCTTTTTCAAAAACTCTAACCAAGGTGGCACCTTCCACCTGATCCAAGAGAAGTCAAACCAGCTTCAGAAAAGGCTTTAAAGAAACAGCAGATGAATGGGCAGCAGTCTGAGGTCTGATCTTGCAGCACCCTCCCCTCAGGTTCCTGAGATGCAGGAGTGACTGACCTCCCTGCCCTCACCCTCCACCGCCACCAAACACGGCGGAAAGGGCAGAGGATGCCAAATGTGAACATGAGGAAGGAACCCCAGTAGCTCTGGCCCTTCTATAAAGAGCTGCTCTGTATTCTGGGTGTGACCAGTGAGACAGCCAAGCGAGTGGGCAGCCACGCAGTTCAGCTGTATCTCTGTGCATCCTCCCAGGTGCCAGTGGATACACTGGGAACAGGGCAGAGAGGCAGGGGTAGGGAAACTCGCCCTGCTTCTCCTCCCTTGGTCTTGGTCCAGCCACGAGTCTCATGGACCAAATCAGGAAAAGAACGAGAAAAGAGAGAACCAACCACTCTGATGATCCTAATGGACCATTATTTAATAGGCAGCCTTTCTTTTTTCATTCTCCTCACTTTATGTTTCTAATAAAAACCTGAACTTCTCTAAGATGTAACTTCTACTTACTTAAGTGGAGAGTTAAGTATGGGCAAAATTACTCACCAAAGACATCTCAGCGTCTTAGTAAGCAAATGAAGGTCTGGGAAGGAGGAACAGCGCCACCTAGTGGGCACTACAAGAAACCCATTTACAGGGGAACAGCAGGGACACTGGTGAGCCTTAGGGGCAAATGCTCCAATTTAACAACAGTGACCTCTGTATCTTCCTTCTCTTCCTCCTGCTTTCTTGGTTCTTTAGTTCTTCCATTAAGAAGATAAACACTAAGTGAGAGAAGGATAATTGAACTAATCTTTTTTTACTTAACACACCGTCAATAGAAGACTGGTAAAATAGCAGACCGAAGCATGGTTGGAAGAATTAGCTCTTTACATACATTCACACAAATTTAATCCCCAACTAGCATGGGTAACTTTAAAAAACTTAGAAGCTAGTATATATTTAATCAATAGTGAAGACGGTATCCTTTCTTCCTAGAGATTTATTCATTCAACAAACATTTCCTCAGGTGCTGGGCACTATTTTAACTCATTTAACTCTTCCCAGCAACCCTACCAGGTTAGCCCTTTTTACAGAGAAGTAAACTGAGGCACAGAGTTAGCAACCCTGCAGTTCACGACCTGCTCAAAGGTCACAGAGCTAGAGCGTGGCTGGGTAAGACCCTTTCCCAGGCAGTCTGCTCCAGAATATACTCTTAGCCATTGCACTCTGCTAAGCTAACCTTGTCTGCCTCAGTGGTGACACAGTGGTTAAGAGCTCGGCTGCTAACCAAAAGGTCGGCAGTTCAAATCCACCAGCCACTCCTTGGAAACTCTATGGGGCAGTTCTCCTCTGTCCTATAGTGTCGCTATGAGTCGGAATCGACTTGACAGCAACGGGTTTGGTTTTTTGGATTTTGCCTCACTAGCCAGTTATGCCCCAAGAATTTTTCATCACGTGGAATATTCCCAGTTAGACAGTCTCTCAATACCATAAGAGAGTGCTACCTCCTTTCAAATCTGTCTCCTTTCAGTCCCCTCAAACAAGCTCCCGATACCTCCTCCTAATTGTCTCTGCACCACCCATCCAGCCTTCACCTCAGCTCCTACGCCCTATTCCATCATCCTCTGGCACAAGATGTATTAGAGGCTCTCTAGGCTCAGAAAATTCAAGTCACACAATCCCTCCTGGGCCTGGCACTCGAGGAAGTGAGAATTAAAAATCAGGGTCTGGAAGCAGACAGCATAGGACACCCACTTGGGTGACGGCACTCATGAGCTGTGGACCTTGGGCAAACTGCTTAACCTTCCTCAGCCTGTTTCCTCTTCTATCTTATAAAAGTGGAATCAAATGAGACATTTTTAACACTCAGCACAGAGCCTAGATTATGCTATGCTAAGGCATAGGTGAGAAGCCACCTCTTCTCCGTGAAACGACTCCAAACTCCCCAAAACAACCAACCTTTGTGTACTCTAGACTCTCGGTATTTCCCTAGCAGAATTTACCACATCCTATTTAGTTTTTTTTTTTTTTATTTAGTTTGCAGGCATGGCTCCTACACAGCCACACTCTGCTTTCCCTAGATTTACATCAGTTCCTTGAGAACAGATCCCATGTTCTATAGATCACAGAATCCCCTATAACACATGGTACAGCACCTTGCCTGCGGCATGTGTCCAGTGAGTGCACGTGGACTGAATTATTTGTTCCCACCAGAAATGGTGGGCTTATTTTGAAGCAAGTCCCCTGCCTGTCCATCATCTCCAAGCCTATCCCAAAGAAAATGGCTATGAAATGCAACCCAACAAAGCTGGCAGGTAAGCAACAACTATTTCTCAGTGCAGGGAGGCAACGGTCAAAGGCAAAAACTTCAAGCATCATTAGGTTAGAAATCACAAACATGGTATAAAAGAAGCACTTCTTACCAACCAAGTCTTACAAAGTCCATGTCCGTTGGGCCTTCTGCGGCCAGAAGCGGAGAGTGATTAGGAAGGGCCTGGGTGTCTCTGCCCAGTGAATGCCACTCACATACCTGGGATCATTTTGATAGCTGTGTTCACTTCACTCCATTTGTGCACCTGGTCAAACTTCCAGTCCAGGATAAAATTCCCATTATCCGTCACCACAGGACCCTAGAATAGATTTTCCATGTTGACCAACAATGTGATTACAGGCAGGCAGAGAGAGACAGGAAAGAGGAGATGACAAGCAAAAACAAATATCCTTACAAGTAACCCAGCTTCAACCGGCACTTGGTCTTGTGCTTTTTACAGGGCAGAGCCATGAAACAATAATGAGCAGACGCTCTGGAGTCAGAAAGATCTGAATTTGAGTCTTGAGGCCACAGAACTGTGGATCTCAGAAGAGGCATCAACCTCTGCGAGCCTCAGGTTCCTCAAAGGCAAAAGGGGTAATGATACCTACTTCCTACGGTAGCTGCAAAGGTGAAATGAAATTGCATGTGTAAGCTCTGCCACAGTGAGTTCTCACTGTAAGGGCTCAACAAGTCTTAGCTACTACAGGAGTCCCCCCTTACCCACAGGGGACACATTCCAAGACCCCTTGTGGATGCCTGAAACAGCAGATGGTACCAAACCCTATATATACTATGTTCTGTTCTATACATACATGCCTATGATAACGCTTAACTTATAAATTAGGTACAGTAAGAGATTAGCAACAACAACTAATGATAAAATAGAACAATTACAACAATATACTGTAACATGTGTATGTGGTCCCGAGGCGGGACAACAAGAGTTTCATCACGCTACTCATTTAGCATTTTTGGACCATGATTGACCATGGGTAACGAAAACTGCAGATAAGTGGCCAGCGGCAGCAGGGGGAGGTTTCCGTATGATGCTTTGAGTTGTTAGAGACTCAACAGCACTCAACAACATTACAGTGAAAAACTACAGCCACAGAACAGATGCCCAACACTGCACAACAGTCTCACATCTTCAGACAAAGTATCTTCATCGTGTGAAATAAGCCAGTGCTACTGTCCCCATCACAACATCCCCTTGACCAGGCCATGCCATCAAAAAGACAGGGAGCAGGAGGGTTCCTGGGGTCAATCAGGGAGGGGTAGTTTAGTTAATCCAGAATTCTACAACAGCTCGGGACAAACTGTCCACCCTGTGGAAAAGCAGGCTGAGAATTTAGGAACAAGTGCTGATGGCTCAGGAGGGAGGATGGGAGCTCTAGGAAGGAGGCGTACTGGGGCTCTTACTGGACCGCCCCCAGCTATGAGAGAACCTCAGTCAAGGACGGGAGCTCAGTTAAGACCTCTATGAAGGAAGGGTACTGCCCCAGCTATTAGGGAACCTCAATCAAGGATGGGAGCTCAGTTATGACCCCTATGAAGGAAGGATACCGGGGTCCTTACTGGACTGCCCCCAGCTATGAGGGAACCTCAGTCATCTCCTCCCCACCTTTCAGCCGCAAACTGAGCACAAGAGTCAGAGCTCTGTACAACCACTATGACTGGGACTGCCTTTTAAAAGTCACAAAAAAAACTGGGAAGAAAACGCCAAAATACAAATGCATCAGGGCAGAATCATAGCTAATCTATTTTCTGTATCTTTCAAAATACTTATACGGTTATCTCTATTACAGTTAGTTTTGGGATTATTACTTTTGCTTATTTGTTTATTTGATATAAGAAAAAATTCTGTACAGCCAACTCTAGAAGTTGAAGAGAAACATCAAGGACTAAGAACGTGGAGTGTATTCCTGGGGAGGGGCTCACATCTCCCATAAAATCTTACCTCTTTTCACATTTAACCACAGAATGAGTGAAAAATTACACTACATCCTGGAACCTAAAAAAATGTTCTGCCCTGGAGGCTTCCCAGAGCCTGTGTTTAGTGCTATAAACAAGGGCAGTCCAGGCCACCTGGAGGTCTGAGGTTTGAAGGTCAGATCACCCTGGGGTTTCTGAGGGACAGAAAGAATGTCTCTCCTGTCTGTAAAGGGGATATGCACTGTATTAAATATGGTCTTACCCATGTGAGTGAATACAGAAACTAAAAAGCCAGCTCTCTAAAACAAATTAACCAATTTAAAAAATTAAAAAACCAACCTTCTGGTCTAGGCTCAGTGGACCTAACGGGAGCAAAAAGGAGGACACCACGCTGAGAACGAGATGCCCTCCAGAAACCTCCCTGGCCACTTACTGCCTTGTTGATGGCCATTCGTAGTTCCACCACACCCCCAAACTTCTGGGTCACGGCTCGGCTCACGGGGACGTAGGCCATCGGGATGACCTCAATGGGGATTCCCTTATGCCACTGATCCCCAAGGTTCTTTGAATCCTTCCTGAAAAGAACAAGTCAAAAAGCACAGTGAAAAAAGATATACTTAATGGGACAGATAAACATCAAGTTGAAGAATGCAGTTAATTATATGGTGGGAGGGGACAGGGAGTAATCAGGGACAAATATACAAGGAAGGTGTTGGCTGTTATACTACTTAAGACAAGATATCTGAAGTAAACATTACAAAAATACTAAAATGTAACATGGCTGGCTTGTGGGTATGCAGGTATCTGTTATGTTATTTTCAGCCATTCGACAGCTATAACATTTCATAATAAATAAATACATACACTTATGTATGTTTTTTAATTAACATGCTCAACACAAGTGTCATCTACCAGATGCCTGGTCAAAGAGTGCCCACAAGACAAGTCCATGTGGCAAACCCTGACCTCAGAGGAAGCCAGGCTAAGTCACTGCTCCTGAGTTCGGCTTGCCCTGCTTTTTCTCAGGATCCCTGTGAGGATCAAACAAGTGACATGAAGGCATGCTGCTAACAGGAGCAGCAGCTGTCTCCATCCCCTTCTAAAGTGCATATGAAAGAGTTGAGGTTCCAGAGTGATGTGATCAATTAGCAATATCTACCTTCAGCATAAAAGCAGTACGTAAATCATCCTAGACGCTGCCCCAAGTCCAGCCACCAGTCCTCAAGATCTCAAAAAGTCAGGTAGTTCCTCCATTTCTTTATTTCCTCCTCTCTAAAATGGGGATGGGGCCTGGGGCCCAGTCTATCTCCTCTGTAGGCAGTTCAGAACACCGGACGCCGTACCTGAAATCGGCGATCACGATGAAGCAGCTGGCGTAGCCAGCCACAATCTTCTCCTGGGTCAAGCAGCCTCTGAGAATGGGAAGAAGCAAATGAACACAGGATTAAGAAAAAAACTCAATTTGGAAACTAAGGTCAGATACAGGAGATCCAAATCAGCTCAATTCTGGCACTTAAAGAGAAATTTAACTTTTTACATTTAAAGGGATATCCCCAGCCCCATCATGCTGCTTCTATTAAATGGACTACAGCAAGGTTGGCCTGTACCCAGGAGACCTAGAAACTGGACAACGGTTCCCAGTCAGGCCAGCCATAAACCCATCCGTGACACATCCAAGAGGAAGCCCTGTGTGTAGGGAGCGGTCATCTGGACATGGCAAGAATGGAAGCGTCTATCACTTGGGGAGTCAAGAGAAGTTTGTCCTATCAGCTATCTGATAGTCAAGGTGATGAGGTGGAGCGTGCTGGACCCTGAGTCAGGAGATCCGGGCCCAGGCCTAACCCTGCTACTTACTGGCTGAGTTATTTAACAACTGCCATCTGGAAGATTAATAATAAATATGAAAATATCCTATAAACAATAAAGGGACTGGAAAAAAAAAATTCAAGTCACTCAGAGGTCTGCTTGATTATAAGAACCAACAGGACTTCACCTTTTCAATTCACCAATCCCCCCAAATCCAGCAATTAAGAAACACTCAACAGAGGTGAAGCCAAGATGGCAGACTAGTCAGATGCACTAAGCCATCCTGCTGCAACAAAGACCTGAAAAACCAAGTAAAGCAAATATCGCCGTCAATCCTGGAACCCTGAACCTTAAATGAAGAGATGAAGTATTAGATTGGAATTCACTAAGGAAAAGAAGAAACTGATAGAAAACAGGGAAGGAACAGAGATATGGAGTGGGGGTTCCTGACCAAACGGCATGACTCAGTGTTGCCATTTTGGAAAAAAGTCAACAACCCCACATGCAGAAAGGCACCTCCAGGGAATTCCCAAGAGGAGATAGAGGTAGGGTGCAGACATACCCAGGGCTAGTTAACACCACGTTTGCTGGCTGCAACTCAAGGAGAAGCCCAGACTCTCTCACCCCATAAACACAGGAGCATGCTCCTGCAGCCCCCACCCCTCTGGTGAACAACAGCTGTAACCGTCCCATCCCGGCAACCTGACTGCCGGGAACCAGAGTACCAACCCACCCTACTGCCCTCCTTCATCTAGCCCCTTCTGCCACTGCCTTCCACCCCTCTCCCACCCTCTCTTCCGCACGGCAATTCCGACCCGAATAACAACAGCATTCTTAAACAAGATGGAAAAACTCATTATTAACTTTATATGAAAGGAAAGAGGCCCCAAGACGTAAAGCACTACTGAAGAAAGAGAACAAAGTAGGAGGCCTTGCATTACCTGACCTCAGACTCCACAGCTATAGCAGCCAAAACAGCCTGGTACTGGTACAGCAACAGATACACTGACCAATGGAACAGAATCGAGAACCCTGACATAAATCTATCCACGTAAGGTCACCTGATCTTTGACGAAGGCCCAAAGTCCATAAAATGGGGAAAAGACAGTCTTTTTAAAAAATGGTGCTGGCAAAACTGGATGTCCATCTGTAAAAAAATCAGTCAGGACCCATACCTGACATCACACACAAAAAACTAACTCAAAATGGATCAAAGACCTAAATATAAAACCAAAAACTATAAACATCATGGAAGAAAGAATAGGGTCAACACTAGAGGCCCTAACACACAGTATAAACAGCATACAAACCATAATTAACAATACAGAAGCACCAGAAGATAAGTTAGATAAATGGGATCTTTTAAAAATTAAATACTTACACTCATCAAAAGACTTCATCAAAGGAGTAAAAAGACAACCTACAGACTGGAAAAAAATTCCTGGCTGTGACATATTCGACAAAGATCTAATTTCTAAAATCTACAGGAAAATCCAACACCTCTACAACAAAAAGACAAATGAGCCAATTAAAATATGGGCAAAGGATATGAATAGACACTTCATCAAAGAAGGCATTCAGGCCGCTAACAGATACAGGGGAAATGCTCGCTATCATTAGCCATTAGAAAAATGCAAATCAAAACTACAATGAGATACCATCTCACCTAACATTACTGGCACAAATCACAAAAACAGAAAATAAACATTGTGGAGGTTGCTGGGATACTGGAACTCTTACACATTGCTGGTGGGAATGCAAAATGGTACCATCATTCTGGAAAACGACATGGCACTTCCTTAAAAGGCTAGACATAGAAATACCACATGATCCAGCAATCTTACTCCTAGGAACACATCGTAGAGAAATAAGAGCCGTCACACGAACAGACACATGCACACCCATATTCACTGCAGCATTAGTCACAATAGCAAAAAGATGGAAACAACCTAAAGGCCTATCAACAGATGAATGGGTAAACAAACTATGGTACATACACGCAATGGAATACTACACAATGATGAAGAATAATCTGTGAAACCCCTCACAGCATGGATGAATCTGGAGGGCATTATGCTGTGTAATAAGTCAACCACAAAAGGACAAATACTGTATGAGACCACTATTATAAAAACAGATGAAAATGTTTCCACACAGAAAGGAACCATCTTCAGTGGTTAAGAGGGAGGGGAGAGGTGGGGGAGGAAAAAACACTAACTAGGTAGTGGATAAGTGGTAACTTTGGTGAAAGGTAAGACAGCACACAATATTGGGGAAGTCAGCACAACTTGCTTAGGGAAAGTCATAGCTTCAGAGATACATCCAAACGCCCTGACAGATCAAGCTACTGGGCTGAGGGCTGGGGAACGTGGTCTCAGGGGATATCTAGCTTGATTGGCATAACATAGCCTATAAAGAAAATGTTTTATATCCAACTGTGGTGAATAGCAACTGGGGTCTTAAAATCCTCTGACCTGTGGTGAATAGCAACTGGGGTCTTAAAATCCTCTAACCTGTGGTGAGTAGCAACTGGGGTCTTAAAATCCTCTGACCGGCCATCTAAGACGTATCTACTGGTTCCAATACAGCTGGAGCAAAGGAGAATAAAGAAGACCAAAGACACAAGGAAAAGATTAGTCCAAAGGACTAATGGAGCACAACTATCACACCCTCCACCAGACTGAGGCCAGAACAAATAGATGGTGCCTGGTTACCACCACCAGCTGCTCTGGTAGGGATCACAATAAAGGGCCCCAGACAGAGCGAAAGAAAAACGTAGAACAAAATTCAAATTCACACACACACACCAAAAAAGACCAGGCTTGATGGTCTGACAGAGACTGAAGAAACTCCAAGAGTATAGCCCCTGGATACCCTTTTAATTCAGTAATGAAGTCATTCCTGAGGTTCACCCTTCAGCTAAAGGTTAGACAGGTCTACAGGGCCAACGATAACACACGAGGCACGTGCTTCATAGTTCCATCGTGTATAAGGGACTAGTGGGCATACCAGCCCACAAGCAAAGATGAGAAGTCAGGGACAGGAAAACTGGACAAATGGAACCACGGAACTTGGGGTGAAGGGGAGAGTTTGAGACATTGCAGGGTTGGCAACCAATGCCACAAAACAATTTGTGTATTAACTGTTTATTGAGAAACTAATCTGCTCTGTAAACTCTCACCTAAATCACAATAAATGTTTTCCATATGAATAAACGTTTACCATATGAATAAATAAATGCATTCCTAACTGCATGCAGCTTTAAAGCAACGACCACACACTAGTGCCCACAGATCTAATCCAGCCCAGTGATATGTCTGGTTTAGTCTGTACAGTTCTTAAAGTGTGAATCAGCTGGAGCAGAACAGTGACTTTCCCTCACACAGGTGGCATGTTCCACTTTAGCACAGTCTCCCCCACTTCCTGGGTGACACCTTGCCTGCTTCACTGACTGAGACTGAAGTACAAGTAAATAGAAGACTGTGGAGATAGACAAAGAACCCATTAAGAGCTCCAGGCTTCTAGTCACCAGGTCACTGCTAACGACCAGAAGTGCCACCCTGGCTCTAAGGCCAGATGCTAACAATGTTCTAGTAGAAGACAAGCTCACAAACAACATCACAGTAATGTGTTTATTCTATACTCCAGTTTTCTTTCCTAAGGATTGACTGGCAGACATCCTTTAGCAAGAAAGTCCTCACAACACTCACCCACCACCCTTGATAAGATTGAGGTCAGCATCTACTTCATCAGCACCATCGATGGCAAGGTCAATCTGTGTTGGGGGGAAGGAAAGACAGAAAAGTCACTAAGGGCCTCTCGAGGGGAGGCTCTGTGCTAAGCTTTGACATGCAGTAACTCAAGAGATCCTCAAGAGCCTTACTAGTTAGTAGGTAGGTATGGTTATCCTGTTTAACTGATCGGGAAACTGAGGCTCCAAGAGGTTAAGCAGCTCCACTAGGGAGCCAGGAAAGCAAGGGCAGGACCTGGGATTCAGAGCTAGCAGCAGCTCTACCCACAACACTGCACTCCCTTATCTCACTGACGTCCACTATAGGGAAGCTGGAATTATGTCGCGTATGCATTCTCAACGTGGGTGATATCATCTCCGACGGGCACAAAAAGTGGGTCTCGGAGGAGTAAAAAAAACTTCGATATTTCAATGATTTCTGGCCACAAGTACATAAATAGACACACAGTATGTCTGTGATAACAGAATTTCATGGGGGAGGGGGACCACTTAAAAAAAAAACAAAACAATGGCTGCGAAACACTGATTCGGGAGTCTCTGAACGAACGTGGTCAAAAACATAGCTAACTTAAAGTGGACCCAACCCTAGCAAAAAGATATGTAAAGAAGTTGACACACATTTGAGGTGATCCTGAGCTGGAAATCACCTGAGCCATCCCCAGTATGATCCCACCAAAACACCTGTCTGGCCTCCCCCACTCCCTGTTGGAAAGCTCCACTGCCAGCCCAAAAGCGATCCCAGGGGAAACGGGTTCATTTATCTTAAAGTCAAGGAAGTTATGTACTTCTCATCACTCCCGGTACTCTGCACGGGTGGGCGAAGCAGGAGCCACAAGCACAGTTTTTTAAAACAGCATAAAAAACCTCCGTGCAAATTCCCGTCTAAGCTGCAGTTACTCAGAAGCTGCTGAGTGGCTGGAGTGGCACAGGTATGAAATCTACAAGTTTTCACAGCGACAACCTTGTTTCCATCCTTCCCTGGATTCTGCGCTTTGTGTGAAGTCACAGCCCTCTTTGCTCCTCCCCCTCCTGCACGAAGCCCAGGGCCAGGATGAGCTGTGGCAACTCTCCAGGGCCTGGAAGGCAAGGGGCACCTTTTCCGTCTGGGCTTCAGGCCAAACCATTCTCCTAACAGTCACTGAACAACTGATTCAACCTACAGCCGGCTCTGTCTTTCCAGGTGGCTCTGTCTCTCCAGGTTTCCTAGAAACCCTTTCTTAGCCATAGCAACATGGTTAACTCTTTCCTGGCTCAAATCCAGACCCTCTAGCCTGGTTTTCCAGCTGCCATACTGAGCCCCCACTTCCAATCCAACCTTGCACCCCCCTGAACCTGCGCACCAATGAATCCCACCCCAGTCTGTCCTTATCGCCCCCGGCAGTCTGGGCTCTGTCCACAAATGCCCACCTGCCTGCCTGGAACCGCTCCAATAACTCCCATCCGCCTCCCCCCCGGCATGTTCTCCCCTGGCCTTCAGAGCTCAGCTTAAACTTTACTTCTTCCTTCTAACTACTAACAGTCCAGAATGGGATGTTCAGATCCAGCTCTGCCACTTACAAACAGCGTGGCCTCAGGCAAATGTGCCTTTTTCAAATCTGTAAAACAGAATAATAATGGCACCCACCTGAAGATTGCTGGAGATTCAATAGGTTAATACAGGTACCGTGCTTAGCACAGACCTGGTGCACAGGAAAGGCTCAGTAAATGTTGGCTATGACCATGAGAGACACTGCTCACCCTCATCAACTTCATCGCCTCTGGACTGCCCATGTGTTTAACAGCTTTTACCACAAACTTAATTTTAGTTTTTCAAATATCTCTGGCTACCTCTTCAATTTCTTATTTCCACTTAGTGGGAAGCTCCATGGGCCAGCTCTCAGGAAACCCTGGGTGCAGCCTTAATCTCGTCCAGTTCCCTTCACTGTGCTCATACTGGGTGCTCGGGGCATGTACTGGGACTAGGCACCTCTCCCTCTGTGACCTCAGCCACAGTTAGTACTCAGGGCCCAAGGGAAGTGCTAGTATGACTCAAGGACCTTTTACCTAGACCAAGTGAGACACCTAATATGCAAGTGACAGCCATAAAAAGAGTCAGTTCAGCCAGTAGGAGAAATGAAGTCTTGATACATGCTACAATATGGATGGAGCTTGAAGACATTATGTGAGTAAAATACGTTAATCACAAAAGGACAAATATTGTATGACCTCACTTATATAAAAAGACAAGAAAAGGCAAAGTACAAAGACCAAAGTTTATCAGTGGTTGCCAAGGGCAGGAGGGAGGGGGAAAGGGAGGATTACTGGTGAGGGAAAAATCACATTAAGGGTAGGGTTACACAGCTGATTATTTCATTTGCTGTCAATAAGTTGTACACCTGTAAGAAGCTGAATCAGGAAAAGCTGTATGATGGATATATTTACAACGACAAAAGAAAAAAAAAAAAAAGCAACTGGTGAGGCTGCTTATGTACTACCAAAATCCTCATGGTGGTATCTGGTTTGGAGGTTTAGGATCATGGTTTCATGGGACACCCCAGTAACTGAGCTAATAATGTGCTTAGTGCTTCTATTCTTCCTCCTAGTTCGTTGCATAGTGCCTGGGGTCTTAAAAGCTTGCAAGCTGCCATCGATGGCATAACAACTGGTTTCTATTCACCTGGAGCAACAGAGGAAGGGGGAGAGTCAGGAATTGGAGGAGGATACGAAAATGTGACTAACTGCCTCCATGAACAACTGCCTCCTTTGCTATGAGACCAGAAGAACTAGATGGTGCCCGGCTACCATTACTGAACATTTTGATCAAAGATTCCATAGAAGAATCCTGATCAAAAGGGGGAAGATGCAGAATAGAATATTAAAATCTCATGGACTCTAGACTTTCTGGAGCCATGGAGGTTGGATGAACCCCTGAAACTACTGTCCTGAGATAATCTTTAAACCTTAAGCCAAAAATATCCCCTGAAATCATCTTAAAACTATAGTTTAGCTTAACTAGTAAAAAAAGGTCTGCCTTGAACATCATGCTCTTTTAAGATCTATATGGGATCAAATGGACAACAGCAACTTAAAAGATTAGATAGGAACCTTAGAGGGGAGTGAGTTGATATTGATGGAGGATCAACTCAGAAAAGGAGGGTAAGAAAGGTTGCACAACTCGAAGAATGTAATCAGTGTGACTAAACTGCACATGTAGAAACTGCTTAATCGGTGTACGTTTTGCTGTATATATTCTCAAGAGCCAGAAGGACACAGCAGCCTAACTCTCTTACCTCTGGGTGTCGGTCCAGGTCACTAAGGGTTAAGCCATATTGCAAGATGAGCTGACGGGCCTGCAGGGGACACAAAAGAAAGCACCCATAATCACTTACTCTGAGCACATGCTGAGAACAATCAGAATTCTTTGGGGTTTATGTTTCAAGAACTGAGTCCTGAGTCGGGCTCCCTCCCAAATCTGGCCCACCAAAACGTAGGAGAGCGAGCCCCATGAATGCCAACTGCTAATGAAGCCTGGGAGCTGCAAGGAGGCAAACACCACATGGTGAAGGCTCCGTTTCAATGCTAAGAGCTCCTCCTCAGTGACCTCCTACTCAAGTCAGTGCCATGGGCCTCTAGAGTGGTAATACAAGTATTAAAAAAAAAAAGAGTACAAAATTCACAAAAGATTAGCAAAGCTTTTTTAAAACTCCAATGATATGAGAAAAGGCTGAGGAAAATCTCTATACATTGATATGAAGTGATTTCCAGATTATACTGTTAAGTAAAAATTCACAAAGAATATATACAGTCAAAAAAAAGACGGAGGCTGGACTTCCGGAATGGCAAAGTGAGGAATTCAGCAAATCTTCTCCCAAAAAGGCAATGATAAAACTGAACAAAAGTTCTGAGCAAGGTTAGGGCGGAAGAGAGTGCCAGACCAGGATGCTTGTGAAAAAAGTCAGCCCCACTTACTTTACAGACACATCTCGAAGTTAACCTTTTAAACAGGCTGACAAACCATTACAGGGCCCCAGGCGGGAGTCTTAGCTAGAATAAAGGCACCATGAACTTTCACGTTTGACCAGCCAAGTCAAATTGGTGAGGTTTGGTGTTCATGTCATTGCTTATGATGTGCAGGAGAGTCCAGAGATGAAAAGTATGACCCTTGGCAAGTTTTCTCGTCTGTATAACAGTGCAGAAGGGTGAAATGACAGATGCCAACCTCCTAATCCCAAAGCCGAGAACTCTAGGAATAAAACACAAGGACCCTGAAATTTACAATGTATGGGCCTTACTTGGATCCTGACTCAAACAAATCGGAAAAAATATTTTTAAAAGATAATACGATAGGATAAATGTGAACACTGGGTATTTGATGCTGTTAAGGAATAGCGTTCATTTCTTTAGTACTGTTACGACGTTTAAATTGTTGCCGGTGCCTCTATGCCTTTAATTGAATAAGGTTCTTGCCTCTCACTGGTCAAGAATGAACAGGTAAGGCACGGAAAATTTTCCACATGAGCAAAGCTTTATTAAAAGGGCTTGCAAGCTGAAACGAGGACAGCCTAAGCAGAGGACAGCCCAGGCAATGCTTACCCGTCTCCCAGAACAAAGGATTTGCACGGGTTTTTAAAGGTTTTTGAGCAGGAAAAGATCTACGCTTACTCATGGGCACAGGCGGGGTTTTCCAGGAAGCGGCCTGTGCAGGCGGGGATTTGTTCACTACAGTGCATGCGCAGCAGCTTTCTAAGATTGCTTTAAGACAGCTCCTGTCCCAGAGGCTCCTGGGATTCGTAGCAGGACATATTATGGGATGTCGCACCTGCGCAGTCCCTCCCGTGGTGCCGGTTCAATTCCTGTCTCGAGTCACCTTGCGGATATCTACACATGCTCCAGGGACCAGATCTGGCTAGTCCTTCTGAAAAGAACATCTTACAACAGAGAACACTGTTTGTTCTTATCACACATTCCAGGATGGGGGTTTTGTATTAGCCAAACACATAGGATTGTAAGTAAGTCGCAAGTTGCCAGGCTCCCTGCCTATTTCTTTCCTATCTCAAAACGATTTCCTATTTTTCAGAGAAACACAATGAAATACATACAATGAAATGAAATTATGCCTGGGATTTGTTTCAAAATAACAAACGTGGAAGGAAACAGGGAACAGATGAAACAAGATCAGCCATGAATCGGTAACTGATGAAGATGGGTGATGGATACATGGAAGTTCATTATACTGTTCTTTATCCTCTTCTGAATTTGAAATTTCCTAATAAAATGCTAAAACAAAATGGTGACAAAAAAACATGTTCAAATTAAAAATAATGACATTAAAGATTTTGATTCTTACTTAAGAAAAATATATAATGAAATGGAGAAACAATAAAAATGGTATTACTGGAATACTTTTCAGAGCCTAGATTGCTCAGAAGTAGTACTAGAGAAGCCATCCTCTACCTCCGGATGCTGAGGAAGGCATGGTAGCAGCCTCCAGGATGGCCCCTAGTGACCCCTACCCTCCTGGTCTTTGCAACCTTGTGCAACCCCCTCACTCGGGCTGGCTGTGCGACCAGACACCTCTGAGATGCAAATGTGGCATCGGCCTGGTGAGGGGAGAGAGACAGTCCTGCTGCGTGCATGACCAATCTCTGGGAAAGACCAGCAGCCAAGTCCTTAGGCCACTGAGACAGCCTGGGAAAAGGTCCATGTGGTGACTGAGTGAGGCTCTTACCCACCAGCCTGTGCAGAGCTGAGGCCTGCAAACAGCCACATGAGTGGGTTTGGAAGTAGATCCTTCAACCACAGCTGTCTTGGATGACTGCGGCCTTGGCCAACAGCTTAACTGCAACCTCATGGGAGGCCCAAAGCGGAACCACCCAGCTAAATTTCTCCAGATTCCTGGCCTCCAGAAACTACGTGAGCTAATATGCGTGTTGTTTTAAGCTGCTAACTTTTGGGATAATCTGTTCTATAGAAACAGATATCTATACAGAAAGTGTTATATAAATTCATATAGTTTCGTGTGATATCGTATGATGGTGAATAAAACTTTGAAATGCACTACAATTTCCTATTAACTTTGTACCTGTTAGGAACAATACTGAACTGTGTACACACTTATGTAAAAACTGGAAGTCAAGAAACTGTTCTAACGTGACTTCTATGAAAAATCCTGTGCAAATATATCCTTTTAGGTTAAGATAACGTTTATTAAGTTCAGGACTGCTTGCGCCACTTGGTGGTAGGTATTACTGTTTTACAAAGATGTCCTATTAGCCCATTTACACTGTAATCAAAGTGAGAGAACAGATTTTATATTCTCCAGTAATCCTCTACCCCCGTACAAACCAAACCTGTTGCCATCAAGTCAATTCCAACTCATAGTGATCCCATGTACTACAGAGTAAATGGTTCCATTGGGTTTGTTGGCTGTGGTCATTTACAGCAGAGTGCCAGGCCTTTCTTCCGTGATGCCACTGGGTGGGTTTGAGCCACCAACCTTTAGGTTAGCAGAGGAGCGCTTCGCGCCACCCAGGGACACCCCTCTGCAGTTATCATCATATTGAGCCAACAGCTGGGTAAATAATCAATCCTGAGTTAGATCTGGAAGGAGCCCCAGCACAGACTGGTTACAAGGAAGGAACGGATGCCCAGGGAATTTGCAGGGAGGAATTAACAGCAAGGACCAGAAGCACAGTCTTCTGCTTTCCTGTCCTGTCTAAGGACCAGGGAAAGAACTAGAAGAAAAGGAAGAGAGAGGAAATGGTAGAAGAAAAAGAAAACGGGGGTGGCCTTTGCTTATAAATGGAATTAAATCACCTTAAATAATAATGCTATTAATAATAACGATTGTAAAAACACTTCTTTGAGATCTTGGCATTCCCTCCCCCACCTGAAATGCCCTGCCTCCTCCTGAGCTCTGGAGCCTGGTGCCCACCTCAAATGCCATCCTCTCCAGGAAGCCTTCCCCACCCCCCAGGACAAGAAGGCGGCTCTCCTTCTAAAAGGTACATTAGCTCACCTTCTCCTCTACCAAGCACTTCTAAAACAAAGAAAGAAATATGCACATAAATGCAGCATTAATTCACTCAATGAACACTTACAGAATATTTACTAAGAGCCATGCACCACGCTGGACACTAACATGTTGCCTCGAGTCAATTCTGACTCATAGCAACCCTAGAGGACAGAAGAGAACTGCCCCAACCCAAGTCTGTAGTCTTTACAGAAGCCAACTGCCACATCTTTCTCCCACAGAGCGGCTGATGGGTTCGAATGCCAACCTTTCAGTTGGCAGCTGAGCACTTAACCACTGGGCCACCAGGGCTCCTTTGTTGGACACTACAGACAGTGATACACACACTTCCCATGCACAAAAAATCTCTATCCCTATAAAAATATACATACCTTAAGTAAACACCCAACCACTCGTCCGTCAGTTTGTTAAACTGTGCTCATGTGGAGCCTGTACACAGACTAAGAGGTAGTTGTTCAAACAGAACAAGGGGATACTGCAGTTTAAAGTCAGGAATGGTGTGCATCAGGGCTGTATTCTTTCACCATATTTATTCAATCTGTATGTTGAGCAAACGAACTGAGAAGCTGGGCTATATGAAGAAAAACGGGGCATCAGAATTCGAGGAAGACTCATTAACAACCTCCATATTCAGACAACACAGCCTTGCTTGCTGAAAGCGAAGAGGGCTTAAAGCACTTACTGATGAATATCAGTAGAGATCACCTTAACATAAAGAAGACAAAAATTGTCACAACTGGACCAATAAGCAACATCATGATAAGCTGAGAAAAGACTGAAGTTGTCAAGGATTTCCTTTTACTTGGATCCACAATTAACACCCATGGAAGCACCAGTCAAGAAATCAAAGGACGTGTTGCACTGGGCAAATCTGCTGCAAAGGACTTCTTTAAAGTGTTAAAAATCTAAGACGTCACCTTGAGGACTAAGGTAAGCCTGACCCAAGCCATTGTGTTTTCAATCACCTCATATGCATGAGAGTTAACCAATGCCTTTGAATTATGATGCTGGCGAAGAATATTGAATATACCACAGACTGCCAGAAGAACACACAAATCTGTCTTGGAAGAAGTACATTCACAATGCTTCTTAGAAGCAAGAATGGCAAGACTTCATCTCACATATTTTGGACATGTTATCAGTAGGGGCCAGTCTCTGGAGAAGGACATCATGCTTGGTAAAGCAGAGGTCAGTGAAAAAGAGGAAGACCCTCAAAGAGATGGACTGACAAAGGAGCTGCAACAATGGGCTCGAGCATGACGATTCTGAGGTTGGTGCAGGACCGGGCAGTGTTTTGTTCTGTTGTACACAGGGCCGCTATGAGTTGGAACCAACTCGACAGCACCTAACAACAACAAATGAACACTATGTCTGACTAAACTTTGTCTTCCCACCACCACCACCAGCTGCCTGTTCCAGTGCCTAGCCTAGAGCCTGGCACTGAGAGAGGCCTGGAAGGTAAGAGTTGTGTTCTGCAGCTGGGGGGCCTGCTGTGACACGCTCCTGCCACACTCCTCATTTCTACAAGCTCCGGGACCCTCCCATCTCCCCAGACAGACAATATGCAATGACACAAGGACAGGGTCTGTACATCCCCATCCACAATGTGGGGGTGCTCAGTAAGTCGCCACTGTGAGGATGGACAACCAAACATTGGACCCCCTCAAGATCCCACTCAGTGGTGGAATAATTTGGAAAAGGATAACGAGAATGGCTGTGTAATTTGAAGAATATAATCAATGTCCCTGAATTACAAATGCAAAAGTTTTTTAATTGGCCTATGTTTTGTTGTGTATATGTTTACCCGCCCCCCCCCCACACACACTAAAATCCCACTGGGGTGGGTCCCTTTAACCTGTTCCCATCAACAATTCCCAACTGTCCCATCCCCCTCCTTTGACCGGACTCCCCCACTCCACACCTCCTCACCCAGCACACCAGGGCTCTCCTCTCCACTGGCTTCTGTCTGTCTAAATGCTTCCCGTAATTATCATTTATAACTTGTATGAAAATACACAAAAACAAACATTTATTAAGCACTGAGCAGGTTCAGAAGTCTGTGCTGAGACCTGAGGGGATTCTGCCCTAGACCTTGAGTAGTTGAAGTTTTAGCAGGAGAGAAGACGAGGTTCTAAGCCAAGATCACTCTTCCATTTTCCAGGCAAATCTCAACGTTGCCTCCTTCATGCCTTCTTTACTATCTCCAATAAGAATCGATTACTTGTTTTTTATACCATATAATTAGGACTCACCCCATACTCCCTAACAATGGCCCTAGTCCCTACTTCCAGATGCTCCAGAGGGACTGGTGACCAGAGATAAGGTCTGGACTTTCTCACACGGCCCATGAAGGAGACATATCCATGAATGGCTTGTGCCTCATTTGCCCTCCCTGGGGCCCCTCACTGGCTGGGTCAGCACCAACCCAGCCCCAGGTGCCCGACCCTGACTAAACTCAGTACCTGCTGGACACCAGACCCCCAGATCTCAAGCTAAGAGGCTTCCTGAGGGTGTGAATCAAACCACCTCCCTGTCTCCTCCAGTCAGAGCACTTAAAAAGGCGGGGAACAGGGCAACTGATTAGCTTGTGCTTCTGAAAAGACAGGAAGCAATGCCTCCTCACAGCAACCTCTCAACCCAAGCCCATTGCCACTGAGTCGATTCTGACTCACAGCAACCTTACAGGGCAGAGTAGAACTGCCCCACAGGGTTCCCAAGGAGCGCCTGGTGGACTCGAACTGCCAACCTTTATGGTTAGCAGCCCTAGCTCTTAACCACTACACCACCGGAATTTCCTGCTGGCGCCCCCAAATGTCTCTTGTAATTAGGGATGGTGGCATGTGGCCAATGCTTCCATTTGTCATAAATTTCCCAATAAAACTTGAAAACTCTTCGCATTTTCCCTCTGACCACCTAACTGAGGTGGGACTAAAGGCCAGAGTGAACAATGAACACTGTGTTTGGCTTACATCAGGTCTGGCTTTCTTTCTTTTTTTTTTTTTTTTCTTTTCCTCTTCCAAAGGCCTTTATCTACAAAGAGAAATCTACAAAAAAAAAAAAAATTAAATTAAATCCAATAAGTATATTTTAAAAGTAGGACAATTGCTGTATGTTTTCAACAACAAAAATAAATTATTAAAAGAAAAAAGCAGGGTAAGAAATATTTTGATTTCCTTTTCATCATTTCAGCAGATTGCCTTCTGACTAAACCTGACACAAGACTTTGGGTCTGAAGGTTAAAAAACAAACAAACAAACAAACAATAACCCCGAATAAGTGAATCTTAAAAAGCCCTGTGAACTTGCAGTGACTCCTCCACCTAATTAACTGGAACTGGCCAGCATTTCTAATTTGGGTACACTGTTATCAGTTACCACCATAAAAACATAGGTGGGTTAGGAAAATGCCCTCTTAAAAACAAAGAATCAAACTTCAGTTAAAGATCACAATTTGAACACCTGTATTTAGCTCAGCTGTCTCCCAAAACTTCTCTAAAACTTTCTTCTTAGTCTTTCTTAAGAATTTCTTTTCTTAAAGGTATAAATCTTACAGCGAACAGACGAGGACAAAACAGCAGCAACTTCTAACAGCTGGATGCTGGTTGGCAGTTGGTGAATGGCAGAACTAAGAAAGCCAAAGCCTAACCCAGAACTGAAGAAAGCTGAGAAGCAACCAAACCCAAACCACAGAACCTCCCCCAAAGACGCAGGAAATCAGCGGCCCCGTGAGCTTCTGGAAGCAGATGTGACAACGGGAGTGAAAAAGGGAAGGTCAGTTGAAAGGCTATTTAAAAACTGTTACACCTCCAGTCTTCTCCCCTGCTCCCAGAGGAGCAGCTTTACTCTCTGAAGAAGGGAAAACCCGTCTCTGGACTGGGTTGCCAGGCACAGCTGAGGACATGGTTACTGTACCTGTGAGCTACAGTTGCAGAGCATCTAACCCAAAACTCAGTGGCTTAAAACTGCAAATATTTATTATTTCTGATGATTCCATGGGCTGACTGGGAAGTCCTCTGGGCTAGCTGGTCTGGGATGGCCTCACTCACAAGGCTGGAACGGCTCTCCGTGGGGACTCTCAGCCTCTGGGAGACCAGTGCAGGATGCCCCACATGGTGCCGAACGGTTCCCAGCAGCAAGGGGGCCAAGCCCCAGTGCACAAGCCATTTTCAAGCCTCTGCTTGAATGACTCACTGGAAAAAAAACAAGTCAAATGGCCAAGCCCAGATTCAAGAAGACACTGCAAACTGTTGTGGACGTTTTTCCCAACTACGACAAACATATTAGTGAAAAATAAGAGAGTTCAGTGCAAATTTCCATCCAGTACATTGATTGGCACCTTCAAGCCTTCTTCACCCACTTGGCTCCCAGGACATGGGTAGACATGTACGCTTATACCAAAAAGGAGCTCGGCCATCATCTCTGAGAAATCTGACTAGCCAGAGGACAGACAAAGGAGCTGATACCAGTTCACCAAGGTAATGGCTTAGCAGACAAGCCTCGAGTGAAGAGCACCCTTTTCCTGAGAAGCTTCAATTAGCGTCTTAGCAGACCGCTCTTCAAAAGAACACAGCTCAGGAGTGCCAGAATACAAAAAGCATAAATATAACAAAGTAAGATAAAAACAGGTCAACAATATTTTAACTGTGTTGGCTGTTACATGTACTGTATGTGTTTGTCAAAACTCACAACTACACACTAAAAAGGGTAAATTTTTACTCTATGTAAATTATACCTCCAAAAAGCAAAGAAAAGCAACTTTGAGGAAACAAAGCCCACAGAGTCTTTAAAAAAAAACTATCATTAATATTTTCAGGAAGACAAAAGAAAAATTTTTTAATCTTAAACCTATAAAACAAGAATGAGATTCTACTTTAAAAAAGAAAAAAAAGTTCTTAGAAATTAAACAAAAGGGTTAGAAAAAGAAAAAGCTTAAGCTCTATCAGAAAGCACAGTGTAAGGACAAAGTAGGCTGGTCCACAAACACACACCAAAGGCAGACCTAGAATGAGAGACCTGAGAAAGTAGGGGAGAAAAGCAAAGAAATAATAATTTTTTAAAAATCCCCCAAATTGAAGAGTGTTGTGGTGGATTACATTCGTGCGTGGCATTTCTAAGCATGGTCTTGTAACTCCCACCAGGGTGATGGGTCGGGACTGTGTGATAGGGTAATTGTGGCCTACCAAGGGGATTGATCAGCTTTGCCTTCAAACAGAGCCAATTCCAGAGCAGAGAGAAGGACTCTACCACCACTGGGGAAGAACAGCCAGGAGCAGAGAGCTGTAGGGAGAAAGCTGAGTGCCTCTGGGGAGAGGCCTAGGGCCAGGAAGAGGCAGGCCTGCAAGCACCGCTGGGAAGAAGCTGTCCTGATGAGAGAACTGTATCCCAAGTGTTCCTGAGCCTGAATTGTACCTGTTATTTCCCTAATAAACTCCATAACCCTCAGTATGGTCTGTGAGTTCTAGGTGGCCACTACAGTGAATTATCAAACTCAGCAGAGAAGTAGAGAGTGCTGTATGAGGGATGGTTGGAGTCAGAATTAGTAAAGGTGGCAGAGAGGAGGCTTATCCAGCTCTGCCTCATGGCAATCAGCCTTGCACTGTTATCTTGGTTCTCCTTCCCCCTTCTGGGGTTAGAGCAGGTCAGACACTGCCCCTAAGCCATTTTTACAAGTATGAATTCACAGAATGAAATACCCTAGCAAGCGCCCAGCACGATGAATGAATCAATGAAAACAAACCCACACCAAGATATATCATGGTGAAATTTTGGAACATTGGAGACAAAAAATATATAACACTATAAAGATTCAGAGAATAAAAAATAGGTTTCTTACAAAGGATCAAGAACCAAAATGGCATCAAGCTCAACAGAAAAACTGAAAATCAGAAGACAGCAGAGAAGTGCCTTCAAAATTCCAAAGAAATTATTTAACACAGAATTCCCTACCAAGCCAAATGACTACAAAGGAGGGTAGAATGAAGACATTTTCAGACATACAAAGTGTCGACAAATTTCCATCCCATGCACTTGGGAAACTACCTAGAGAACGTGTTTCACCAAAACAAGGAAGGAAACAAAACAAAAGGGTAACTGATGGGCGGAGCTGAGGGTCATGGAGGAACAGGATAAAGAAACAGGGTGATTCAAAACATCAGAGGAGGATACTTCTGGCCTGGGAAGGGAGACCTCATGACAACAGCTGAGTGCAGCAGCCTACACCACTGCCAATCTCAGTGCTCCACAGAGATTCCTCCAAGAAGGTGGAACTGATGGGATAGAACACCACTGTGTCTGAGAGAACTGAGACTTCTCCAACTGGCTAAAAGTGTGGGGTTGAATCAGTAAGAAGTATACACCAAGCAAATGAAAAAACGAGGCAACAGATACTTAACTTTGGGGGAAAACAAAATACCGGACAGGTAAGCGAGAATAACCATAATACACTGACGTGGTTCACCTGTAATCTGCCATCATGGTTCTGCAAACACTGAGTAATGGCCTATCAAAATGTAACTATACTGTGAGAGCAAGGAGGTAAAGGGTAACCACATGCTCACCTTCCACAGTTCAGGGTGAGAAATACTACCTGAAGTTGAAAAAACAAACGGCAAGAAAACCACATAGTTCCGAGACATTGGAGCAAATATCCAATCAACTAGGAGAGTTAAAAGTATGTCCCTCTTAAGAGCAAGAAATAGTAGTGGGGAAAGTGCTTTAATTTTTTTTTTAAAAAGAACTGAATTGTTTGATTCTTTAATCCATGTGTATGTATACCTTTGATTCAAAATAAAAACCAGTACCAAAAAATTTATTAAGAAGTAAAATACTAGATGATCAAATCACTTGGACAAACTGGACACTTAGCTTTCCAAAAAGCCAAGAAAGCCCACCACAAGCCACTCTGACTTAGGACAGCAGGATTTCCAATGCAAAATCACAGATTTTCTACTGCGTGCAGCAGGAATTACCGTATTGTCTTCAGCCCCCCGGATGTTCACCTACCCCACTCAAGGTCCCCCAGAGACTTAACACCAAATAAGCTCTGTGAGCACACACTATTCTAACTCCCTGTCTACCTGGAGTCCCCGCCCCCATGCCCTAGTCAGAGGTTGGGCCATACGCCTGGCTTAGAAGGAAACTCATGGCCCCTTAACCCATTTCTTTCACCAGAGTTGGCTGCAAGCTGCCAGCCCTCTGCTCCTCCAGCCTCCACAACAGCAGGGTTTCCTAAGGCCTGACCTGGCTCTCCAAAAGGGAGTCCACAAAGTCCTAGAAGCAGGACGGTCTACAAGTCCAACCTGCTTTCCCAGTTCAGGTCACCTTGATTAGTCTGATGCAAGACTGGATTATACAAGCCCCTCCCAGAATGGCCATACTTGGGAAGGGGGGACAACTCTAACTGCGCTGAGCACCTCTTTTTCCTTCCATTTCCCTGAGTCTCCTCTTTCCTCATCTTTCCCTATATTTAACTGGCTCCACTGCTTTCCCCCACCAGCCTCTACTACTTTACGGTGAAAGAGCATTAGACATGGCATCGAAATACTGTATTCGCATTACTGACAGATCACTGAATTCCTTTCGGCCTCAGTTTTTTCACCTCTAAATGGGGATAATATTCCTTGAGGATAGAAACCATGTGGTCATGTCTACATAGTCCATGGTACCTAATACAAGACACACTAAAAAAACTTCTCTGAGTGAATCAATGAATCTGAAACCAGATCTCCAAGGAGCAATCCTCAATCAGTAAACTCCTCTCCCGCCTCTGGCTCGTTCACCTGCAATCCTGGTGCACAAGCCTAAGCCACACATCCTCGTCTTCAGGGAACCAGGAGGCTAAGCAGCAGATGTCACAAGTGCAGAAAAGAAAGCGGGACATACCTGGAAGGAGGTGGGAATACAGACGAGGTTCAAATTCTCTTGCTTCACTCTTTCAGCTGTGGAGACAAAAGCCACGTTGCTGGTTTTCCACTCTCCTCACTTTACTTTTCTGATCACGTGTAAGGTTTATTTGATACCAACAGTCAGAAAAAGGTATCTCTCCCACTGACAGGTAGCTGCCTTTCATCTGTGTCCCATCCTGGTGAAAAGCTGGTGACCATACTTCCCTCACATCACAAAAAGCCTAAGGAGGTGAAGATTCATCACAGGAAAAGCGGAGTGTTTGCTACCATCATGTGCCTGGCTACAGCCGCAGAACTCTGCACATATGAACTCATTCAATCCTAACCACCCAAAAGGCTAGTTATGACTACTGTCCCCATTTTACAAACGAGGAAACTGAGGCAGAGAAGTGAATTAACTTGCTAGTCACACGGCTGTTAAGGGCAGAGCTAGAATAATCCCAGGCAGTCTAGCTCCACAGTCTTAGCTACTACCTTATTTTGCCTTTTCTAGGGAATAACTAGAACTTTACTTTTGCATTTTGTGAAAAACAATAAACCATCTGTAAGCCCCCTGAAAGTGTTCAAGAGGGGATTTATTTACTCATTTTGGATTTGTACTTTTCAAGGAAGCTTTATTAAAACAACTTAAGGAAAAAACCATCTTATCATGCCAGCATCAGGTCTACACCACAAGGACAAAGTGTTCCTGGACTTTGCCTCCCAGGACCTGCCCTTTGGCATCTAGAAACTGAGATTAGCATTCAGACAAGCCTCTCCTCTGGGCTTTGTTCTTACCAACAGGAGTAGGGCAGTAAGACCTGTTGAGCAGCCACAGGGGTGGTAATTCCTAAGCACTGAGACACCCTAATTGGAATGAAGGTAGCATCTGCTAGAACCAGCCACCAGTCACAGGAGCCTCACCTCACCTCCACTCCAAGGTCACCGACAGGCCAACGCCCACTCTGACCTCAATCTGTTTGCCTAAGATTGCCTGAAAAACCCACAGGCTCTGAAGGGCCTGGCCCAGGACCCAACACAGAACAGACACATGACACCCCGATGATTAATTCTGTTGAGACCTCACCTATGTCAGCTCCTCCCCTCCAGCTACACAGAGTCCACAAAGCCAAGGGCATCCCGCAAAGCAGGTTAAAGAGGCCCAGGGATTCCTCTCTTCAGAGAAGAGCAGATACACTCAGCTGACCTCATGGCAGGCAGGCAGCCCCTTTCCCACTCTGCACTGCAGAGCCAAGCTGGCCAGGTGCCGGCCCTGTGCCCCACTTCCTCCCCCTCCTCCACCTCCCAGCCCCCATCATCCCACAGTGTCCAGCAGACAGAGCAAGAACATACCTATTCGCTGCACTGCATGGACAATTGTAGAACCACTTCCAATTCCCAGCACTTGGTTATTCTGCCAAAGAGGAGGAAAAACAAAATGTATTAATGTCATATTAACACTCCCTCTTCAGCTCACTTCCTAGAGTTATAAAATTATTCTACGAACTGTAATTCATGAACACAGGACAAGGTAGGTATGTGCTCAACTTACTGGAACGTAACTCTGAACCTCAACACCGTACATTATCCTAGTACCCAGTGAGCAATTTAGCAGCAGAGTCCTCCCCCTTCACCTCTAACACTAACACTGCCAATGCCACCACTTCTCACATTCCAACCAAGAAAACAACTGATTTAACCACTCACAGCACACGCCTCACAGACATGGGGTGCCTCACAGACATGGGGTGCATATGAATGCTGAAAGATTCGTGGCCAACCCCAGGCAGCACTCAGAAAGGAAAAGCCTGAGGAAAAGGCAATAGAACCTGGGTGCGCCCTAACAGCAGAAACCTGGGGTTTCCTGCTCCAGTGCCTTTTCCAAAAGCTTAGCCTCTAGAAGACAGGAGACTGACCACATGTACCTTCAAGGTGGTAGCACCACAGGGAACCTCAGGGACACATCAGGCCTGATATCTAGAGCTCTCTCAAAGGGAGCAGGGAAGAAGGGAGGTCCGATGTCACCTCAAAATAGTGAAGCACAGCAGTATCTGTCCAGCTGACACCAAGGGGTCTTGGCTTTCCCAGAGAATATTGAAAGAGGACAAAGGCTTAGTTAGGAACAAGAGAAACGGCCTTTATCTGCAACAGGAAGGATTAGTAATAGGTGGAGAGAGCACCTCCTGAGTACAGAAGACAAGAAGTGGGTGTCACAACACCGAGCCTGCCATCAACTGACCAGGGGCATGGCATGGGCCCTGCTGAAGTCAGTTAGACCACAAACAGCAAGCTAAGGTTGGTATTAACTAGCAATCTAACAATCAGGAATAAGCAGAGCTTGGGCGAGGTCAGGGTTCCATCTACCACCGATGTCCTCAGGAAGGCATTATTTAGGCAAACCCAAAAGGCAAGAGTTCCAATCTACCAAGGAGAAAGGACTCCAAGTAAAAGGTGCATCACAACACAAAAACATTCAAAATGCCTGAATATCTGAAGGGCAAAAATCTTTAAGTAACTGAGAAAATGTCTTGACTTATATAAATGCCTAGACTTAACCTGAACTTCACACCTAACCCGAAGCTGCAAGCTCCAGCTATACAGCAATCAACCGTCAGGCTCCTCACTGCCATGCCCAGCAATACACACATCTCACCAACAGACTCCCAGCAGGCAGGTGGCACACAGATGAACTTGGATGAGTCATACAAGCTCCTGTGCACAGCTCCTCTCTTGGCTGTGGAAGGAGGCCAGCAATTATAGGGGCTTGCTAGGCCCAAGCTCTTCAGCCATGTGTTCCTTCTACCTTGAACTCAAATGACTGGCCATGCAATCAGTGCCCTAGCCAAAGCCAACCAGAAGTGACCAAATGCTGCCTGTGAGGTGGCCCAACAGCTGAAAGCTGTCAAGCAGGCCCTGCTGGAGGAGCAAGCCCCTTCTGATGGGCAGTACTAAACCTGTCATGTGTACATCTGAACTCGCCTTGTCCACGGCAGTAACCTTGGAGATACTGCTGCTGACCAAATGAAACTACTGCCAACCAACTGAGCCAGTCAAAGAACAAAACCTAGGCTCCATCCTGGCTAGCTACACAGACGATTCAGCTGAGAACCCTCCAAAGGCCCATCCACCCAGATGTGGAAGTGATTAGCACACTGAAACACCAATCGACTAGGGAACCAGAAATCCTACATCCTAGAGGTTCTAAGCGATAACCCCAAGACCTCCATATTTGTGTCCACACTCTGTGCCAATTCAACAAACATTTATGGCGCAAGCCCTACTATGGTCAATACTGAATGAAGATAAGGTAACTATCCTCCAAAAGATCACCCTTTAGGGACATAAGAGAGACAAACACACAGATGACTAGAACATAAGAGGTATATAAAGTGCTACAAAACTGCAGAGGAGAAACCATCCTCCTCTTAGGAGGCTAAGGAAAAGTGAAAGGAGGAGATAGCCTTTGAAGCAAGCCCTGAAGGACACATCTGAATTTAACAGGTAAAGACAAAAGACAAGATTAGACATTCTAGCTGATGATAGTGACATTAAACAGACAATACATGCCAATCATCTGTTTCAATTCTCTGGTATGTGGGGGAGAAGACAAAGAAGGAAACAAGACTGTGAGCTCAAGGACAAGAACCAGGGTTATCAACTTCCACCTGGCTCAGTATCTGGCACACAGCAGATGCTCCAGAGTGTTACATGAAGGCTACTTGGGGCCATTGTGACACAGATGACAGCTTCAGAAGAAAACACATCACTTGGGAGGGCGTCACTCAGGAAGTTGGCAGAGGGGACAAGATAAGAGCAACTGCAGTTCTCTGGCCATGGCAGAGCCCAAACTGGGACAGTTGGCTGGTGTCTTAGTTTGCTAGTGCTGTTTTAACAGAAACACCACAAGTGGGTGTGTTTAATGAACAGAAATTTATTTTCTCACAGTTCAGGAGGCTAAAACTATGAATTCAGGGCACCAGCTCTAGGGGAAAGCTCCTCTCTCTCTGTGTCAGCTCTGGGAGAAAATCCTAGCCTCAGATTCCTTGAAGATCCCCATAAAAAACAAAAACCAAAAACCAAACCCACTGCCATTGAGTCGATTCCGACTCATAGTGACCCTACAGGACAGAGTAGAACTACGCAATAGACTTTCCAAGGAGCGCCTGGCAGATCTGAACTACCGGCCTCTTGGTTAGCAGCCTCAGCACTTAACCACTACACCACCAGGGTTTCCAAAGATCCCCACAGGGCATCTGTTTCCCATTTGTGCTAACTTGTCTCCAAGCCTAATCTGTTCTTTTTCCATCTTAGAAGTCGTTAAGTTTAAAACACACCCAGACTGATATGATCTCGATAATATAACAAAGGAAGCCCCACTGCCAAATGGAATTACACAATTCAGTCCACAACAGCTGGCCAAAGGGAAGAAGCAACTCTAAAAACATTCCAAAGGCGTAACTAACAGGGCTTGGCACATAACCTACTTCAATAAACTCAGACACGTGATTAAACAATTGCAAGATGCAAAGTACTACAGAAAAAGGTGGCCTTCGATAAAGCAGAGGATAATCCCTGGAAGAAGCAGCTAAACCTTGACAATTAGGCACAAGGCTGCCTCAATAAATGTGCGGCCTTGAATCAGTTATCTTGTCTGCAAATTACCCAGGACCTGACTCTCCGCCTCCTCCCTTTAGCCACATTTCTGGCTATCCCACTGCCTGACATCAATGGGCGCTCAATAAATACTCAAAAAACGAATGAAACGAATAAATCAATGTTAAAGAGCAGAAATACATAATTCAAATAGTGTTGGCATCTCAGGAAAAAATTTTGACAAGGTAAGTGGGTATAACTGAGGCTGAGGTGAGGTGCCCTCTGGGTGGCCTGGTAACCTCACAGACTGATGTGGCTGGAATCCAGGGTTTAGAGTCTATACCCTGAGATGAGGGTGTGCAGGTTTTTATTTAACTGAATATATAACAATCAGACAAAGATCTGGCAGGCATATGCTACCAAGTGTTAATGTAAATAGGTTATTGGAACAATTTCAGTTCGGAGCTTTTATATTTCTATAGATTTCATTTATCTGTCTACTGTCCACTGTATCCAGGTACTCAGAGCAGAGGCACTGAATCCCAAACACAGGGCTGATTACAAATCTTACGTTATTACCTCTGTGTGTTCCCAGACAGGGTCTAAAAGACTAACTAGATGTGCATCACACTACACCAGAAGTGGGTGGCAAAAAAGAGTGGAAACGCACTGAAACGGGGGTCACTCAGCTGGGTCCTGGAACCCTCCACTCAACAGACACAAAGCCACAGGTTATCACACCAGCTCCACCCACTTAATCAGGCTATTGTGAAGCTCAAACGACATCATTTATGCAAAATAACTTTATAAAGTATATCATTAACAAATGTAAAAAATGATGATTAGCGGAGAAAAGGAATCTGATACCACTTTCCAAGAAGCAGAAAAAGGAGACAAAAAGCCAACAAGGCCAAGGAAACTCCACTGCAGGGCAGAAATATCCCATTTGGCTTCCGTCGAGATACTATAATTAAAATAATTAACTTGATTGGTTACAGGAAATCCACTCAGGTTAAAAGACTCCTCCACTAAAAGCTCCACACCCGCCCCTTAAATAAACAAGTGAGGCCATGACCTCGCCAAGTAACAGCTAAACATCCACACCCACATCTTAAGGAGCAGCATCCTCCGGACCTAGAGTCCACTCCTCTTCGGTTCTGTCTCCCATTCTCTCTGGCGAGTACACTCAGGAACAGGCGCGCGACAAACTAAGAACCTCCCTGGAGAGAAACTTCAAAGCATTCTGCAAACGAACTTTGCGCTGTGAAAACCAGACAGACCCCTCGGGAGCCCCAGAACTCGACCACTTCCCATTTGTTCATAAGGCTGCCACAGGGAAAGTCCTTTCCAGCCCAGGCCTGAAACAGAAACCACTAGGCTCCACTTTGCAAACTTATCGACCCATCATGGAATCTTGACAAAGCTCAACTTTTGGGGGGGCTCGCCCCCACCCGACACATCTAGAAAGCCTTTAAGGAGCGAGAAAAGAAGGGGGTCTAACCACGGACACCGCGCGCCCCCCTTCCCGCTCACACAGCCCCCACCCGCCAGGAACCAGGCGCGCCGGCAGTGTCCAGAGGGCGCAACACGAGCCCATTAGGCCACCGGCAGGCGCCCCATGCCCGGAGCTGCTCACCCTCACGTGGTTCTCCACGGCCGCGCGGCCCGCCAGTTTCTTGGCCTCCTCGGCCTTGGACATCGCGGAGGGGGCCGGGAAGACGCGGCTGGCACCCCCGCCACTGGTGCTTGCGCTGCCGGTGCGGCTGTAGGACCCAGACTGCGCGCACCCGGGAGGCTGCACGTGGGAACCCGGGGCGGCCCAACTGTTGCCGCCTCCACCGGAGGCCGCGCCCCCGGCCCGCCCGGGGAGCGGGGCCAGGACCCGCCCGTAGAGGGTGCTGAAGGGCCCGGGGCGCTGCATCCTGCCGCCGCGCTCCAGCCTCCACCACGGTCCCGCCCCCGGGCCGCCCGGAAGTCTGGTCGCTTACGCACATAGCGTCCGCCCGCTGCTGCGCGGGTCTCTCTGGGAAATGTAGTTCCATGGCTCCGGCGGTCCGAAGCCGCGCCCCAGCTTGGACTACCTGCCCCACAATGCTTCGCGACTGGCGGTGCAAATCTTCGGCGACAACCTCGCGCGTCAGCAAGTGCGGCGCGAGTAGCCTGCAACCGAGTTCGAAAACGTCTGTATACCTTGGGGAGGTGGATGAATCCCAGGGGTTTTTCTGTCAGCCCACATATCCTAGAAAGAGGTATTGGTCCCGGCCCTGTTGTTTTTCCCAGCAGTAAAAGAACCTGGCGGTGGACCAGACCTCAGGGTGGTGGCTCTTTTGGAGACGTCACGACAAGTACGCGACGGTACCCCCCCCCCGCAAAAAAAGACAAATCCAGTGTCGTCGAATCCTTTCGACTCACAGTGACCCCATAGAGTTTCCCAGGCTGTAAATCTCTAGGGAAGCAAGACTGTCATATCTTTCTTCTCCGGAGCCGCTAGTGGCTTGGTACTTGGGGGTAAGTAGACTCACTTTCCATGGAAACTTACTTCAGAGCTCCCGTGCGCTGAAGTCCATCCTTAGACTCCGGGACCACAAATTTTAAACCCCATACCTTAGACGTTGTTCCCCACTTGGTGATGTTGGATGGCGTGCTTTGTCCAGATCGAGCCTGGCCCCACATATAGCGGTCCCTGCATTTCTTGATGATTAACAAGGGCTTTCACTGAACTTAGGAGCTCTGGTGGCGCAGTGGTTAAGCACTGGACTGTTTACCTAAAGATTGGTTTCCCTGCAGGAGAAACATGTGCCAGTCTTGGCAGTTCTACTCTGCCCTATAGGGTCGCTTTGAGTAAGAACTGAATACACGGCATTGGGTTTCACTGAACTTAACAGCTTTCTCTCTTATTTTCTCCCTTTTGGGTTTCTGGCTGTAGAAAATAATAGGGTCCCAATTTTACAGACAAAAATAATGCCACAGCCGTACCGAGACCAGTTGGAAGTTCTTAAAATTACTTGGCCTTTGTGCTTCTCCAAACTGGTTGACTCCCGCTAAGACAAGGCTAGTCATAGAGCCATTTTTCTTAGCCTCAAGACAGCCCCTCTCCCAGCCCAATTCCTAGAGTTCTTTCTTTTCCTCCTCATAACGTCTTTAAAGAGACACAGCCACTGGCTAACTGGAATGGGCTGAAACAGTTCCTGCCCTCCATCCTGGCATTCCAGATGACCTTTAGCTCATTAACTGCCTCATGCACGGTCATTCTCACCCATGGGTGGAAAGCTGACATGCTAATGACATGCAGGAATTGAACCTGTAACTTAAAAATGCTTACTCATTCTAAAAGGCTCAGCGCCTGCGCCTGCACCTACATATATAAACCAGCCTCAACAAGCTGCCTTCGAGGCAGTCTTGGATGGCACGTAGCTCTGTCTCCTCTTTTGCCCAAGCGATGAAGTTGCCTTTCGTTCTCCTCAAGTCGGTCTGTTTTTTTGGCCCTGGAGGGAGTTGGCGCCAAGCAGTACCCAGCGTTCTCGGCAGTAACCGTCAGGCCATTCCCTTCAAACTCACTCCACCTCCCACCTCTCTTGCAAGGTCCCCAACATGGGCTGCTGTTAAAGCCATCATCACCTGGATTCTCTTTACTGCGCTGCAGCCCCCTGAGGCTATTAGTTTCTGGACCCCCACCTTGGTATGCAAGAGGACAAGTTACTTGAGGGGATAGTTGAATCCTAGGTTTTAGGAACATTCAGAAATTAGCACAAGGTTCTAGCTAAGATGTAGGATGTGGTATCTGGACTCCACTATTTTTGGTCTCTGCACAGTTGAAGGTCACCCTAACCAAACCTGAAACCTTTTGCACATCACTATGGGAGCACTCTTTTTCTGTTCAGATTCCCTAGACCCTCAGCACCCACTACTAAAAGGTTAATGTATCAAGTGTTAGTGGCCAACGTCTGCTTTACTCCTCCAGCCCCAAGGGCTTTGCACTTAAATGCTGTGCCTGTACCCTCTCCTCCCATCTTTCTATTGCTATCTTCTTGTTGTTCAGACTCAGCTGAAATGCCATTTCCTCAGAAATCTTCCTGACTACCCCATCTCATTTACAGATCTTACTCACTAAGCCTGTGTCACTTAAAAAAAAAAACCAACCCCATTGCTGTCCGGTGGATTCCAACTCTGTCACTTTACCCATTCTTTATTTCCACTATAGAACTTTCCTTGATTTCTTTACTTGCTTGTGTACTTGTTTATCATCTGTCCCCCTCTCTAGAAAACATTTCTAGTTCAGTGAGTAGTGACGAAGGTCTTAAAAGCTTGTGAGCAACTGTTTGGTATCTACCTGGAGCAACTAGGCATCTGAGAAGGAAGTGGACTGCAGGTCCTCTGTCATGCGACCAAAAGAAATGGATGGTGCCTAGTTATCATAACTGAACATTTTGATCAAGGACTCAATAGTTGGATCTTGATCAAAAAGAGGAAAAATGTGAAACAATTTCACACTCTTATTGGAAACCAGACTCACTGGGTGCATTGAGACTGGAAGAACCCCTGAATCTATTGCCTGGAAACAGCTTACACCTTGAACCAAAACTATTCTACAAAGTCATCTTTAAACAGTAATTTAGTTCATTTAATAAAGAATATTTGCCTTGAGCATTGTTCTCTTTTAAAGAAATACCTATATGAGATTCATGGGCAGCAGTAACTCTCAGACACAGACAAGAACTTTAAGAGGCAGAGAGCCTAAGTTAACAGTGGTGAGACAATATGGACAGACATTGTGACAATGTGAAGTATGTAACCATTGTCAATGAACTATACATGTAAAAATTGAATGGGTGTATGTTTTATCGTGTATATTTTCAGAAATTTTTTTTTTAAAAAGTCTCTCTGAGAAGAGGGACTTTGCTTTTTCCCTACAGCATTCTTCATTCCTAGAACAGTGTCCAACATGTAGGTGATCCTCAATGAATCCCGAGGCATGATTGAATAATGAATAGATTTCATGCCTTTAAACCCACAGTCTGCCTTCAGCCATACAGAATTTCAGTCTCTGCACACACACTCTTGCCTTCATGGCTTTGCACACACTGTACTGTACCCTTCTAACTCCTAGACGTTCAGTACTCCACACAATAACTTCTTACTCTGCAAATTTGAACCCCTCTCCTAGTTGGGTTGGCTGCCATTCAGAACCTTGTACCCCCTTCTATTATAATCCATCTTGATCTATTTAATTGACTGTCTTATTCAAAAGACTATAAGCCCCTTGATGGTAGAGACTATCTTCCCCATAAAATGCACATACCTAGCTTAATACTTTGGGTGTGATCAGTGATCTACAAAGATCTACCTGCCCGTGCCTCTTGTTCTTTCTTGTCTCATTTCTCTCCATCCCGTGTTCATTTTCCCATCTTTGCCCCCTTTTAATCCTTCTACTCCTTAGGTCTGCCGGTGATGCCCAGTGTCTCTGAAGGCCATTCTGAAATCCCATTGTTGACTTCGGGGGCTGACAAATACTGATACTTAGAAAAATATGAGTGCTTGGCTTTGGGAGCTAATGAATGCTGATTCTTAGAAAAATATAAGTGCCTTGTTTCTAGAATGCTTCATTTTCATATTTATTGGTAACAGTGTTAGGCACCGTGCTAAATACTTTGCAGATATTATCACATTTAATCTTAACAAAGAAGTGGGTACTCATCCCATTGTACAGATGAGGCACAAGAAGTCCTGACCTACCCAAGCTCTTGCTGCTGAAAGGCAAGTGAAGCTGGAATGCAAACTATCAGTGACTTGAGGACCAAACTTTGATCTAAGAGAATCACTTAGATGGAGATTTATTAATTGCTCCGACCCCAGTTAAGCCCTAAACTTGGCACAACCCACACAAGTAGTGCCTTTTCTCTTTAAAGGCACAATAATAGCAATGAATAGGTTACTGATCTTGCAAAATTCTATCATGCTATCTCCAGCGTGGTTTCTATTATCAAGGCCATGTTTTCCAACTACTGTTCCTTCTTTGTTTCTAACTTTAGCATTCAAATCACCAATATTTATCAATGCATCTTGATTACATGTTTAATCAATTTTAGACTGCAGATATTGATTAAAATCTTCAATTTTTTCATCTTTTGCCTTAGTGGTTGCTGCATAAATTTGCGTGATAGTCATATTAACTGGTTTTCCTTATAGACGTATGGATATCATCCCATCGCTGACAGTGTTATACTTCAGATCTTGACATGTTCTCTTTGACAATAAATGCAACACCATTCCTCTTCAAGATGTCATTCCCTGCATAGTATACCATATGAGTGTAAGATTCTAAATGGTCAATACCAGCCCGTTGCAGCTCACTAATGCCTAGGATATCAATGTTTATGCATTCCATTTTATTTTTGACAACTTCCTGAATTTCCTAGATTCATACTTTGTACATTCCATGCACTAATTATTAATGGATATTTGCAGCTGTTTCTTCTCGTTTTGAGTCATGCCATATCAGAAAATGAAGGTCCCAAAAGCATGACTCCATCCACATCATTAAAGTGAACACAACTTTGAGGAGGCAGGTCTTCTCCAATCATATTTTGAGTGCCTTCCAACCTGAGGGGCTCATCTTCTGGCACTGTGTTAGACAATGTTCCGCTGCTATTCACAGGGTCTTCACTAGCTAATTTTTTTCAGAAGTAGACTGCCAGGTCCTTCTTCCTAGACTGTCTCAGTGTGTAAGCTCAGCTGAAACCTGGGTGACCCTGCTGGTATTTGAAACACCAGTGGCATAGCATCCAGCATCACAGCAACATGTATGCCACCACGGTATGACAAACTGATAGACACGTGGGTGAATATACATGTGAACCTTTCCAGATAGAATACACAGGAATCAAATCGACTACATCTGTGGAAAGAGATGAGGGAAGAATTCAATATCACCAGTCAGAACAAAGCCAAGGGCCGACTGGAGAACAGACCATCAATTGCTCATATGCAAGTTTGAAGTTAAAGCTAAGGAAAATTAAAACAAGTCCACAAGAACCAAAAGACAACCTTGAGTATATCCCACCTGAATTTAGAGACCATTTCAAGAACAGATTTGACACATTGAACACCAATGACTGAAGACCAGACCAGCTGTGGAACGACATCAAGGACATCGTACATGAAGAAAGCAAGAGGTCATTAAAAAAACATGAAAGAAAGAAAAGACCAAAATGGATGTCAGAAGAGACACTGAAACTTGCTCTTGAACGTAGAGTAGCTAAAGCGAACAGAAGAAATGATGAAGTAAAAGAGCTGAACAGAAGATTTCAAAGGCTGGCTTGAAAAGACAAAGGCAAGTATTATAATGAAATGTGCAAAGACCTGGAGTTAGAAAACAAAAAGGGAAGAACATGCTAGGCATTTCTCAAGCTAAAAGAACCAAAGAAAACATTCAAGCCTCAAATTGCTATGTTGAAGGATTCTACAGGGAAAATATTAATGCAGGAAGCATCGAAAGAAGATGGAAGGAATACAGCGTCACTGTACCAAAAACATTCCTCCATTTCAAGAGGTAGCATGTGATCAGGAACCAAGAGTACTGAAGGAAGAAGTCCAAAAACTGCACTGAAGGGAATGACAGAAAACAAGGCTGGGGGAATTGATGGAATACCAATTGAAACGTTTCAACAAACAGAGGTAGCACTGGAGATGGTCAATCGTCTATGCCAAGGAATTTGGAAGAGAGCTACCTGGCCAATTGACTGGAAGAGATCCATATTTGTGCCCATTCCAAAGAAAGGTGATTCAACAAAATGTGGAAATTATTCAACAATATCATTAATATCACATGCGAGTTAAAATTTTGCTGAAGGTCATTCAAAAGCAATTGCAGCAGTACATAGACAGGGAACTGCCAGAAATTCAAGCTGGATTCAGAAGCGACATAGAATGAGGGATATTATTGCTGATGTCAGGTGGATCTTGGCTGAAAGCAGAGAATATCAAAAATGTGTTTATCTGTGTTCTATTGACTATGTAAAGACATTTGACTGTGTGGATCACAACAAATTATGGATTACACTGCAAAGGATGGAAATTCCAGAACACTATTTTGCTCGTGAGGAACCTGTACGTAGACCAAGAGGCAGTTGTTCGAACAGAACAAGGGGATACTGTGGGGTTTAAAGTTAGGAAAGGTGTGCGTCAGGGTTGTATCCTTTCACCATACTTATTCAATCTGTATGCTGAGCAAATAATAATCCAAGAAGCTGGACTATATGAAGAAGAATGCAAAATCAGGATTGGGGGAAGACTCATTAACAACCTGCCTTTTGCAGATGACACAACCTTGCTGGCAGGAAGTGAAGAGGACTTCAAGCACTTACTGATGAAGAAAAAAATCCTCACAACTGGGCCAACATGATAAACGGAGAAAAGATTGGAGTTGTCAAGAATGTCATTTTTCTTGGATCTACAATCAACATCCATGGAAGCAGCAGTCAAGAAATCAAATGTCATATTGCATTGGGCAGATCTGCTGCAAAAGACTTCTTTAAAGTGTTAAAAAGTAAAAATGTCACCTTGAGAACTAAGGCATGCCTGACCCAACCCATGGTATTTTCAGTCACCTCATATGCATGCCAAAGCTGGACAATGAATAAGGAAGACTGGAGAAAAATTGATGCCTTTGAATTATGATGTTGACGAAGAATATAGAATATATTGCACGCTGCCAGAGTGAGCAAATCTGTCTTGGAAGAAGTACAGCCAGAATGCTCCTTAAAAGCAAGGTTGGTGAGACTTCGTCTCATATAGTTTGGACATGTTATCAAGAGAGAGCAGTCCCTGGAGAAGGACATCACGCTTGGTAAAGTAAAGGGTCAGCAAAAGAGAGGAAGACCCTCAATGAGATGGATTGACACAGTGGCTGCAACAATGGGCTCAAGCATAACAATGATTGTGAGGATGGCACAGGACCAGGCAGTGTTTCTTTCTGTTGTACACAGGGTCGCTATGAGTCAGAACCAACTGGACAGCATCTAAGAACAACAACAAATAGTAATGAACCATAAAGAAAATGATTAACAAGGGGAAAAAAAGGAAACATATAAATGAAGGGAAATGCACATTTTTGGATACTAGACGAAGAATCTCAACAAGGACGAAATCAATTTGCTTTATAATATCTAAAATGAGTTGGAGTCAACCTGAGGCAACAGGTTTGGTTTGAAGAAGCCTAAGGAGCCCTAGTAGCACAACAGTTAAGAGCTCATTGGTAACCAAAATGTCAGCAGTTCGAATCCACCAGCTGCTCCTTGGAAACCCTATGGAGCAGTTCTACTTTGTCCTGTAGAGTTGCTATGAGTCTAAATCAGCTTGACGGTAACAGGTTTTGGTTTTTTGTTTTGAAAAGCTCAATCTTGATTACTCGCACTGGAAAGAACAACATGGGGTCCTGGTGCTGTTGGAAACGTTTTCAGGGCCAAAATAAAGGCTCCTGGGGGGCAGAGCTACCATCCTACGCTATTTCTGGTGGTAATCAGAAGGGCTTGGGCCTTCAAGTTTCCCCTTCCCTAATCCATAACTCCGGTGTGATCTGGTCTGAGAGAAAATGAAGGCAATAAGGTACCACATCACTTTCCTTGTGGATATGATAGGCTTCCCCAGGGAGAGATACACAGCCACCATTGTATGGCTGCCGAGGCTTCAGTGAAGTGAAAAAACTTGATGAAAGATGCTGGTCCTGTCCCACCAGTGCATACAGCAAATTCAGTCAACAGAGCAGGTGCTAGCTGCAGCTTCCTCAGGAACCCAGACATCTCCCAGAATGCTCCACACGAGCCATCTCAAAGACATTCAACTTTATTCCACAACTTATGTTCACTTATTTGAAATAAGTTTGATGGGCACATGATAACAGAATAAAACAGCAGAAAAAGGTATTTAGTGAAAAGTAAATTGCCCTAGATAAGCTGGAGGCACTATGTGCCATAAATTAAGAAGATGGTTTTAAAAACAGTATGTTGCCTTCCTCCTCCTGTCAGATTGTCTCACAGTTCGCCCCAGAGCTAGCCAATGTCGTCGGTCTCTCGTGTATGTATATGTGCATGTGTGTGTGTACCCTTTATGCGCACTGTTTTGAACCTTACTTTTTCACTTAATGACATAAGATAGACTTATTTTAAAGTTAGACTGAGCTGCATTCAAACCCTGGCTCCACCACTTAGTTTGTAACACTGGACAGGTCACTTGTCAGATAGTCACACCTATCTAGTGGAGTGAGGGAAGGATAGTGAGTAATGTACTGTTACTGTCTGACACACAGCAGCGCCATTAAGCTCATGTTCACATGTACTGAGGATGTGCCATGTGCAAGACTCGGAACATAAATACTCTTAGTTAATCCCCACAACACTATGAGATAGGAATTTTATTCTGTTTTTAAAGACCCAATTGCAAAACCCATTTTCTTTTCTGTCTGCCATCCTCTCACCAGCCTTGCATTCTCGCTAGATTCTCACTGTGCCTACTGTGACAGGGACGTGCAGCTAAGTGTGTATTAGTGAAAGGCTGTTCTCTTTGTCAAGTGGTCCTTAATCACGGTTGCATAACAGTGGAACACCTAGACGCCCTCTCAAAAATTCTGCCACTCAGGGCTCCAGGTTTCATCCCCAAAGATTCTGATTCAGTTGTTCTGGGGTGTTTAAAAACATTTGTAAGTTTTTAAAGACTATCCAGAGATTTTAATATGCAACCAGAGTTCAGAAGTACGATGCTAGAGTAACCCTCTTATTCTGCAAATGAGGAAACAGATCTAGAGAAGTTACTTGAGTTCCCCAAGTCCTAAACAGCAGCCAGAGCAGAAGAATAGAACCCAATTTCCTGGCTCCTTAGTCAGAGGTCTTCCCAATGTAGATGCCTGTCCTTAGCTTCTGTATCAAATCAGAAACCTCACCCCACCTCCTGGGAGAAGATGTGAGGAGGAAAGCCTGTAGTACTGTGGCACAGAACAAATTGCTTAAACTCATTCCCTATGCCTCTCCCTCCTCCCCCTCCCCTGCTTTTCCACTTCCCTTTTCTCTCCCTTCTCCCTCTCTTTCTTTTCAAAGGGTGTCCATTTTGAAGGGGATTCCCAAGTAAGACAGTGCAGCACTACAAAGCAGATACAGGGATGAATTTGAGGATGGCGCCAGAGACTGGAATGATGCTGGCTCAAATACACCTCAGGCAAGAGCTTGGATGACCGTACTTCTATTTAGAAACAGGAACTCTAGCTAAATTCCCCCTCCACTCTCATACCCTTAGAACCTTCCTTTGGAGCCTCAACTTGTGGCCTGTGTTGCCTAATCCCCTGTCTTTGTAGATGGCTGGTTTATTGCCTACTCATAATTTTGACAAACAGAGAAAACCTTAGAATAAGATGGGACCTTAATATTGTTGGTGATCAAAACGAGCCATCACGTTTCTGTGCACTTAACATTGGAAGGCATCATAGTGCAGCGTTGTTACTGCTCTTGTCTTTCACTAGTCAAGAATGAGCAGGTAAGGCATGTGGAATTTTCCACATGAGCAAAGCTTTATTGAAGAGGTTTGGAAGCAGAGACAAGGAGGGCCTAAGCAATACTTACCCTGTCTCACAGAACAAAGGACTTGCCTGGGTTTTTAAAAGTTCTTGCGTGGGAAAAGATTCGTGTTTATTCTTAAGCATAGATGGGGATATGTTACCTATGGTGCACGTGCAGCAGCTTTCCAAGATGGCTCCTGTCCCGGAGGCCTCTGGGATTCATACCAGAACTTATTATGGGGTGTCACACCTGTGCAGTCTCACTCCCTGGGTTCGATTCCCTGTTTGTGACTGCAGCCCCTCACTGCCCTTGGTGGAAGGTCACATAGCTGTCACAGGTGGTTGTTCTGCACATGTCCCTGGGGCTGGTTTTCTCCAGCTGCTTCTGAAAGAAAACCCTAGTGGCATAGTGGTTAAATGCTACAGCTGCTAACCAAAGGGTCCACAGTTCAAATCCACCAGGCACTCCTTGGAACCTCTATGGGGCAGTTCTACTTTGTCCTATAGGGTCACTATGAGTCAGAATCGACTCAATGGCACTGGGTTTGGTTTTTGTTTTGGCTTCTGAAAGACAACTTTAAAGAAGTTTGTGGGCTTTTTTTGATACCCCGCCCCATCGTTATGGGGGAATGGCTTTGTTTCTGCACCCTGGCCCATTTCTTGTTACTTTGCAGATTTGGGGGGCCCTCCATTCCCTGTCTTAGTCTGTTTAACAAAACCAAGCAGGGCTAAACACCAGTTCCTTTTAGTTCGAACCCCTGCTGGAATTTGCTTTTCTAACAAGTCCCCAGGCGATGCTAATGCTGTTGGTTAGGGACCAATTTTTACAACTGTTAATAGAGCTGTGGCTCTCAAAATTTATTACACATAAGAATCACCTGGGAATCTTATTAAACTGTAGATTCTGAATGCAAACTCTCAGCAGGGGTTTGAACCGGAACAAAGCCCTGAAACCAAGTCTTCCTGCTAGTTAAGTCCACAGGGCCCTGAAGAAAATGTATACCATAGGACCTTTTTCTGGTAACAAAACCATTCCTTGCATAAGAATCAAGCTGCCTTTTGAAATCTTTACAGCAATGGTTGACAACTGGGACTGATTTTGTACCCCAGGAGACGACGGGTGTCAGAAATTGGATTGTGTCCCCCCTAAAATGTGTAATAACTTGGTTAGGCCATGATTCCCAGTATTTTGTGATTGTAATTTTGTTCAAGAGGATTAGAGTGGGATTGTAACACCCTTACTAGGTCACATCCCTGATCCAATATAAAGGGAGTTTCCCTGTACCACCTTTTATCTCTAAGAGATGAAAGGAAAGCAAGCAGAGAGATGGGGACCACATACCACCAAGAAAGCAGCACCAGGAGCACAGCGCGTCCTTTGGACACGGAGTTCCTGCACTTGAGAAGCTCCTTGACCAGGGGAAGATTGAGGCCAAGGACCTTCCTCCAGAGCCAACAGAGAGAGAATGCCTTCCCCTGGATCTGACGCCTTGAATTTGGACTTGTAACCTATTAGACTGTGAGAAAATAAATTTCTCTTTGTTAAAGCCATCCACTTGTGGTATTTCTGTTATAGCAGCACTAGATGACTAACACAGAATTTGGTACCGAGAGAGTGGGGTACTGCTCTAACAGATACCTAAAATGTGGAAGCGGTTTTGAAACTGAAAGGATAGAGTTGCGACAGCAGCAGAGGACCAGTGCAGCAGAGAACCTGCAGTGGCAGAGAAGCACCAACGGCAGAGAACCAGCAGCAGCAGAACCGGGAGACCAGCGCCAGACAGCGATGGAGCCCACCCACGGAGTGAAAGAGCTGAGTGCCTGTACGCAGGAGGCTTCGTGGCGGAGTGGGGTGCCTCCAGGCACTTATCGGTGGCGCTACAAATTTTGGAACACTTGCCCCAGCAGGAGAGATGCAGGCAGGTAGCCTGAGGAGCCAAGAGGCCAAGAAACCAGGAAGCAGAAGCTGAAGAGAAGAACAACACAAGAAGCCAAGCTGCCTCAGTCTCAAGAGGTATGGCCATAACCTCAGGGGTTTCAAAGGGTGGAGACTTGGCCTCTGGTGTTTCTAAGGGTGGAGTTACCACTCAGATGGACCAGGAGAATGATATGTCTAAAGCCGAGGGAGCACAGTTGCTGTCCCAGTGGGCCTGGAAGGTGGAGCTGAAGCCCAGGGCTGAGGGGTGTCGGCTCAGAGTCCAGAGAGTGTGGCTAATACCTAGAGTCTAGAGGGCAGGGCCATTGTGTAAACTGAGAGAACAGAGGATTATTTTCAAAGCCTTGAGGGCTAATGTAATGTGTTCTGCTGACTTGCTTGGTGCCTGTTATGCCTTCTTTCCCTCCAGTTTCTCCCATTTGTAATGGAAATGTCTAGCTTGTGCCTGTTCTGCCATTGTACCTTTGGAAGCAGATAAACTTGTATTCCAGATTTCACAGATGAAGAAGAATTTTTGGATTTTGGACTTGGAGTTAAGACTTTTGCTATGATATGATGGGATGAATATGTTGTACATGTTGCAAGAATGTGATTTTTGGGGGGCCAAAGGGTGGAATGTCATGGATTGGATTGTGTCCCCCTCAAAATGTGTATATTAAGCTGATTTAAGTCATGATTCCCTGTATTCTGTGGTTGTCCTCCATTTTGTGATTGTAATTTTGTTAAAGAGGATTAGGGTTGGATTGTAACACCCTTACCAGGTTACATCCCCGATCCAATGTAAAGGGCGTTTCCCTGGGACATGGCCTTCACCACCTTTTATCTCTCAAGACATAAAAGGAAAGGGAAGCAAGCAGAGAGTTGGGAACCTCATACCACCAAGAAAGCAGTACCAGGAGAAAAGTGCATCCTTTCGACATGGGGTCCCCGCGCCTGAGAAGTGCCTTGACCAGGGGAAGATTGAGGACAAGGACCTTCCTCCAGAGCCAACAGAGAGAGAAAACCTTCCCCTGGAACCGACACCCTGAATTTGGACTTGTAACCTACTAGACTGTGAGAAAATAAATTTCTCTTTGTTAAACTTGTGGTATTTCTCTTGTAGCAGTACTAGATGACTAAGACAATGGAGTACACAGTAACATCCAGTAGGTAGAGGCCAGGGATGTTGCTAAACATCCACAGGGTATCCAACACATACAAATGTCGATAGTGACCAAATGTCAACGGTGCCGAGGTTGAGAAACCTCCCCTTAGAGAATCCTCAGGTGGAAGATGATGGGGGGCTCATCTACCCCATACAGCTTGTTTCACCTGCTTCATCTATACCCAGAACCCCATGGGATCAGTCTCCTCTAAACCTATGTTGTCACCAAGGAACATTTCCCTCCACCCACTCCTGTTAGTCTCTCTTCCCCACAGCACCCCCAGGAGCTTAGCTCTTCTCTTTGGTCAAGAATGTCACTCAGTCCCATCCATTTTTTCTCTGGATAGAACCGAAAGATGCTTCAGATCCATGTGGTAGGGGAAGAAGAGGATGAAGGAAACCAACCTGTCCCAGTCTGGCCCCAGGGAGCAGTCCTTTCCCCACTGTCAAACTGACACCTCTGGCCCTGGCACCTGCGCTATTACCCCCAGGAGCCTCTGTCTCAGCTCAGCTTGCATGGCATCAGTGAAAGGATGGACTTGTGTCCCACCCCACAAAGGCAAGGGAGGAAGAAAATAACCTGTCCTGCTACTTCAGTATGTAAATGACTTCTCCAGAGGCCCCAGAGGGGCACTTTCTAAGACTGGACCATACGTTTTAGCAGTGGACCTTCACACGACTGTCTCCCTTGCCTCACCCTGGTCTCTGCCCCCTCAGAGGTCTTCTATGATGGATTAATATAGTACCACTGCCCCAATCCTCAATAGCCCAAACCTCCCTCATCCCTTCTCATCACCCTACTGTACTCTTACTTCACCTTGGAAAGTGAGCTTTTTCTTGACTTATTGCCTGTACCCCCTCCTAGAATATAAGCACAGCAGTTACAGTTCCGGGGTCAAGTTTTCTCCTTCCACGTGGGAGACCTAGCTTCGATTTCCAGGCAGTGCACCTCAAACACAGCCACCATGTGTCTGTCGTTGGAGGCTTGTGTGTTGCTATGATGCTGAACAGATTTCAGAGGAACTTCCAGACTAAAATGAGGTAGGGAGAGAGGCCTGGGGATCTACATCCAAAAATCAGCCAATGAAAACCGTAAGGGTCACAATGGTTTGATCCCGTTGTGCACGAGATCACACGCGTCAGGGGCTGACTCTGCGCAGCTAACAACACAGTCTTAAACAGAAACCTTGCTTCTGCTGTTCATTGCTGGATCCCAGCACCTAGCAGTTATTTGCAGAAGGAGTGACTACTGAGCACTAGTCCTTGGCTTATCCTTCCCCTCATCCTCCCTCCCGCTTTCATCCCATTTTACCTCAGGCGTGGTATAGAGTAGCCTTCCTCCACATTAACCCACAAACAGTTTAAGTGCTTAAGAATAATTTTACCAAGAACTGTGATACAACAGTGGGCCAAGATTAACACCATCCAAACATCTCTCCTGCATCTCTAAAGCTACTTCCTATGTAGGAGGCCTGCTGTGGGCTCCATTGGGTGCTCTGTACAGGGTTCCTGAAGTTTTTTACAGCAACTGTACCTTGCTGGTTTCCCTGACACCAGGCCCTGTCAGAGCTTAGGGGGGCAGGGCTCCTGGGGAGGCTGCTAAGCCTGGGGTGCTGAGCACAGAGGGGCAGCGTTCAAGCAGGAGGGGAGCAGACCCGTGGTTGTACAATGAGAAAATACTGCTGGAACATCCAGAAGGTAGAATAGTGAATTTTTATGGGACCTGACAAAACCCCTGTGAGCTGCAGCATACCTTGCGATTCTTTTCTGATTGTTCTCTCATGACGTTGTGAAGGTTTAAGATTAATCTATGTTTTCTCTCTAAAGATGAAGAACAAGTGATAGGATCTGAGAATCCAGGAGTCAGGAGACGGTGACATAAGAAGACCAAACTTCAATGATGCCGGAAGGGACCCTAAAAATACCTTGAAAAAATCATCACGTCTAGCAGGCGGTTTGCAAGACCACCTCAAAGGGAATTAAAAATTCTCCAGATTCCTCTGACTTAGCCTTTCTTTCGCTATAAAACTCTCCAGCTGGCCCTTTTAGGGCAGACAGAATTTGGGAGGAACCTATCCGCTTTGCAGCAGGCGGCTCGAATCCGCGATTTGCAGTAACAGTTGTTCTCCTCACTAGAAAGCAGGACAAATCGTGGACACCGTTTAGATAGAGTGGGCTGACCTAAAGTAACATCGATGGGAAACAGACGATGCCGGACATGCATTATTATTGCAGGGAAAATAAAAGCTAAACAAGATGCTAGCTTCCTCAGGGTGTTTTTTAACTGGTTTAGAAAGCCCAGGCTCTCTCAGCCTTCAGTTTTGATATCTGCCTCTCCACCACTATGCAGATTTTTTTCATGATCAATGAATGATAAACAACATTACTAAAGACAAGTCTAAGGGTTCAATGCTATTTCCCCTTTGAGTCTATTTTTGACTCTCAGAAAATATAAGGAAGGATAAACAAGAGGGGCTGAGGAACTTTGTATTAACCATTTCATCATATCAGTAGAGTACTCTTTAGTAAGAAAGGACACAGAACCTGGTGAGGTACTTTAGTTTTGGTGGTGAAAGGGGCAATATAGATTAAACTGTGTCTCCCCAAAATATGTGTGGAATGCTAACACCTATACCTGCGGATGTAACCTCTTTGGAAATAGGGTTTCTTTGCTGTATTAATTGGATAATACCTGAGTAGGTTGTTCTAAATCTAAGCACAAGTAATACACCCACCGTCAGTGTAGGGGACCCCAAATTTGCTGACACCCTACAAAATTTGACACAAATTTCTTTCTATCATTAAGGCAACCATTCCTTTTCAAGAAATTTCTTCCTTTTTATTTCCAGGGAGAATAAATGTCTGTCTCCCTTTTTCTTCTCAGCCTACTCAACACAAGCAGAAGGTTTTCATTTAGATGCCTCATATATTCAACTGAGACTAGAAGGACCCCAGTGGTCATGGTGCCCAGACCTTCTGTTAGCCCAAGACAGGAACCATTTCCAAAGCCAACTCTGCAGACGGGTTGGACAGGACAATGGGATAGTAAATGCTTCTGGTGAAGAATGAGCTTCTTGGATCAACTAGACACATGAGACTATGTTGGCATCTCCTGTCTGGAGGGGAGATGAGAGGGCAGAGGGGGCCAGAAGCTGGCCAAATGGACCTGAAAATAGTGGAGGGAAGGAGCGTGCTATCTCATTAGGGGGAGAGCAATTAGGAGTAGATAGCAAGGTGTGTATAAATTTTTGTATGAGAGACTGACTTGATTTGTAAACTTTCACTTAAAGCAGAATAAAAATTAAAAAAAAAAAAAAGGCCTAAGAAACCACCTGGACTTGCCAGCCAGCCAGAGATTTGAAACTCCAACTGAAGCAGTGTTTCAGCAATTTGAAACAAGCTGCTTCAAAGCCAGCCACTGACACCAAAGCCGCAGCTCAAGGTCACACAGGAACTGCTGAAAATGTATCAACTCTGGTTCTTAACTGTTGGTATTTCAATAGTCTTGATTATTTTTGTTTACTTGTAGAATTATTATATTTTTTGCTCTAGTAATCATTGAATATCTTTAGCCTAGAAGTTCAACCTTTTTATTTCTTACACCAATTATTAAAGTAGTTTAATACCTATAAACTGTTTAAAATAGTTTTTGTTATCTACTTGTATTCATTTCTTGGTGAATTACTAGAAAAGAAAATGTGTTTTATGCTCAAGTTCCTTTTTACTATATTGTTTATTTAACCTTTTTATTACAGAGTTTATAATAAGTTTTCTTTTTTTGTTATAACCATCACAGATGCTTGGAAAGAAATTGGTTTTTTCAGGTTAGCTCAATCAGTTTTCAGCACCAACACTGTAACAAAATGTTGGCTATGTCTCTCTGTCCCACAGTCCACACAGGACAAAACTGATTCTCTTGCTATGCCAGTTTTAGCTTATAAGCTCACAGCTAACTTTACTATCAATTATAAAAAAACATTTAAACAAGCCATCTGTGTTAAACTGTGGCTGCCTCCAGAATTGTCAACTTATCCATCAACCCCCTGTTTCAGCGTTTCCCATGTATGGACAGGATGTCCTACTCTGATCACAAGATGTGAAGTTTTGGTTAATAGTGCTGGATACTATCCCTTAATTATCGATGGCTGTATTGAATTTAATCCAAATCACTCTGTTTGTACTCACCTCCGGGAACCCCTAAATTTTGGAGAATTGCCCATCTGTGATGACCTACTAACTGCAATCTGGCTTAAAAGAGCCAATCAGTCCATTGCATTTCCTAATATCCAAACCGGAAAAAGCATGTTATGTGCCCCATCTGGATATGTCTTTTTATGTGGAGAATCACCTTATACAACAAAAAAGTCCAAGAATTCATCTTATACTGGCTGGTGTTTGATAGACCAATGTACTTTAGGAATTCATAGGAGTTCCCATGAGTATCCATTCACACAGTGACAGCTTAGTATGGAACAGTGATTCAGAATTACTATCTAGACAAAAGAGAGACCTCATCCTTTCAGGAAATCCCATAGCTGATTACTCAGGATGGCGATGGTCTTTCTTAGGTGCTACTATACTTTGGTTTGAAATTGTACAATTAAAATGTTCATTCGTAATCTGTCTTCCTCTATGGCCCAAATTGCTGATAGTGTTACTGATAGAATGGCTGCACAACGAAAATCTTTAGAGTCTTTGGTAAAGGTAGTATTGGACGGTGAAATTGCTTCAAACTGTATTTTACCCCAGCAAGGAGGGGTTTGTGCTATCTCCAATAGTTCTTGCTGTTCGTGGATAAATACCTCTGGAGAAGTAGAACAAACCAGATAAACCCATTGCTGTTGAGTTGATTCCAACTCATAGCAACTCTATACGACATAGTAGAACTGCCCCATAGGGTTTCCAAGGAGTAGCTACTGGATTTGGACTGCCAGCCTTTTGGTTAGCAACCGAGCTCTTAACCACTGCTGCACCAGAGCTACAGTGAAGTAGAGTAAGACATTTCTAAAAAAACACCAAAAGTCCTCTTGGTTGCATAGTATTCCACCACCCTCCCCCCACCCCCGAGACAGCCTCTTCCTTCCTTGACATTTTTAGCTGGTTGCCCCAAAACACCAGATATGGGATACACTCCTTTCTATTAATCTGTCTTTTTCTTCTAATCAATGTAATTATTATCATAAAAAAATTATTCTAGGACTTGTTAAATGTATAATGCATTGTGTTTCTCATTTCCACAGCCAGTCTTCAAGGCATGTGACAAATTACGTATTTAGGAGAAGCTGATTTTTCTAAGGAAGGTGAAGTTTAGCTCTGAAGTCAAAATCTGTTTAGAATGCTGGTTATTCCTTTTAATGTAGTAGCCCTGTTTCCTATGTTCTCCCTACTTAGAATCTGTCCACCCTGAAGATAAAACCCAAAGCTATAGCAAGGCGAAGTCAGATACTACCCAGCTACTAAAAAACCAAATGGTGTCTAGTTGCTAAGGAACAGAATCCAAAACCTAAGAATACAATAAGGAGAAAAGACTTTTACATCTGGATTTAGGAGAGAAATATGGTGAGATCCTATTCCCTGCAGAAAGCAGATGTTACCAGATTAGGGTCTGTGCCCTGAAGCAGTCGAGCCAATGAAATATACTCCAAGTCAGAAAGAGTGAGAGCGTTTATTAAGGAGTTGTATACATCACCGGGGACCCGGCAGCAACACAGCCTGTCTATATGGAGTCCCAAAGAGCAATTTTAAATTAGAGCTTATATGGAATTTTACAAGGGTTTGAAGTGTCTTTGTAGTCTGCAGATGGCATGGCTGGAGGAATTATTCATTACAAGATAGTGACAAAAGACTCTTTATCAGACTAAAGACACATATTGGACACCTGGGTTCTGATTTCCCTGTGGGAGGTTGTAAGTCACAGGAAAAAAAACAAAATTATTTGCATCAGATTAAACAACAAAGTCATTAAAATAAGGTCAAAACTAAGTCATTAAAGGTATGCAGAGGAAGGAGAAAAACTTATAGGTTCATTATGGCGTTAGTTATGTCAAGCTCTCAGTCACCCATTTTGAAAAAGGAGAAAGGGTGCTAGGGAGTATTGTGTGACACAGACACCTGGAAACAGCAGCTTAAAACTCACACGGAACAATCATTTCCAGAGATTCCAAGGCCTTGCAGAAGACGGGTAAATTCTTCGTGGATGATCTGCCGCCCCCTAGTGGTGGCTTGATCAAAAGAGGGATATGTGTGAGGAACTAACGATTTTTAGGTGCTGTAGGTCTAACTGGGGAGATTTCAGAACTAAAATTAAGCACTCCATTCAGAAATTAAACTGAAGGTTTTGCTTCCACACTCCTGATAACCATTAGGCTTCTGTTAAAATTTGCTATTTGAAAAACAAAGCTCAGCCGTGCTTGTTATGTTGAGAATTCCCACAACTGGCCTTAGAAAAAGCTTTGATGAGTTCTTAAAATAAATTAGAGCCTATAGATAAACATGTTGTTTTAACTACCTTAAGAAGTTTCCCAGCAAATGCCTAGGCATTATCTCTTTTCTCTCAGCTAAATAAGCAGAGTTTATTTATACTTTCCTAACTAAGGGTCAGTTCTGTATCCAAAGATTCCAATTAAGTTGGCCCACTAACTTTCATATCAAAATTGTTCATACTTTTCATTCTAGAAATAATGCCTTCGTTAAAATGTATGAAGTATGAGATATTTGTGTTAGACCAGAAAGTGCCATAAAGAAAGTTGCATGGTTAACTGCCACCCTTGTAAATTTCACCTCCTCTCCCGCCATTATTTTGATGTAAAACTGTTATCTGTACTCACTCTACTCGTTAAATATGTCTTTGTTTTGCCTGAAGGCAGAGCATATTATTAAGCCAAGCTGAAGGCATGGTCTCCTGCAGTTCATTCCTTCAATACATTTTGTTTGCTTAAGTATCATATTAGAGTGTTGATCCAGTGACTTACCGAGGACATATTAAGAGTAAGTACTGTTTTTGTGAATAGTTTTTCAGAGTGGCTGTGTAGAACATGGTCCTTTCTGGAGGCTCTAGGTCAAAGTTTGACTTGGTGTGGCTGAGACTCATCACAGAGGACTTAAGGTGGGAGGCAAGGGTAGGGTGGAGGGAGGGGAAAGAGGCTGGAGAAAATCAAGCTGCTAATTACAGCAGTTTTTGTGTTTCTTTTTGTGGGCTGGGGGAGAGGGCAAGTCCGTGGCTACTTCAATGTTAAATATGATTCCCAAGATATTTGTATTGGGTACAAGGACCATAGCTATTCCTTTAGACGTGCAACTGTGTAAGGAAATTGCTGCTTAAATGAGAAGTTTCTTCAGTGGAAGGAGGACTGTCATGGATTGAACTGTGTCCCCAAAAATAATCTGTACCAATTTGGCTGGACAATGATCCCCAGTAGTGTGTGATTGTCCACCATTTTGTCATCTGATGTGACTTTCCTGCGTGTTGTAAATCCTACCTCTTTGGTGTTAGTGAGGTGGGATGCATGGCAGTTATGTTAATGAGGCAGCACTCAATCCACAAGATTGGATTGTGTCTTGAGCCAATCTCTTTTGGGATATAAAAGAAGTGAGCAGAGAGACAAGAGAACCTCATATCAGCAAGAAAGCAGTGCTGGGAGCAGAACTCGTCCTTTGGGCCCAGGGTTCCTTCACAAAGAAGCTCCTAATGAGTTTACCCATCTAGAAGCTGGGTCAACAGGAACCACACCCTATCAACATGAGATAAGGTTGAAACGACCCATGAATTACTATCACCTTCTTAGTGTTTTTCTAGTCCCTTCCCCCTTTACAGGCTCCTGCATGCGCAGAAGAACAAAATGTGAACCTCTGTTTAACCTTCCTTAGTCCTCCGAAGATGGCGATGTAGTGCCAAAGATCAATGTGTTTGTGCTATATCCCATAATAAGTGATGCCAAGGGCTGCCGAGAGGACTCCATCTTGAATATCGGCAGGCTCCATCTTGGATTCCAGATGCACACATGATCTAATTAACAGGCACTTGCATTCTGAGAAGTACCTGCTCTTTGAAAGAAGCCCACTAAATATTCATTACTATATTGTCTCCACGGAACCCATATAAGCCCTAGCCTTGCTTCCCTTTTTGAGTCAGCCTTTTGGAGAGGCTTAGTTCCCCACTGACTCCTTTTGCTTGACTCAAGCAAAATAAAGCTTCCTGAAGGTAAAGTTTGTCTTTTGAGTGTATTCTTAGTAGGGAAAAGACAAGGACCCTGTGCGTCAGATTGGTGATTGGTAACACTAGTCCAGGGTAGGATTAATGAGAAGGACCTTTCTCCACAGCTGACAGAGAGAAAGCCTTCCCCTGGAGCTGACACCCAGAATTTGGACTTCTAGCCTACTTTACTGTGAGGAAATAAATTTCTCTTTGTTAAAGCCATCCGCTTGTGGTATTTCTGTTATAGCAGCACTAGGTGACTAAGACAAGGACCAAAACAGTTGTTCTGGGATTTAGTTGTGTTTTCTAAAGTTTGTGGGGTTGGGGTTAGTGCTGTAATATTCATGTGGGCCTGTACCTATACCTCTAGTTCAATGGTTCTCAATCAGGGGATATCTTGCCTCCAGGGGATATTTGGCAATTTCTGGGTCCCCAGGTGGTACAAACAGCTAAGCAGTTCAAAATCATTCAGGCACATCAGAAGAAAGGCCTGGCAGTCTACTTCTCAAAGATCACAGCCATTAAAAACCCTATGGAGCACAGTTCTACTCTGACACACATGGGGTCAACATGATTTGGAGTCTACCCAATGGCAACTTTTTTTTTTTTTTTGGCATTTTTTGGTTGTCACAACTGGAAGTAGGGGTGTGGGTAGGGGGTGCTACTGGCATCTAGTGGGTGGAGGCCAGGGATGCAGCAGCCCCTCCATAATAAGGAATTAGTTAATTGACTCAAAATGTCAATAGGCTGAGTTTGAGGAATCCTATGCTGGTTCTCTGTCACTTAGATTGGGTGCATGGGAGCCTTGAAGTGGCCGTTGTCGAGGAAATCTGTGCTACACTGCTTTGTCTGGACTCTCAAGGCCACCAACCGTATGAAAACGATTTTACAAATCTGTAAATTATAGATAACCAACAGCAATGCAAAACAATTCTTGTCTATGTTGTCGTGTTGTTGTTGTTAGTTGCTGTCAGTTCTGACTCTTGGTGACCCTATGTGTGCAGAGTAGAACTGTTCCACAGAGTTTTCGAGGCTGTGACCTTTCAGAAGCAGTTAACCAGGCCTCTCTTCTGAAGTGCCTCTGGGTGGGTTCAAACTGCCATCCGACCCAAAAACCCACTGCCTTCAAGTCGATTCCGACTCATAGTGACCATAAAGATAGGCAAAATCTGTCCTGTCTGGTAGAAGTTCAGTAGACTTGCCTGCCTCACTGTGGAAGAAACTTGTTTTCCCTCCATTTGAACATTTATTTCAACATTCCTTTGCTCCATATAAATTAGTGCTTTTTTTTTTTTTTGACTTATCCTTTAAACCTGAGGTAACACCTTACCAGCTTCCTCATTAGTACGTTAAATAAAATCTTTAAAGTATTAATTTTTATACCTGTGTTAGAGTCATAGTTTACCTTTATTTGAAATTATCTTTTAACAGCACCATCCAGCTTTCAGGAGCTGAGGGAACTGAGCCATTTCCATTGGAAAACACCCTTGCCATGGCCACTGAGGTAGGAACCTGGACTTCAATGTGAGCTTCAAAATGGCAGGGTTGTGTCTGTGTGGGCCGTTGCTGTATTCCTGGTGCCAAGAGCAGCGCTCAGCAGTAAAAACTTTTTCCCAGTCTGTAGGTAATCTTTTTACCCTTTTGATGAAGCCTTTGGGTGAGCATAGGTGTTTGATTTTCAGGAGCTCCCAGTTACCTAGTTTCTCTTCTGCATTGTTGGTGATGTTTCGAATACTGTTTATGCCATGTATTAGGGATCCTAACATTGCCCCTATTTTTTCTTCCATGATCTTTATTGCTTTAGATTTTATATTTAGGTCTTTGATCCATTTTGAGTTCGTTTCTGTGCATGGTGTGAGGTATGGGTCTTGTTTCTTTTTTTTTTGCTGATGGATACCCAGTTATGCCAGCACCATTTGTTAAAAAGACTGTCTTTTCCCTCATTGAACTGACTTTGGGCCTTTGTCAAATATCAACTGCTCATATGTGGATGGATTTATGTCTGGATTCTCAATTCTGTTCCATTGGTCTATGTATCTGTTGTTGTACCAGTACCAGATTGTTTTGACTACTGTGGCAGTATAATAGGTTCTAAAATCAGGTAGAGTAAGGCCTCCCACTTTGTTCTTCTTTTTCAGTAATTCTTTACTTATATGGGGCCTCTTCCCATTCCATATGAAGTTGGTATTTGTCTCTCCAACTCATTAAAAAATGTTGTTGGAATTTGGATCAAAATCGCTTTTTATCTATAGATGGCTTTTGGTAGAATAGACATTTTTACAATGCTGAGTCTTCCTATCCATGAGCAAGGCATGTTTTTCCACTTATGTAGGTCTCTTCTGGTTTCTTGCCGTAGTGTCTTGTAGTTCTCTTTGTATAGGCCTTTTACATCTCTGGTAAGATTTATTCCTAAGCACCTTATCTTTTGGGGAGCTACTGTAAGTGGTATTGATTTGGTGATTTCGTCTTTGATGTTCTTTTTTGTTGGTATAGAGGAATCTAATTTCTGTATGTTTATCTTGTATCCTGATACTCTGCTGAACTCTTCTATTAGTTTCAATAGTTTTCTTGAGGATTCTTTAGGGTTTTCTGTGTATAAGATCATGTCACCAGCAAATAGAGATGATTTTACTTCTTCCTTGCCAGTCTGGATGCCCTTTATTTTTTTATCTAGCCTAATATCTCTGGCCAGGACCTCCAGCACAATGTTGAATAAGAGCGGTGATAAAGGGCATCCTTGTCTGGTCCCCGATCTCAAGGGGAGTGCTTTCAGACTCTCTCCATTTAGGATGATTTTGGCTATTGGCTTTGTATAAATGCCCTTTATTATGCTGAGGGATTTTCCTTCTATTCCTATTTTGCTGAGCGTTTTTATCACGAATGGGTGTTGAACTTTGTCAAATGCCTTTTCTGCATCCATTGATAAAATCATGTGATTCTTGTCTTTTGTTTTATTTATGTGGTGGATTACATTCCTTGTTTTTCTAATGTTGAACCATCCCTGCATACCTGGTATGAATCCCACTTGGCCATGGTGAATTATTATTTTTTTTTTTTGATATGTTGTTGAATTCTATTGGCTAGAATTTTGTTGAGAATTTTGCATCTAAGTTCATGAGGGATATAGGTCTTTAATTTTCTTTTTTTGTGGTGTCTTTTTTTTTACCTGGTTTTTGTATCAGGGATATGCTGGCTAATTGTCCTTTAGATAAAGGTTTACAGAACAAACTAGCTTCTCATTAAATAGTTAGTACACACATTGTTTTGTGACATTGGCTACCAACCCCACAGCATGTCAATACTCTTCCTTCAAACTTGGGTTCCCTATTATCAGTTTTTCTGTCTCTCTTGCCTTCTAGTCCTTGCCGCTGGGCTGGTGTGACCCTTTAGTCTCATTTTGTTTTATGGGTCTGTCTAATCTTTGTCTGAAGGGTGAACCTCAGGAGTGACTTCATTACTGAGCTAAAAGTGTGCCTGGGGGCCATACTCTCAGGGTTTCTCCAGCCTCTGTCAGGCCAGTAAGTCTGGTCTTTTGTGAATAAGAATTTTGTTCTATATTTTCCTCCAACTCTGTCTGGAACCCTCTATTGTGATCCCTGTCAGAGCTGTTGGTGGTGATGGCTGGGCACCATCTAGTTGTGCTGGATTCAGTATGGTGGAGGCTGTGGTAGATGTGATCTGTTAGTCCTTTGGACTAATCTTTCCCTTGTGTCTTTGGTTTTCTTCATTCTCCTTTGCTCCTGGCAGGGTTGAGGCCAGTGGAGTATCTTAGATGGCTTCTCACAAGCTTCTAAGACCCCAGACACCACTCACCAAAGTAGAATGTAGAACATTTTCTTTGTAAACGATGTCATGTCAATTGTGCTAGATGTTTCTTGAGACCATGGTCCCTACAGCTCTCAGCCCAGTAATTCGGTACCTCAGGGAGTTTGGATGTGTCTATGGAGATTCCATGACCTCGTTTTGGGATTTAACTCTGATAAATGAATTTAAGGGTTGATTTCTTCTAGTTTAGTTGCACAAGGATTAGTTAGAAGGATAAGATAGGGTCCCCTCCAAAGACGTTCTAATAAGTCTCTCAGCTGATATCTTTTCCAATAAACATAATCTCCTGGTTTAATAATAATTAATGAAGGAGAGTCAGGTTTCTGCTTCTCAAATGCCTCTTTAACTTGCAAAAGATATTTCTTAGGGTAGCACATTAAAGATTGAAAATATTTTAATAATTCTGGTTGTAATAAATTAGGATCAGTAGAGGCCACGTAGGGAATGATCGTGAGCCTTCCAGTGATTATTTCATAAGAAGTAAGTTTATGAGACTGTTGTAGTCATCTAGTGCTGCTATAACAGAAATACCACAAGTAGATGGCTTTAACAAAGAAATTTATTTTCTCACGGGCTATTAGTAGGCTACAAGTAAAAATTCAGGGTATCAAATCCAGGGGAAGGTTTTTCTCTCTCTGTGGGCTCTGGAGGAAAGTCCTTTTCCTCAATCTTCCCCTGGTTAAGGAGCTTCTCAGCACAGGGACCCCAGCTTCAACGGATGTACAGTCCTCTCTCTTGATAGTATGAGGTCCCCATGTCTCTCTGCTCACTTCTATCTTTTACATCTCAAAAAAGATTGGCTTAAGACACTATCTAATCTTACAGATCTCATCAATATAACTGCCACTAATTCATCTTGTTAACCTCATAGTGATAATAGTGATAGGATTTACAACACACAGGAAAATCTCATCAAATGACAAAATGGTAGACAATCATACAATACTGGGAATCAGGACCTAACCAAGTTGATACATATTTTGGGGGGACACAATCCATTTCATGACAGAGATCCAAAAGGAGTGATTCTTAAATTTAGAAGGACTAAAGGGAGAACTTTAGTCCAGGCAACCCTAAGGGTCAGAAAGTTGAGCAAGAAGAGTTTTTATTACATTATTATAAGGATTGTGGATAGTAAGGGCAATGCAATCTCTGCTATATGTGGAAAACTCGGCACAATTCTTGAATAACCTTTCCAGTAAAATGAGTTTCCCAATCACTGCGAAGAATCTTGGGTATTCCCCAAGTTGGTATTATGTTTTCAAGAAGCTTCTTTGCCACAAAAGAGGCAGTAGCCCATTGGCAAATAAAAGTTCTTACTTAGTGTGAAAATCTACAAATCATCACTAAGACACACTTGCAATCACTCGAAGGTGGAAGCTGGATAAAGTCCAACTGTTATGCCAGGGAGTGTAGGCCTAGAAACAAAGGATGTTGGCCAGGGGGAGTCTTAAGAAGTTTCCTAGGATTTTAACGAGGGCAGGTGGAGCAGTCATATATGCTGGGCTGCTTCAGAAAAACTTTCTCCACTGGTATTTCCTGAAAACTTCTGTTATTTTATCTCTCCCTAGACGAGTATTCTCATGTAGAGTCCTCATCATACGGACATGCAAAAATTTAGGAAGAACAATTTTGGCTTTCGGCCCTATACATGGCTTAGTCTCGGGGTCTTGATAACAGCCTGATTTTTTCATGCTTCAGCTTCTTCGGACTGAGCCAGCTGCTGAGGTTTGAAAAGCTGTTCTTTGGTGGGTGCAAATATCAGTGGTTTCACATGAACAGCCCCCTATAGATTTTCCCAAAAGCCACTCTGTGCCTTCTTTTGCTATTATAGAGGCAACAATAATTTTGGAAAGAGTCCTTTTTGCAGCTGCATCTGCCAAATAATTTCCTCTAATTTCTTCACTTTGGGGCACTCCCTTTGGCTGGTATGATTGTATTTAACAACGGTAATTTTAAAAGGGAGCAGTAAGGCATCCAGTAGGTTTGTTACTAAAGCCTTATTTTAATAATTTTACCGGAGGAGGCTAAAAACTTCTTTGTTTTCATAACATTCCAAAATCATGCATAATTTTATGTTCATATTTCAAATCTTTAAACATTGTTTTGGATTTCTCTTTAGCTAATTTACATACTCAGTTAAGAGCAATACGTTCAGTTTGTTGAGTCAACTTAGCTTTGGAGAACGGCTGGCTTTCAAGGACTTCGGTAGAAGTTGTAATGGTGTAGCCAGCCTGATAGTGAGAACTGGGAGTTGGTCATATTTTATTAAAAATATCATACTAGGGTTTGCCAAAAGAGTCATTTTGTTTTGTTTTGTTTTTATCACTCTGGGAAGTCAGAAGCTGCTCAGTCAAGTTTAGACAGTAATGGGAAAGACAGTCATCTTTATCAACTACAGGAAGAAGGGTAAGCCCGAACCAAACCCACTGCTGTCAAGTCAACTCTGACTCACCCTATAGGTCAGAGTAGAACTTCTCCATAAGGTTTTCAAGGAGGGCCTGGTGGAGTCGAACTGCCAACTTTTTGGCTAGCAGCTGTAGCTTTTAAGCACTATGCCACCAGGGTTTCCAGGGAGAAGAGTAGCTGGGTTTAAAGTGGCCACCATATGTAACCTAATATTAGTGGCTGCCAGGAGGAGCACTTCATAAGAAGTAGGCCAGCTAGCAGATATATGTTGGGTTAAAGCAGAATTAAGCAATGCAGATACAGCATGGGATACGTATACATTTAAAAGGTTTCTCAAGACTATACCCACAGTGTTTTCTACTGACTTTGCTGTCGTGGCCACTGACCTAAGACAAGGCTCTGGCTACAGGGTCCAGCTGAAGGCTATAGTAACCCACAGGTCTATTTTTTCCCCGGTGTTTCTGGTTCAGAACACCTAATGCATTACCAGAAACTTCATGGACAAAAAGTGTGAAGTTTAGATAATAGAGAATCCTAAAGCAGGCGTTTTAACCAAAGCTTTTTTAAATTTAGTTGTCACCCCTTGATCCTTCGGGGTAAGATAGAATGGATCAGGCTCAGAGACTTTTAAATATTTACATAAAGTTTGTGTCATTAAAGAATAATTAGGAATCCAAGCTGGAAAATAACCTCAAAGACCCAGAAATTCTCTTGTTTCTTTGTCTTAGGCAAGGGAAAAGTGGCAATAGTCTCTTTTTTCTTGGGGTCAAAAGAAATACTTTCTGTACAGATTAAATGACCTAGGTATTTGATAGAAGGCTGAGCTAATTGCAATTTTTCTTTTGAAACTTTATGTCCACAAAGGGCTACATGTTTTAACAATTCAAAACTATCCTAACAGAGTAGATTTATTTGGAAATTGTAAAAGCTGTAAATCTGCATGCAAAATTTGAGAAAAATAACTGGGAACCTCTGTAGATCCCTGGGGCACGACATTCTGAGTTAACTGTTGATTTTCCCAAGTAAAAGCAAACACAACTACTTTGGGGGTCAACAGGAATGTTGAAACAAGTACTACGAAGGCCTATACAGCAAAGCACACTGCTTCAGAGCGAACATTAGAAAGTAGCAGGTGTGAATTAGGAACAATGGGGCATTTAGGAGTAACAATGTGGTTCATTGCACAGAAGGCTTGAACAAATCTACAACTCCTTCCGTAAGGTTTTTTTTAACTGGAAGCATAGGAGGGTTGCAAGGGCTAGTGCAAAAACCAAAAGAAAAACAAACAAACCCATTACCATCAAGTCAATTTCAACTCCTAGTGACCCTATAGGACAGAGTAGAACTGCCCCACAGAGTTTCCAAGGGGTGGCTAGTGGAAGGGACAAGTAATCCTTTAGAAAGGATTGAATAATAGGAGTTATTCTTTCTTTTGCTTTCCTTTTAAGTAGATATAGTGGGACCTTAGGCAAAGGATTTTAATAGGTTCAACAGACAAAACTTTACCAACATCTATATGATTTATGGCCCACAAAGTTTTGAGGACTTGATAAATAAATTCAGGGGTGAGAGGATCTATTGGAACAGAACTTTGAGGAGGCGTCTTAAGGGCTTGCATATGGCAAATAACCTCTTCTTTTTGTGAGTTGTCTGTTGTCTTGATTATTAGGCAAGATTAATAATATTTCCCCCTTTTCATTAAATTGTAGATGGCAATTCCATTTAGATAAAATACGTCTTCTTGATAAGTTAACAGGTGTTTCAGGGCTTGGCAAGAAGGTATGAAAATATTCCATGGAGCCAAGAGAGACTGGTACAGGCTGAGAATGAAAGAGTATTTGCTCTTTATTTGTAACTCCGACTATAATTGAAGTCTTTTTATTCTGGGGCATGGGCTTTTTTAAGTAAATGGGCTTTATCGCAGATAAGGTAGTCCCCAAATCAAAAACTACAAGGTTCTCCATTAATATCCATAGGTCTTTGTCCTTGAGAGTTTAGAGCTACCAAAGGAAAAGCCCCTGTTTAGTCTCCGGGGCCTCTTCAAGCAGCTACAGCTCTTAACCACTAGGCCACCAGGGTTTCTGTTTTCCTGAGTAGACCTGTGTGTAACTGTAAATGGAGGGCCATTGACTTATTCATTAGTCTGAGTAGCCTGTTTTGTTTCTAAAGTCTTGGCAAGCTCATGAGCTAAAGTAGTTAATTCCTCAATGGAAGCTGCTTTCCAATCCAAATGATGTTTCTTGACTAAGGCTGAAATTTCAGGCTTGAGGCCAGAAATAAATGCTCCATTAAAAGCTCCTTTCTTCCTCTCATCTGATGGGTTCAACCTGAAATGTTCTGAAATAATCTGGATTGATAATCATAAACACTTTCATCTCTGTGTTGTATAAAGAATGGACTTTTGTCCAGTCTTTTTTTTTTTTTGAGAGGGGGAGCCTTAAGAATTGTTTCATGCAGCTCATTGGGTTTGTCTTTAGCTTCTTTGAGAAGGACATTGGCCATTTTGCCTGTATCTAAAGCTAAATCATTTTGGGGATCTTTCTGTTTAGCCATTCTAACCTAGTGGTGCAGTGGTTAAGAGCTATGGCTGCTAACCAAAAGATCAGCATTTTGAATCCACCAGCTGCTCCTTGGAAACCCTATGGGGCAGTTCTACTCTGTCCTATAGGGTCACTATGAGTTGGAATTGACTCAATTGGAGTTTTTTTGTTTTTCTCTTTTTTTGGTAAATATACTTTTGCTTCCCGAGGGCCAACTACCATATGGATTAATTGATATGAATCACCCATACAGGCTAATAAACATTAATAAGAGCCCTGAATTCCTTGGGAAATTTATGAGGGTCGTCACATAAATTCGAGAAATGTTTGGCAATACTGTGTAGTGCAGTATGAGTCTGAGGAACGAAAGTAATAACAGGACTCTGGATTTTCTGTAGTGCTCACTGCAGGTTCTTCAGGGTGAATTTTAAGACACCTTACTTTTTTTTTTTTTTAATCGTACTTTAGATGTTAAAAGACATTTTAATGACTTTATGACCTTGACCTGGCTAGCTTAGGGCTCTTTGATACCACACATTCTCTGAATTAGAAACTCCATGAATAGAATCCTCTGTCTTCGAACCTGCAGTAGATTCTATTGAAAAGAAAGGAAGTTCAGGCGGAGAATTCTCAGCAGGACAGGGAGGAAGAGGAGGATACAGAGAAGATTGCTGGCAGGGGGAGCAGCAGCAACAGGTGTAAATAAAGCAGAGCTCTGGCTTTCCAGTTTCTTTGTTAATTCAGAAACTGAATTGTGCAATTCTTCTGTTCGATTTAGATACAGAATTTTGCAAAGATGATTCTATACTTTGTTAGTGGGTGGCTTTTTTTTTTTTTTTTTTTTTGCTTTAAATTGCTAGTCAGAAAAAATGTCCCGTTGCCATTTTTTTTTTTTTTAATTCGGGCCCTCTTTTTTTTTTTTTTTTTTTTATTCGGGCCCTCTGTTTTTTTTTTTTTTTTTTTAATTCGGGCCCTCTGTTTTAATTCACTGCAGATGGTTCAATCTAGTAAATTGAAAAGTTCCATAATTTTGGCCATTCATCCAAACTGCCTTTAGTAAAATCATGCCAAGGAAACAAAAATAAGCAAGAGGAAGAACCATAGTGCTTATTTATATAATGAGCAGGGTTTTTCCAGGGAAACTCCTTCTTGTTCTTTGAGTTGGCATTTTCCATATTTCCCGAGGCAGTGTAAATTGGCTTTGTAAACTTTTCAAACAAAAGGTCAGAGCTCTCAGATTCTCAGAACCAGCTAATTTTTTTAATGAAAGAATGCTACAGGCTTTGGGAGTGTGGTTTCTCAAGGTTCCAACATCCTTAAGCAATGATTTTGAGGTACCTGAAACAAAAGGAATTTATGTTCTGTTCCAAAGACAGAGAGAAGAGAAAACAAATCCTTCAATAAAAGTCAGGGAGCCTGTACGCAAAGGAGTAGGCTTCGGACCCAAGAGGGGTTTACCTGCCACAGGCCACAGGATCCCGTGAAAAGAGGACAGGCCCAAGAGGCCTTGCTGGTGCCAGAAGCTGATATTCCACCGTCCTGGATGCTGCAGAGGTAAAATCCTTTGGATCCCTTCGTGGTCACCAAGTAATGTTCTCGTGAATTCACTGGACCAACACTCTAAGTGGATATTTAAACAAATAAAATTTATTGAAGGAATGAACCGAGGGGGAGCATGCGTTCAGTTTGGCTGTGAAGGTATACTCCACCCTGTAGGCAAGCCAAAGAGATATTTAATATGTAGAGTGAGTACAGATAACAGTTTTACATAAAGCAATGGCAGGAGAGGAAGTGAGATTTACAAGGATGACAATTAACTGTGAAACTTTCTTTACCTCGGTTTCTAATCTAATACAAATCTCTCATTCTTGATAAATTTTAACTAAGGGGAAGTTTTTTAAATGAAAAGTATAAATGGTTTCAACATGAAAGTTGAGTGATATGGCTGCTAGTGATATAAATGCAGCTGAGCCAGCTTAACTGGAATCTTTGAATACAGAAATGACCATTAGTTAGGAAACTATAAATAAACTCTGCTTATTTAGCTGAGAGAAAAGCAATGCTTAGGTGTTTGCTGGGGAGCTTCTTCAGGTAGTTAAAACAACATGTTTATCTATAGGCTCTCATTTATTTTAGCAACTCATTGAAGCTTTTTCTAAGGCCAGTTGTCGGAACATTCAGTATAACAAACATGACTGAGCTTGGTTTTTCAAACAGCAACTTTAACAGAAGCCTAATGGTTATCAGGAGTGTAGAAGTAAAACCCTCGGTTTAATTTCTGGAGTGCTTAAATTTAGTTCTGAAATCTTCCCAATTAAACCCATTGGCATCTCAAAATTTACACAGAATGAAGAACACCAAAGACACAAGGTAAATATGAGCCCAAGAGACAGAAAGAACCACATAAACCAGCCTGAGGCCAGAAGAACTAGATGGTGCCCAGCTACTGCCGATGGCTACCCTGACAGGGAACACAGCAGAGAACCCCTGTCAAAGCAGGAGAACAGTGGGATGCAGACCTCAAATTCTCATATAAAGACCAGACTTAATGGTCTGACTGAGACTAGAGGGTCCCCAGCGATCCTAGTCCCCAGACCCTCTGTTAGCCCAAGACTGGAACCACTCCCGAAGCCAACTCTTCAAACAGGGATTACACTGGAGTATAAGACAGAAAATGATACTGGTTAGGAGTGAGCTTCTTGGCTCAAGAAGACACATGAGACTATGTGGGCAGCTCCTTCTGGAGGTGAGACGAGAAGGCAGAGGGGGACAGGAGCTGGTTGAATAGTCACGGGGAATACAGGGTGGAGAAGAGGAGTGTGCTGTCTCATTAGAGGCAGAACAGTTAGGAGTACATAGCAAGGTGTGTATAAGTTTTTGTGTTGTTACCGGAATAAGGCTCTTCCCTCTCACTGGTTAAGAATGAACAGGTAAGGCATGCAGAATTTTCCACACGAACAAAGGTTTATTGAAGAGGCTTGCAAGTAGACACGAGAAGGGCAGAGCAACGCTTACTCCCATCTCACAGAACAAAAGACAGGCCTGGCTTTTTAAAAGTTCTTGGGCGGGAAAAGATTCATGTTTTTTCATAGGCACAGGTGGGGATATGTTAACTATGGTGTGTGCGCAGCAGCTTTCCAGGATGGCTCCTGTCCCAGAGGCCTCTGGGATTTGTAGCAGGACTTTGGGGTGTAGTGCCTGTGCAGTCTCTCGGCTGCTACTGCGGCCCCTCACTGCCCCTGGTGAAAGGTCACACAGCAGTCACAGGTGGATGTTCTACACATATCCCTAGGGCTGGTGTTCTCAAGCTGCTTCTGAAGGACAACCTTAAAGAAGTTTGTGGGCTATTTTCTAATACCCTGCCACATTGTTCTGGGGAATGGCTTTGTTTCTGTGCCCTGGCCCATTTCCTGTTACTTTGTTTCAGATTTGGTGGGCCCTCTGTTCCCTGTCTTGGTGTGAGAGACTGACTTGATTTGTAAACTTTCACTTAAAGCACAATAAATAAAAAAAAGTTCCTCACACAACTGATTTTTTTTTTTTTTTTTTTAACGTTGGTTGACACCTATTAAATTGATTTCACTGCCCCATCTTGCTGTTAACCAAAAGGTTGGCAGTCCTCGGGAGAAAGATTACAGCCTCGGAAACCTTATGGGGCAGTTCTACTCTGTCCTATGGGGTCACTATAAGTTGCAAACAATCTGACGGCAGTGGGTTTGTTCTGATTAATGAGTGAAGCACACCCTGCCTGTCAGTCTGTTGTACTATGGTGGCTTGCATGTTGCTCTGATGCTGGAAGTTGGGCCACTGATATTTCAAATACCAGCAGGGTCACCCACAGTGCACAAGTTTCAATGGTGTTTCCAGACTAAGACAGACTAGGAGGAAAGGCCAGGCTATCTATTTCTAAAAATTAGCCAGTGAAAACACTGTGGATCACAACAGAATATTTTCTGAGATAGTGCTGGAAGATGAGCCTCTTAGGTTACAAATCACTCAAAATACACAGTGGTTACAGCAACAGACTCAGACATACCGACAATCATGAAGATGGCCCAGGACTGGGCAACATTTTTTTCTGTTGTACATGAGGTCACCTTGAGCTGCAACCAACTAGATGGCAACTAACAACAACAATGGGTAGAGACCGGCAGTTTGAAATACTTAACTTTAGAGCCTCTGTAATGCAGGATCTAAGAAGGGCAGAGTCCTGGCAGTGAAGTGAATAATGTATATGTTAAAGATCAGAGAGTAGAGTTGGAAGGAAAAAGCCGTGCGGGCTTTGGATGGAAGCAAGTCTGGAGGAGTGTCTTTCAAGAGACAGCCCCACCCTGGTAACCCCTAAACAGGCAGCATCTCTGAGACTTCTTGTTGGGGCTGAGTCTACTCATAGCAGAAGCCCATGGGGAGAAAGTCCACCCTTTCCTTAAGGAACCCAGGCCTTCTACCCGGGGTCCTTCTCTCCCTAAGGTATACATAAAAAAAATTTTTTAAATACATGCCTTTCCTTATTACTCTTGGGGTTTTGCCTCCTGGGAGAGGGGTTTCCCCACCCCCTCCTTATGGAGTAGCAGGGGAGTCTGCTGTCTGAAAAGCACTCTTGCCCTGATCAGGCTGCACATCTGTCCTTAATGGCTTTGACTTCCTCGCAAGAAGTCGTTCCCAGGGGGCATCCTCAGGTTAAGAAATCAGTCACATCTGAGTTACAGAAAGCCCCAGCCACCAAGGAATTGATTAGTTCCCCAGACCGAATAGTCCGTAGGGAAAACAGACAGGCATGCTGCCACAGCCAAGTCTGCCCGAGTCCAAGGACTGTTAGAGTCATCGGCATATATTAATATCACAAAATGGGTAAAACCATGGAAAGCTTCACCTTTTCACAGATTGGCTAGAAACTGATCCTACATTTTGAATTGTCTTAACAATCATTGGTACAGGTTTCAGTAAGGACAGTCAGGACGGTCTTCGCTGGTCCAACAAACTTTCTATTCTCTAAATGCTAATAGAAAGAGTGGAAAGTCTTTTGTGTTCTGTTTGATTGACTTAGTGAAAAGCTCCCTAAAAGATATTTTTCAAGATTGTCCTAGCTATTGCCTTTATGGCTCAGGCCCACTTGATATGTCCTTGTGAGTCCAGCTCCAGCTGGTCTCATTCTCTATGCTCAAGGACAGGGAATAATGACTCCAATATTATTTCCTGAACCAAAGAGTGTGACTCACTGTGTGATTATAATCCATTCCTCAGCCTGGCCTCCTCTAGGTTGGTTCCAGCCTCAGATGGACTTGCTCCATATGGTCCCAAGATGGCTGTCAGGAGCTTCAGGCCTGTGTCTCTCAACACTGAACAAAAGGCCTCAGCTTTACTTTAATCAGGCCACTTTAGGAAGAGTCCCACTCATTTACTCAGTTACTAGGCTGCAGGGTGGGGAGACTTTGCTTAGCCCCAGAATCTTCAGGAGCTGCAGTTAGCTTCCTTGGAAGCCCATGGGCTGTGAAGAGGAGGGATGACATAAAAATTAGGGTGCTGTTACTGGGGAGGAAGAAAATGGAAGATGGAAAGTTGAAAATAACATATGGCCCTTTGTGCATGGGAGCACCGAGAGTATCAATGTGTTGCTTTGTACCCATGGTATTTAGCCTTATTGCATTTGTGCTTTCGGAAACAGGTGGAGTCGTAAATATGAAGCCTCTACCAAGACTTCTCCCTGCTCCACCGCCGTGCTCCCACCCCCTCAGCCCGTCAAGCCACAGCTTCTAACAGTGGTTTGGCCCAGCCATGCTGCGGCCCTAACTGAAGCCTCCTGCAGAGGTTTCCCCACCCCGCTCACAGCCTGTAAGCCACACGTTCTAACTGTGGTTTGGCGGGACTATGCTGGACCCTAACCAGAGTATGAATTTGGTACCAGAATCCCGTGCGTGCAGGAACCAGGATTTTGGTGTATGTGAGGACCTGGAGAGCTGTGTCCTCAGTCTGTCCCTGGACCTGAACATCACCGACATGTTTCAACATTCAGACCTCCAAATGTGGACAGGGGAGGGCTAAGGGTGGACAATTCCAGGCACCAAACCCAACTCCCAGATACCATTGGAAATAAAAACTCCCCAACCCACTTAGACAAGGAGCACGTGGTCTTTGGGTTTCTAAACCCCATGTTGCTCCTTGTTTGCACAAGCAATAAATTTCCACTTTCTCTTTCCTTTGCACCTTGTGGTATGGTGTCTGTCTTATTTTCATTGACTAATAGGACCGGACAAAAACCCTCGTTTGGTTACAGATTGTAGTGACTGTGCTGGGACTTGCAGATGCTGAAACCTGGGCAGTGAGTATCTGGACCTCTACAACCCCTTAAGGTGTGCCCTGACTCTGTTTGGTTGGTAAGGAGTTTTGGGTAGCCACCATGATCCACGCCCTGGGACGAGGTGCCCTGGGTCCCCACCTCAGCTCGGAAACAGAAACTGGAAACTGGATGGGAAAGGCCTCTGAATTAAGGTAAGGGCACAGGACCAGGTTGTTCCACTGGTCATCTGAGGGGGGTTAAAGTCCCACCTGAGTGGGTGACACGCCCCCCGGGGGGCTAGGCAAAGAAGAGGGTGGCAACAGTGCAGTCCTAAGACCTGACTCCAAGGGTTGTAAAATGAGGGAAGTAGGGATCATGGCCCCTGGGACCCATCCTCAGCCTAGCTGGGGTCCCTCACCCCAACTGAAACCAAGGGTATCAGTTTGCCGCACCATGGGTGATGATCGAGAAGGTTGAGGCAGGACTAAGCCATTTCAAGATTGTCCTCATCACTCCAGAGGTCACCCTGCCATCAGCAATGATCTTTCTTTCTGAACTCTTTCCTTTTCATTTTTTCTTTCTCTCTTTCTACCTCTGCTCTCTGACAGCAGAACACGGTCAACTTACTTTTTGGTTGTTGATTTTGGTTAAACTCAGGTTTTGGTTCTCTTTATGGTTTTGGTTCAGGGAATGTCCTTTTTGTATTGGTGTTCTTTGTCTTTCTGGTGGACACTCCTCTAGGTTGGGGAGGACGTCCTTTTGTTTGAGTATGACTGGAACCAGTGTTCTTTGTCTGTCTTCGTGTGAGTGTATAATACCAAAAGCATTCCAGAGTGTTCACCCTTATGGTGTACTTTAAAGAAGTGGGATAAATTTGGCTGTGATCCTAGTGAAAAAGAAAAAGTCCACCACAACACTTTTGATCCCAGTGGCACATGCAACGCTCCTCCCAGACCTGTGCCAGGAGGGAAGGGACAGAGGATCAAACAGGAAGGGCTGCCCAAATGTCCTGGGGATCTTCCCTTGCTGTCACCCTATACGAGGGGGGGACACCCCATCAAGGGACTAATGTGGCCCAGGGTGCTGCAAAGCCAGAGCAGAGCCAACAGGGAGGGCCAGCCTCCGGCCAGTATCCCCTCTGCCACGTAACTCCAGTGGAGGACAGGGGCCTGGTTTGGGTTCAGGTTCGCTTTAGTACAGTGAACCTGATTAACTGGAAGACCAACACCTCAGGATGTCGAGAGAAGCCAAACAAAATGTATGAACTGTTTACTACCATCTTTAACTCTTTTGATCCAATGTGGGCAGACTGTCAATCTCTCTTAAGCACCTTCCTGTCCCTGGAAGAGAGGCAGATGGTCCTAGACAAGGCCTGAGAAGAAGCCCAGAGGAAACACGACGCTCACCCAACCAGAGATGCAGTTGATGACATCTTCCCCCCCAAGACCCCCTGCTAGGAACACAATCACACGGCACAGTACGGTAGGCTCACCTGGTATCAGGACTGTCTTTTAGTGGGCCTTAAAGGTAGAGTTTTGTTTTTGTTTTAAAGGTAGAGTGCCTAGGCACTTAAATTGGAACAAGGTATATAAAATTAAACAGCATAAAGATGAGAATCCTTTGGCATTTCTCAAAAGGATTTATAGAGCCTTTAGACAATATACCAATCAGGATCCAGAGGACCCAGCAAATGCTCAAGTGGTCAATAGTATTTTTATAAGATAATGTGCCCTGGACATGGGGGAAAAACTTTGTAAGATAGAGAGGGGAGTAACTATGAGTATCAGACACGTGGTTGAGATGGCATTCAAGGCCTATAACAACAGGGAAGACAAAGGCAGAAAACGCCAGGTTACCTTACCTCCAACAGCAGTACAGAATGGGCCCCCTGAGAAGAGAAGATCTGCGGGCCCTAGCAGGGCCAGACCCCGGGTCCTGCTGGGAAATAACCAGTGTGTGTATTGTAAGCAGGAGGGCCACTGGAAAAGAGAGTGTCCCAAGAGAAAGAGCGAATACCAAACAATTCAACACCAGGCCTCTCTGGTTGATGATAATTCCAGTGTGTTGGCCCAATCTGTTGTCGCTCCAAATTCAGCCACTCCTCTCCTCACTCCACCCCTAGGAGATTCCATCCACCAGGACTGTGTCCAGGCAGTGTGCCTGATCCATGCTAGCCGCCCAGCCCCACAAGGTCAACCTCTAGCGAATGATGGTTTAGTAATCTTCGCAGGAGAGAGTAGTTTCATTGAGGGTGACCAACAGAGAGGCGGCTACACAGTTGTCAGCCACACCGAGGTTCTCGAGGCAAATGCTCTCCCAAATGGAGCCTCGGCCCAAAGAGTCAAACTGATTGCAATGATCCAGGCCTTATGGCTGGCCAAGTCTAAACAAGTGACCATTTATACAGGTTCCGGGACACGCTGTCAGTTTTACACATACACGGGACTTTGTGGAAGTGAAGGGAACTCCTGAATTGGGCCAGGAAAGAAATCAGACACGGCCACCAAATTTTACAACTCATTGAGGCAGTGTCACTCCCCACCGCTCTGGCTGTGGTACACTGCAAAGGACATCAGCGGGAAGATACGGTAGGGGCCCAGGGCCACCAAAGGGCCAACTTAGGGTCCAACCGGGTGGCGAGAACCATGACTCCAGTAGTAGTGGATGATTCTAGCTTGCCACGAGTTACACAAGACCTTTATATGGGCCATTCGTGATAATTGCAGAAATAGGGGCCAGACAGGGGAAAAACAGCTAATGAGACTTGGAGGGGTAAAAGGGAAGAAAGCAGGAAGAATGAAGAGAAAATGGAAAGGGAAAAGAAGGAAAAAAGGTAATATTTCAAGAGAAAGAAAAATAGGAGGAAAGAAGGTAAACAAGAAGTGAAAGAAGGTGAGAAGGCAGTAGGAAGAGAGGGAAGAAGTCTCCCTCAGTATTAAAGGCCACTATTTGAAAGAAAGAAAGAAAAAAAAAAGACCTCCTCAGCAGCGTCAGAGGAGAACAAGTACCAGGAATATGTTCCAGGAGAAGATTGCAAGGGGAAAAAGGTGAATCGAACTATTGAAGCCCACCTGGCCAAACATTGCCAAAAGACCTATTTTTTTTTAAGGCCCTTCCCTCGGCTGTGTTCAGGACTAGGGTTGCACTTTGAACCAAACTTAAGGTAAGCCTTTTTAAGCTTATGTATGGCGTCCCCTGCCCTGTAATTTGTGGGAGGGCTTGATTACTCTGGGTCCTGAGAATGCCTTGGAAGCTAAAGACACGCACAAAGCTAGCTCGGTATTAAACAATATTTGTATTCTGTGGCAGGAGTGCTTGACTCTTTGCAGGTACAAGAGGGACTCTTCACAACCAGAAGCCTCTCTCGTTATCAAGACCTGGAGCACTACAGACCCAGCAGGAGAACAAACCCCCAACACTGCGATCAAGATCACCAGAAAGGGATCTCGCATCAAGCCAGCTCCTACTCATCACAGCTACCAACAGGCCCTGCAGAGCAGTAAGAACTGGCCGGACAGTAATAACTGAGAAACTCAGGCTTCAGAGAGTTTAAAGTGATAGTTGTGTCAGCCGATTGTCGTCCCCTGGTGATTGTGCAGTTGCTATTCATGACTCTGTTCACGTTTACCACCTATATGCGGCCTCATATCCTGCTTGTTTGTTTCCTGTGTCTCTCTGGAGGGAAACAGGGCCCCCAGAATGGCAGGATAATTATCTCATAAGCACCTCAATGCTCTCCACTTAAAAGATCACTGAGTCTGCTTCACCCCCCACCCCCCACCAGTTCAACCAAGGCTCAGCTTCACAGGATATGTGGGATATAGTAAAGGCTTAACATGGTGTCTTCTCCTTCTAAGATCCTTGGCCGTGGTCGTGCTGCTGCTTGTATTTGGGCCTCGTTTGTTTCACCTTTTAGCAAAGTTTGTGTCTTCCGGAAGTTCCACCTGCAGACGATGCTGGGACGGGCATATCACCCCATCTCCCCTAACAGGTTCCAGCTAGAGCCCTGTTCTGTGCCAGCACCCCTGGCCAGCAGGAAGAAGTTGTAGAAGATGAGACCTTCAGCCCCAACCCCTTTTAAGATTAAAAGGAACCTGTTAGAGAGAGGATTGAAGCCTCTGCTGAGACATCCCCCCTCTACTCCACCACAGTGCCACCATCCCCCCGACCCCCCCGCCTCGACCCCGCAGCCCGCCAAGCCACGGCTTCTAACTGCGGTTTGGCCTGATCACGCAGCCCGAACCACAGTTTGAATTTGGTGCCGGAACCTCGCACAGGCAAAAACCAGGAGTTTGGTGCATGTGAGGACTTGGAGAGCTGTGTCCTCAATCTGTCCTTGGACCTGAACATCACTGACACGATTCAACGTCCAGACCTCCAAATGTGGACATGGGAGGGCTAAGGGTGGAGAATTCCCGGCACCAAACCCAACCCCCAGATGCCATTGAAAATAAAAAGCTCCCCAAGCCCCTCAGACAGGGAGCACATGGCCTTTGGGCTGCTAAATCCCATATTGTTCCTTGTTTGTACAAACAGTAAGTTTCCACTTTCTGTTTCCCTTGCAGCTGGTGGTATGGCGTCTGTCTTATTTTGATCAGCTAATGGGACAGGACAAGAGCCCTCGTTAGGTTACAAATACATTAAACAATAAAATATTAACACAGGTAGTCATCTCCCATACACAAAGTCACCATCTGCTAGTGTCAGGGACACAGTCTATGGGTGAGCCACGTGGCAAAGGAAAAAAGAAAAAAGTTGGAATTAAAATATTTTTGTAGACAATTTTCATTCTGGATATTTTACCCAAAACAAATGAAAGTTGGCTATTCCAGTCAAATACTATGTTAATAAACAGCAAAAAAAAGAAAAGAAAAGAAAAAACCAAACCTGCTGTTATCCAGTCGATGCTGACTTATAGTGACCCTATAGGACAGAGTAGAACTGCCCCACTGGGTTTCCAAGGAGCAGCAGGTGGACTCTACTTGCTGACCTTCTGGTTAGCAGCCAAGCTCTTAACCACTGCACCACCAGGGCCCCTAACAAACAAACAGCAGTTTATTGGAAATATCTGTACTTCCCTGCAGATAGATTTAAGCCACCAAGAAGCAAGGACATTCTACCTCCTTTATGTCCCATTTCTTTATGTCAAACACCACCTCCTCAGTTTAGACTTTTATCAATCCTCAAATGCCGCAACAGCTTCATAACTTCTCTTCATTTTAAGACAGGGCTAAAGCTGTAGAGCCATTTTTCTCAGCCTCAAGACAGCCCCTCACCCATCCCATTTCCTGGAGTTGTTTCTTTTCCTACTGAGAACTTCCTTGAAGACAAACAGCCATGGGCTGGCCAAAACCAACTGAAACTGGTCCTGCCCCCCATCTTAGCATTCCAGGTAACCTTTAGGTCTTTAACAGCTTCATGAATGGTAAATTCTCCACCCATGGGTGGAGAGCGGACATGGTAATGAACAAAAATGACTAACTTCCTCTTGCAGGGGGAATTGAAATCAGGCCTTGGAAATGTTTACTCATTCCAGAAAACCCTGTATTTGAGCATGCGCCATTTTGTATTTTGTAACTGATCTTGCCTATATAAACAAGCCTCAGCAAGCTACCTGCGAGCAGTCTTGAAAGGCACTTAGCCCCAACTGTCTCCTTGCCTGGCCAACAAATAAAGTTGCCTTTTGTTCTCCCCAACTCAGTCTCTGTGTTCTTGGCCCTGGACAGAGTTGAGCTGAGCAGAACCCAGAGTTCCCAGCAACATTTTCCTTAGTTTCAGTTCCCTGTCACAGCCATCAGAGCAATTAAAAAACAAAACAACAGCAAATCTGATCATGTCATCTCTGTTTAAGTTTTACAATGGCACCCTATCACTTTCAGGATAAATTCCACGCTTCTTAACAAGACATGTAAGATGGGGGGTGGTTTTCACTGAGGTGACCACTGCCTAGTCCATCCCATCGTCCTCTCCCAAAAGCACCCTCATTAACTAAATACCAGTCAGCCAGCCACCCAGCGTGTCCCTAGCACATGTTCTGTCATGTCTTCATGCCTTTGTAAGCACTGGTGCCTCAGCCTAAAAAGTTCTCTCTCTACAACCACCTACCCCATCCCCAGCTTTCATCAGGCTAACTCCTACTCATCCTCGAAAGCCCAACTCAAGCCTCATCTCCTGAATAAACTTATCACAATACTACTTTTCACACTGCAACGCATACTGTATTTTTACCTAAATAACTCATGTCTTCTACATTTATTTGCCAGCTGTGCCTTCCCCCCATGAGGTATTTTTTTAAGTGCTACTATGCCAATTTTTTATACATGTTGCTGTAAGCAAAGATTGGCATAGTGGTGCTTACTAAAATACCTTGTGGGGGGATGCGGTTGGCAAACAAATGCAGAAGGTGCACATTATTTTTGTAAAATATGGTATACCTTTACCTATTTTTGCCCACTAGAGGGCAAACTCCTTGAGGTCAGAGGCTAAACCGAAACCAAACCCACACTGCCTTTGAGTTCATTGAAACTCATAGCGACCCTACAGGGCAGTGTAGAACTGTCCCATAGGGATTCTAAAGCTGTAAATCCTTGCGGAAACAGACTGCCACATCTTTCTCCCATGGAGCAGCTACTGGGTTTGAACCACTGACCTTTTGGTTAGCAACCAAGTGCTTTAACTAAAGCCTGCATACTTTATATCTGTAGCCTTGGGGCTTTCCAGTGGCGTGTGATAGGTACTCAGTATATGAGTATTGGATGGGTGGATGGATGGATGAATGGCAAATGGTTAAAATCAGCATGATAAAAATCCAGTGCAACCCAGAAATACTATAATTGCTTACAGTTTATCAAAATGTGATCTAACATATATATAAACTATTATATGGTATAATGGAAAGAATACTGAATTAATAATGAACTGAGAACTGATTTTTTATTTTGTTGTCATTGTTGCGAATATACACAGCAAAATATACACCAATTCAGCAGTTCTTACATGTACCATTTAGTGACATTAAGTACATTCTCTGAGAAGTGTAATCATTCTCAACCTCCTTTTCTGAGTTGTTCTTCCTCCACTGACATAAATTCACTATGCTCTAAGGTTCCTGTCTAATCTTTCAAACTGCTGTTGTCACTTCGATCCAATATAGGTAGCTCTAAAAAGAGCATAATGCTCAAGACAGACCTTTTTTTACTAGTTAAGCTAAACTATTGTTTGGTTTAAGGTTTAAAGATTATCTCAGCCAGGAGGTGGGACCAAGATGGCAGAGTAGCCAGATGCTTCTGATGATCCCTGTTACAACAACAAAGACCCCCCAAAACAAGTGAAACAATTATATTTATGACAATCTAGGAGCCCTGAACATAAAAGGCAAAGTTAGAAAATGGACCGAGCAGCAGGGAGAGGGAGAGACGGTTTAGAAGCAGAGAGGAATTACCAGACCTGAATTGCTGGGAGCCCTCAGGCACCATTCCCGGGAGTGACTGTGGTGGGTTGGTAGTAGTGTTTGGTAGAAGTTTCCTCAGGGAGAAACAGCCAACTGCACAGCCTACTCACACCTCCAGAACCAGAGAAGAATGGTACTCTCAGCAAAAACAAAGTACTTGTGTATATTTTACCGTGTCCCCAGCCCTCAGCTGGCTTCAGTGGCTGTTGATTTCCCTGGGCCTGAGATAGGTCCTGTTAAGCATTCTGAGCAATTCTCTTGGCCTTGGAGAAGGAATAAATTCACAACTGGAGGAAAAGATAATTTGCCAGCTCCACTAACCTGGGGAGCTCAGGGCAGAAGCAGCTTCTGTCCAGGCATAAATGGTCCGTAGACTTTGAGTACCTTTCTCCCCTGTATGAACTTGTGTGGCCTATTTGAGGAGAATAGGTGCTATTGGCAGACTGCAACTGTTTCAGCTGTGCAGTAGATAGGTGGGTGTTTGAAGTTTGACACTGCTTTGCCTATTAAACAGGGTCCTCACCTTTCTTTTTTTTTTTCACCTACCCACATCAGGGGCCTAAGGACTGGTGGCTCCACTCAGGTCACACAGCCACCTGCAACAGGGGTGCAAGGATAACTGGTACCTCCTGGTCCTTACAACCAAAAGGATTGGGTGCCCGCAATCCATCTGCAGAACACACGCACCTGTGTGCTCTAGGGAACAAGGACGTGCTTTCTCACAGGCACTCGGGGGATGGTTGTGAGCCCCCTGCCTTGTTCAGTGTGTGACCCCCTGCTACAACCAGATACGGGTACCTACACCAAACACCCCTGCACCTCTAAGACTGTAGGACAGATCCTGTGCCACACACTTGATAAGCAGCTACCTGGACACCAGCTGAATCCATACAAGAAAAGTGAATGTACTTCTATGCTGATATACCTGATAACAGCTCCAGCCATCTGATGACAGGACATGAGAGCTTCAAAGGCGAAAGTAATCAAGCTAGCTCACTCAAGCAACCCATTTAGGCATATCAAAACAAAACAAAGCAAGAACCTAGGCTACAGTAAGCAAACATAAAATAAACTAATACAGTAACTTATAGATGGCTTTGCGACAACAGCCAATATTAAATTCCATAAAGAAGCAGACCATGATCACTTCAACAAGCTTGCAAAGAATCAAGGGATCTTCTGGATGAAGACACCTTCTTGGAATTACGAGATGCAGAATTCAAAAGATTAATATACAGAACTCTTCAAGACATCAGGAACGAGATTAGGAAGGAGATCAGCCAATACACAGAACAAGCCAAGGAACACACAGATAAAGCAGTTGAAGAAATTAAAAAGTTTACTCAAGAACATAATGAAAAACTTAACAAGCTGCAAGAATCCATAGAGAGACAGCAATCAGAAATTCAGAAGACTAACAATAAAATTACAGAATTAGACAACTCAATAGAACATCAGAGGAGCAGAATTGAGCAAGTGGAAGGCAGAATTTGTGAACTTGAAGACAAAGGACATGACACCAATATATTTGAAGAAAATCTAAATAAAAGAATTTTAAAAAATGAAGAAACATTAAGAATTATGTGGGACTCTATCAAGACAAATAACCTATGAGTGATTGGAGTACCAGAAAAGAGAGGGATAAAAGAAAATACAGAGAGAATTGTTGAAGATTTGTTGGCAGAAAACTTCCATGATATTGTGAAAGATGAGAAGATATCTATCCAAGGTGCTCATCGAACTCCACATAAGGTAGATCTGAAAAGAAAGTTACCAAGATATATTACGATGAAACTTGCTGAAACCAAAGATGATGAGAGAATTTTAAGAGCAGCTAGGGATAAATGAAAAGTCACCTACAAAGGAGAGTCAATAAGAGTAAACTCAGACTACTCGGCAGAAACCATGCAGGTAAGAAGGCAATGGGATGACTTCTACAAAGCACTGAAGGAAAAAATTGCCAGCCAAGAATCACATATCCAGCAAAACTGTCTCTCATATATGAAGGTGATATTAGGGCATTTCCAGATAAACAGAAATTTAGGGAGTTTGGAAAAACCAAACCAAACCTGCAAGAAATACTAAAGAGAGTTTTTGGTTAGAAAATCAATAATATCAGGTATCAACCCAAGGCCAGAACACTGGGCAGAGCAATCAGAAGTTAACCCAGACAGGGAAATCACGAAAATAAATCAAGATTAAAAAAACGCTCAAAACGGGAACAACGATGTTATTATGTAAAAGAAGACAAGAATAAAACAATAAAGGACGAAGAAATGTAGTCACTAATCTTTCATATGGAGAGGAAGACAAGGTGATATAAAGAAAAAAAGTGAGGTTTAAACTTAGAAAATAGGGGTAAATATTAAGGTAACCACAAAGGAGACTAACTATCCGACTCATCAAAATAAAATACAAGAAAAAAGTAGACTCAGCAGAAACGAAATCAACACCAACGAATAAGAAGCAAAGAACAATATATAATGATAAACTACTCAGCACACAAAATTATGTGGGGAAAAGAAATGGTCAACAACACACAAAAAAGACATCAAAATGACAACACTAAATTCATACCTACCCATAATTATGCTGAATGTAAATGGACTAAATGCACCAATAAAGAGACAGAGAGTGGTTGAATGGATAAAAAAAACACGATCTGTCTATATGCTGCCTACAAGAGACACACCTTAGACTTAGAGACACAAACTAAAACTCAAAGGATGGAAAAAAATATATCAAGCAAACAATCAAAAAGGAGCAGGAGAGACAATATTAATTTCTGACTTTAAAGTTAAATCCACCACAAAGGATAAGGAAGGACACAATATAATGATTAAAGGGTCAATATACCAGGAGGATATAACCATATTAAATATTTATGCACCCAATGACAGGGCTGCAACATGCATAAAACAAACTCTAACAGCACTGAAAAGTGAGATAGACAACTCCACAATTATAGTAGGAGATTTTGACACACCACTTTCAGTGAAAGACAGGACGTCCAGAAAGAAGCTCAATAAAGGCATGGAAGATCTAAATGCCACAATCAACCAATTTGACCTTATGGATATATACAGAACACTCCACCCAACAGCAACCAAGTATACTTTCTTGTCTAGTGCACATGGAACATTTTCTAGAATAGACAACATATTAGGTCATAAAGCAAGCATTAGCAGAATCCAAAGCATTGAAATATTACAAAGCATCTTCTCTGACCATAAGGCCATAAAAGTGGAAATCAATAATAGAAAAAGCAGGGAAAAGAAATCAAACACCTGGAAACTGAACAATACCCTGCTCAAAAATGACTGGGTTATAGAGGACATTAAGGATGAAATAAAGAAATTCATAGAATCCAATGAGAATGAAAACACTTAATTAATATCAGAACCTTTGGGACAAAGTGAAAGAAGTACTCAGTGGTCAATTTATATCAATAAATGCACACATCCAAAAAGAAGAAAGGGCCAAAATCAAAGAATTATCCCTACAACTTGAACAAATAGAAAGAGAGCAACAAAAGAAATCCTCAGGCACCAGAACAAAGCAAATAATAAAAATTTGAGCAGAATTAAATGAAACAGAAAACAGAAAAACAATTGAAGACCTAACAAGACCAAAAGCTGGTTCTTTGAAAAAATTAACAAAATTGATAAACCATTGGCCAAACTGACAAAAGAAAAACAGGAGTGGAAGCAAATAATGCAAATAAGAAATGAGATGGGCGATATTACAACAGACCCAACTGAAATTAAAGAATCATATCAGATTATTACGAAAAATTGTACTCTAACAAATTTGATGACCTAGAAGAAATGGATGAATTTCTAGAAACACACTACCTACCTAAACTAACACAGAGGTAGAACAATTAAATAAACCCATAACAAAAGAAGAGATTGAAAAAGTAATCAAAAAACTCCCAACCAAAAAAAAAGCCCTGGCCCGGATGACTTCTCTGCAGAGTTCTACCAAACTTTCAGAGAAGAGTTAACATCACTACTACTAAAGGTATTTCAGAGCATAGAAAAGGACGGAATAACTCCAAACTCATTCTATGAAGCCAGCATATCCCTGATACCAAAACCAGGTAAAGACATCACAAAAAAATAAAATTACGGACCTATATCCCTCATGAACTTAGATGCAAAAATTCTCAACAAAATTCTAGCCAATAGAATTCAACAACATATCAAAAAAAATATAATTCACCAAGACGAACTGGGATTCATACCAGGTATGCAGGATGGTTCAACATTTAGAAAAACAATTAACGTAATCCATTTTTTTATCGTATAAATAAAACAAAAAACAAGAACCACATTATCTTATCAATTGATGTAGAAAAGCATTTGACAAAGTTCAACACCCATGTATGATAAAAACTCTCAGCAAAATAGGAATAGAAGGGAAATTCCTCAGTAGAATAAAGGGCATTTATACAAAGCCAGCAGCCAAAATCATTCTAAACGGAGAGAGTCTGAAAGCATTCCCCTCGAGATCAGGAACCAGAGGATGCCTTTTATTACCACTTTTATTCAACACTGTGCTGGAGGTCCTGGCCAGAGCAATTAGGCTAGATAAAGAAATAAAGCACATCCAGATTGGCAAGGAAGAAGTAAAAGTATCTCTATTTGCAGATGACATGATCTTATACACAGAAAACCCTAAGGAATCCTCAGGAAAACTACTGAAACTAATAGAAGAGTTCAACAGAGTATCAGGATACAAGATAAACATAAAAAATCAGTTGGATTCCTTTACACCAACAAAAAGAACATCGAAGAGGAAATCACAAAATCAATACCATTTGCAGTAGCTCCCAAGAAGATAAAATACTTAGGAACAAATCTTACCAGAGATGTAAAAAAAAAAACCCAGACAAAGGGCCTATACAAAGAAAACTACTAGACACTACTTCAGAAACCAAAAGAGACCTACATAAGTGGAAAAACATACCTTGCTCACGGATAAGAAAACTCAACACTGTAAAAATGTCTACTGTACCAAAAGCCATCTATAGATACAATGTAATTCCAATCCAAATTCCAACGACATTTTTAATGAGATGGGAAAACAAACTACCAACTTTAAATGGAAGGGAAAGAGGCTCCGGATGAGTAACGCATAACTGAAGAAGAAGAACAAAGTGGGAGGCCTTACTCTACCTGATTTTAAAACCTATTATACTTCCACTGTGCTCAAAATAATCTTGTACTGGTACAACAGATACACAGACCAGTGGAACAGAATAGAGAATCCAGACATAAATCCATCCACATATGAGCAGTTGATATTTGACAAAGGCCCAGAATCAGTTAAATGGGGGAAAAGACAGTCTTTTTAACAAATGGTGCTGGTATAACTGGGTATCTATCTGCAACAAAATGACACAAGACCCATACCTCACACCATGCACAAAAACAAACTCAAAATGGATCAAAGGCCTAAATATAAAATCTAAAGCAATAAAGATCATGGAAGAAAAAATAGGGGCAATGCTAGGAGCCCTAATACATGGCATAAACAGTACACAAAACATTACTAACAATGCAGGAGAGAAACTAGATAACTGGGAGCCCCCTAAAAATCAAACACCTATGCTCATCCAAAGACTTCACCAAAAGAGTAAAAAGATTACCTACAGACTGGGAAAAAGTTTTTAGCTATGACATTTCCGAGCGGTTTCTGGTCTCTAAAGTCTACATGATACTGCAAAAACTCAACTACAAAAAGACAAATAGCCCAATCAAAAAATGGGCAAAGGATAAGAACAGGCATTTCACTAAAGAAGACATTCAGGTAGCTAACAGATACATGAGGAAATGCTCACGATCATTAGCCATTAGAGAAACGCAAATCAAAACTACAATGAGATTCCATCTCACTCCAACAAGGCTGGCATTAATCCAAAAAACATAACATAATCAATGTTGGAGAGGTTGTAGAGAGGCTGGAACACTTCTACACTGCTGGTGGGAATGTAAAATGGTACAACCAGTTTGGAAATCGATTGGTGCTTCCTTAAAAGGCTAGAAATAGAACTACCATAGGATCCAGCAATCCCACTCCTTGGAATACATCCTAGAGAAATGAGAGCTTTTACACGAACAGATATATGCACACCCATGTTTACTGCAGTACTGTTTACAATATCAAAAAGATGAAAGCAACCAAGGTGGCCATCAAGGGATGAATGGTTAAATAAATTATGGTATATTCAGACAATGGAATACTACTCATCGATACAGAACAAGGATAAATCTGGGGAACATTTCATAACATGAAAGAATCTGGAAGGCATTATGCTGAGTGAAATTAGTCAGTTGCAAAAGGACAAATATTGTATGAGACCACTATTATAAGAACTCGAGAAATAGTTTAAACAAAGAAGAAAATATTCTTTGATGGTTAAGAGAGTGGGGAGGGAGGGAGGGAGGGAGAGTGGTTTTCCCTAATTAGATAAGAACTGTTTTAGATGAAGGGATAGACAACACACAATACAGGAGAGGTCAGCACAACTGGTCTAAACCAAAAGCAAAGAAGTTTGATGAATAAACAGAATGCTTTGAAGGCCAGCGTAGCAGGGTCGGAGGTTTGGGGACAATGGTTTCAGGGGACATCTAAGTCAATTGGCATAATAAAATCTATTAAGAAAACATTCTGCATCCCACTTTGGAGAGTGGCATCTGGGGTCTTAAACGCTAGCAAGCGGCCATTTAAGATGCATCAATTGGTCTCAACTCACCGGAGCAAAGGAGGATTAAGAACACCAAGGAGACAAGGTAATTATGAGCCCAAGAGACAGCGCGACGTAAACCAGAGACTACATCAGCCTGAGACCAGAGGAACTAGATGGTGCCCAGCTACGACCAATGACTGCCCTGACAGGGAACACAACAGAGGGAGCAGGAGGGCAGTGGGATGCAGGCCCCAAATTCTCATAAAAAGACCAGACTTAATGACCTGACTGAGACTTGAAGGACCCCAGAAGTCATAGTCCCCAGAGCTTCTCTTAGTCCCAGAAAGGAACCATTCCCAAAGCCAACTCTTCAGACAGGGACTGGACTGGACTATGGGATAGAAAACGATACTTGTGAAGAGTGAGCTTCTTGGATCAAGTAGACACATGAGACTATGCTGGCATCTCCTGTCTGGAGAGGATATGAGAGGGCAGAGGGGATCAGAACCTTGTCAAATGGACACGAAAAGAGAGAGCGGAGGGAAGGAGTGTGCTGTCTCATTAGTGGGAGAGCAACCAGGAGTATATAGCATGGTGTATGTAAATTTTCTGTATGAAAGACTGACTTGATTTGTAAACTTTCACTTAAAGCACAATAAAAATTAAAAAAAAGGACTATCTCAGGCAATAGTTTCAGAGGTTACAATACAATAACAGTCCTTATGTGCTGAAAACTGTAATTCACTGAGAAAAAAATTTTTTAAAAAATCTAAATTAATGGAAGACTCACTGTATTAAAGGCGCCCAAACCAAAAAAACCAAACCCACTGCCGTTGAGTCAATTCTGACTCATAGCTACTGTATAGAACAGGGTAGAACTGCCTCACAGAGTTTTCAAGGAGCGCCTGGAGGATTCAAACTGCTGACCTTTTGGTTAACAGCTGTAGCACTTATGCACTATGCCCATTAAAGATATCAGTTCTCTTAAATTGATATACAGCTTCAATGCAATTCTCATCAAAATTTCACAATAGATTTTATGTAGACATAGAGAAGATTACTATAAAAGTCATATTGAAAAGGATCTAAAATAGCTAAAACAATTTTGAAAAAGAAAAATAAAGTGGGTATAATCAATCTACCTGACTTCGTGCCTTATTGCATAGCCCCAATAATCAAGACTGTGTGGTACTGGCAGAGGGATTGACACATACGTCAATGGAACAGAATATAGAAACCAGAAGTTCGCCCACACAAATAGAGTTCACTTATTTTTAACAAAACTGCAAAGCAGTTCAATGGAAGAGGGGTGCCTTTAAACAAATGGTGCTGGAGCAGTAGGATACTATGTTGATTCCTATTTTAGCTGTAACAAACTACCACAAACACAGTGGCTTAGACCAACATGAATTTATTGCATTACATTCTGAACGTCAGAAGTCTAAAATCAAGGCATTGGTAGGACCGAATTGTTTCTGGAGGCTTCAGGGGTTGTGATGCAGTGAATTACCTAATATTGCCCTTCTAGCATTTTTTTTTTTTAACCATAGTCTTTTTAACTTCCACCAAATAACATGCAGGTAAGGTGCTTTCGGCCTACCCAGGGGATTGGACAGCTTGCTAATAATGCAAATGAAGTTTATAGCATCGATGTAGGGGTGGAAGCATGCAAATAAGGTGTACAGAACCCTGACCAAGGGACTGGTCAGTTTTGCCATCCCACTAGGCTTAAAATGAGCCACCCCAGAAGCAGAAGGAGGAACTCCCTACCACCAAGAAGAAGAGACAGGAGCAGAGCGTGTCTTTTGGACCCAGTGTCCTTGTGCTGAGAACCTCTTAAACCCAGGAGACAGAGAGGAAGAGAGCTTTAACATGGAACACAGCGAAAGATGATGGTGAGAGGCAGCAGTAGAATAACAGTGGCAGTAGAGGCAGCAGAAGCAGGAGACCAGCAGGAGACAGTGTGGTGGCCTCCTGGGCCACAGAGTGAAAAAGCTGAGCACTTTTGGGCAGGAGGCTTGTTGGTGGAGTGGAGTGCCTCTGGGCACTCGGAAGAGCTAGGTTAGCCAACCCATAGAGCTAACAGCTGTAACATTTGCCCGAGGAGGCCCGGAGCAGGGCCCAGTGACAGAAGGTGAGGAGTTATCCCAATTGAGAGCTGTATTCTGAGTTGTTCCTGTACTTCTAAATTGATCCTGATCCTGAGTTGTATCCTGTCACTTCCTTAATAAACCCCATAATCTTGAGTATGGTCTGTGAGTTCTGTGTGGCCATTGCAACTAATTATCAAACCCAGCGAAGAAGTAGAGAGTGCTGTGGGAGGGATGATTGGTGTCAGAATTGGTAAAAAGTTTGGAGAGAGGAGGTATGTCTGACCTCCACCTGATAGGAATCAGCCTTGGGCAGCTGATGCTGATCCTGATTCTCCTTCCCTCTTTTGAAGTTAGAGGAGGTCACACGTCTCTGCCGCCATGTCACTTTTATAGGGGAGAATCCCTTTCCTTGTCTTTTTTAGCTTCTAGAGGCTGTGTGCACTTCTTGGCTCATAGCTCCTTCCTCGCCTCACTCCAACCTCTTGCTTCTGTGGCCACATCTACTACTCGCTCTGATCTCCTCCTGCCATCTTACACAGATCCTTGTGATAACATCAGATCCACATGGATAATCCAGAGTAATCTCCCCATCTCAAGATCCTTAACTTAATCATACGTACGAAGTCCCTTTTGCATGTAAGATAACATTCACAAGTTCCGGATATTAGGATGTGGACATCTTTGGGGAGTCATTATTCAGCTTACCACAGATATTCATAGGCAACCCCCTCCCGCTTCGAGAAAAAAAAAAAAAAACCTCAACCTAAGCTTCGCACGTTATTAACTCAAAACGGATCATAGACTTAAATGTAACATGTGCAACTAAAAAAGTTTAAAAGATTACACAAGAGAAAAACTTCAGGACCTAGGGTTTGGTAGAGTTCTTAAACACAATTTTTCATAAAAAGAAACTCAATAAATTTGACCTCATCTAAATTAAAAACATTTGTTTTCCAAATGCAGTGCAGTGAGTTTCTCTTTTTATGTGGCCTTCTGGCCTTGGGTTTATAATTCTGCCAAAATGATTGCCTGGGCCATAATCTTACAAGGGATTGGTTAGTATACTATTCAAATATGGTGTGTAAAACCACTCAATAGGATTAAGTGACCTTGCAGGGAGTTGGTCGATTACTATGCAAATTAAGTGATTGTGGTCTACCAAGGGGATTAGTCAGTTTTGCCATGCTGCTGGCTTATAAGGGCGAATCCCACAGAGGTTGAGGGGGCCCTCACTACCATCCAGATGAAGAGTTTGGAATGGAGTGCACCCTTTGGACCTGGGGTCCCTGCACTGAGAATCTCCTACACTCGGGAAAGAGAGAGTTGTAATTCTGGAGACAGCACCAGATGGCAGAGAAACAGTGGAAACAGAACCAGAGACTGGAACCAGGAGCCTGGAGCAAGGCGGCTGCAGTGGGCTTGCTGACCCACAGAGCAAGAAGGACCTGAGCAGCTTCAGGCAAGAGACTTGCTGATGGAGTGGAGTGCCTCTGGGCACTTGTCAACAGAGCTAAAAAGTTGCCTAAGCAGGGCAGAGGGTAGGCCTGAAAAGGGCCCAGTGACAGAGGCCAGGCCAAGAAGCACTGCCTGCCTATAGGCACGGTCAAGAGAAAACTGAAAGCTGTCCTGGTTGGAAGCTGCCCTGACTGAAGAACTGTATCCTGTCTCCTGAGTTGTTCTTGTTAGCTTCAAGTTGATCCTAATCCTAAATCGTAGCCTGTTACTTCCATAATAAACCACATAATTGTGAGTATGGTCTGTGAGTTCTGTGTGGCCATTACAACTAATTATCCAGCCCAGCAGAGAAGCAGAAATTGTCATGGGGGGGATGGCTGGCGTCAAAAATGGTAAAAATGTTGGAGAGTGGAGGTGCGTCTGACCTTCACTTCATAGGAATCAGCTTTATGCACATCTTGATTCTCATCCCTCCTCCTCAATGTAGATGAGGTCTGATGCTACTGGGTTATAGCAAAAGGCCCTTTTATCAAGATGAAAAGACAAACTACAGACTGCAAGAAAATATTTGCAAACCACAAATCTGACAAAGCTCTCATATCTAGAATATATAACGAAATCTCAAAACTCAACAGGAGAAAAAAAAACCCATCCAAGTAAAAAATGATCAAAAGACATGAAAAGGCATTTTGCCAAAAGGGACATACTATGGCAAATAAGCACATGAAAAGATGTTCAAGATATCACTAACGATTGGGGTAGTTGTTAGGTGCCGTCAGGTTGGTTCCTCCTCACAGCAACCCTACGTACAATAGAACAAAACACTGCCCAGTTCTGCACCATCCTCACAATCGTTATGCTTGAGCGCATTGTTGCAGCCACTATGTCAATCCATTTCATTGAAGGTTTTCCTCTTTTTCGCTGACCCTCTCCTTTACCAGCATGAACTCTTTCTGCAGTGGTTTCTGGTTTCTCCTGATAACATGTTCAAAGTACGTGAGACTGGCTGTACTTTATCTTCTTTTGATGCTTCCCACATCTTCAATATTTTCCACGTAGAATCCTTCATTACTGGAACTTGAACCTTGAATTTTCTCTTCAATTCTTTCAGCTTGAGAAATGCTGAGTGTGTTCTCTTTTGGTTTTCTAACTCCAGGTCTTTGCAGATTTTGTTATAATACTTTTATTTGTCTTCTCAAGCCACTCTTTAAAATCGTTTGTTCAGCTCTTTTGCTTCATCATTTCTTCCATTTGCTTTAGCTACTCAACGTTCAAGAGCAAGTTTCAGAATCTCCTCTGACATCCATTTTGGTCTTTTCTTTCTTTCCTGTCTTTTTAATGACCTTTTGCTTTCTTCATGTATGATGTCCTTGATGTCATTCCACAATTCATCTGGTCTTCAGTCATTAGCGTTTAATGCGTGAAATCTATTCTTGAGATTGATGGTCTCTACGTTCAGGTGGGATATACTCAAGATTGTACTTTGGCTCTAGTGGACTTGTTCTAATTTTCTTCAGCTTCAACTTGAACTTGCATATGAGCAATTGATGGTCTGTTCCACAGTCGGACACTGTCCTTGTTCTGACTGATGATATTGAGCTTTCTCATTGTCTCTTTCCACAGATGTAGTCAATCTGATTCCTCTGTATTCCATCTGGTGAGGTCCATATAACCGTTCATGTTGATGAAAAAAGGTATTTGCAATGAAGAAGTCATTGGTGTTGCAAAATTCTATCATGCTGTCTCCGGCATCATTTCTATCATCAACACCATCTTTTTCAGCTACTGATTCTTGTTTTTTATTTCCAACTTTTGCATTCCAATCACCAGTAATTATCAATGCATCCTGACTATATGTTTGATCAATTTCAGTCTTCAGGAGTTGGTAAAAATCTTCAATTTCTTTATCTTCGGCCCTAGCGGGTTGTAGCATAAATTTGAATAATAGTCTTATTAACTGATCTTTCTTGTAGGCATATGGATATTATCCTATCATTGACAGCGTTGTACTTCAGGATAGATCTTGAAATTTTCTTTTTGATGATGAGTGCATTGCAATTCCTCTTCAAGTTGTCATTCCCGGCATAGTAGAGCACATGAATGTCCAATTCAAAATGGCCAATACCAGTCCATTTCAGCTCACAAATGCCTGGGATATTGATGTTTATGCATTCCATTTCATTTTTGATGATTTCCAATTTTCCTAAATTCATACTTTGTACATCCATGTTCCAATTATTAATAGATGCTTGCAGCTGTTTCTTCTCATTTTGAGTCATGCCACATCAGCAAATGAAGGTCCTGAAAGCTTGACTCCATCCACATCATTAACTCTACTTTGAGGAGGCAGCTCTTCCTCAGTTGTATTTTGAGTGCCTTCCAACCTGAGGGGCTCATCTTCAGGCACTATATCAGTCCATCTTATGCTGCTGTTCATAAGGTTTTCACTGGCTAATTCTTTTCAGAAGTAGACTGTGGGTCCTTCTTCCTACTCTTTCTTAGTCTGGAAGCTCAGCTGAAACCTGTCCGCCATGGGTGACCCTGCTGGTATTTGAATACTGGTGCCATAACTTTCAGCATCACAGCAACACGCGAGCCCCCACAGTACGACAAACTGACAGATGTGTGGGGAGTGTTCCTTGTAGTGTTCCATGTGTGTCCATATGGATTGACAGTGCTGTACTTCAGGAGAGATCTTGAAGTGTTCTTTTTGATAATGAATGCAACACCACTCCTCTTCAGTTTTTCATTCCTGGCATAGTAGACCATATGATTGTCTATTTCAAACACCCGTTAATAATCAAAACATGGGATGTATGAAGCATGAATGTAGGAAAATTGGAAGGCGTTAAAAATGAAATGGACTGCATAAAGATCAATACCCTAGGCATTAATGAGCTGAAGTGGACTCATATTTGCCATTTTGAATTGGACAGTCATCAGTAGCCGTTAGGGAAATGCAAGTAAAATAAAAATGGCGACAATATCAAATGCCGACTAGGATGTGGCGAAAGTGGATTTATCTTACATTGCTGGTGGAAATGGTATACCACCCTGGAAAATAATCTGGCAGTTTCTTAAAAAACTAAACATGCAACTACCATATGGCCCAGAAATTGCACTCCTGGGCATTTATCTCAGAGAAATGAAAACTTAAACTAGATATTGTCAAGTCCATTCCAATTCATGACAACCTCATGTGTGTCAGAGTATAACCGTGCTCCATAGGGTTTTCAGAGGCTGATTTTTTGGAAGTAGATTTCCAGGCTTTTCTTCTGAGGTCTCTGTACTCAAACTTCTAACCTTTCAATTAGCAGCAGAGTGCATTAACTGTTTGCACCCCACAGGGACGCCAATGAAGACTTAGGTCTACACAAAAGCCTATACACTCATGTTGACAGAAGCGTTATTTGTAATCACCTAAAGGTGGAAACCCTGGTGGCGTAGTGGCTAAGTGCTATGGCTGCTAACCAAGAGGCTGGCAGTTCAAATCCGCCAGGTACTCCTTGGAAACTCTATGGGGCAGTTCTACTCTGTCCTATAGGGTTGCTACGAGTCAGAATCCACTCGATGGCACTGGGTTTTTATTTTTTAAAGCTGGAAACAGCCAAAATGTTCTTCAATGATAGGTGAATGGTTAAACAAACTGCTGTACGTCCATTCCATGGAACTCTGCTCATCAACAGAAAGCAACAAGCTATTGATACATATACGACTGGCATGAATCTCAAGGGGATTATGCTAAATGAAAAAATCAATCTTCCTGAAATAACATTAGATGGTCATGATTTAAAAAAAACATCAGCATCAGAAAATAACAGATCTTAGCAAGGATGTGGAGAAAATGGAACCCTCACGTCAGTGGGGATGAAAAACGGTATAACTACCACGGAAAACAGTTTGGAGGTTCCTCAAAAAGTTAAATTTAAAATTACCATGCAACCAGGCAGTTCCAATTCTAGGTATATACCCAAGAGAATTGAAAGTAGGAACGCAAACAGAAACTTGTATACCAATGTTCATTGCAGCACTATCCACAATAGCCAAAACATGGAAACAACCTAAACGTTCATCAATGTGTGAAATGATAAACAAAATGTGATACATACATACAACGAAGTATTACTAATTGCCAATTGTCATTGAGTTGATTCCGATGACTCTTTTTAGGACAGAGTAGAATTGCCCTATAGAGTTTCCAAGGCTGTTAATCTTTATGGAAGCAGACTGTCACATCTGTCTCCTAAGGAGTGGCTTTTTGATTCAAACCTCTGACTTTTCAGTTAGGAGCCAAGTGCTTATCCATTGTACCACCAGGGCTCTTGTGAAATATTACTCAGCCATAAAAAGAAATGAAGTCCTGATGCATGCTACAACTTGGGTGAATCTTGAGAACACTATGCTGAGTGAAATAAGTCAGTCACAAAAGGACAAATATTGTATGATCCCACCTATATGAAACAGGCAAATGTATAGAGAACAAAGTTTATTAGAGGTTATCAGGGGTGGGAAACCTGGAGTCTTAGTTTAAAGTGGCACAGAATTTATATTAATAATGGTGGAATAATTTGGAAAAGGATAGCGGTGATGGTTGCACAACATGATAAATGTAACCAATGCTACCTGTAAATTGTACATGTAAAAAATTTGGAATTGGCAAAGGTTTTGTAATATGTATTTTTTACCACAGTAAAAGAATTTTTAAAAGAAGAAATAACAGAGCTGGAGACCAGATTAGTGGTTGCCAGAATTTAGGAATGGTAAAGGTGTGGGTATAACTATAAAATGGTGGCGCGAGGGAAATATTTGTGGTGATGTGTGCCATCTGTATTTTATTGCTGTAGTGATTACTTGAACTTACACGTATAATAAAATAGTGTATATTATATACACATTGTACCAATGTCAATTTTCTGGTCTTGATATTACACTCTAATTATGCAAGATGTAACCACTTTTATACTTTTCTGAGGGTGTATAATTATTTCAACATAAAAAGTTAAAACTATACAGTTGTGTTGTAGAGAAAATATACTGCAATAAGCTGATTTTTTTTTTAAAAGGGGGATCTGTTAAATGTATCACAAAATTCAGTGTAGCAGCCTGAGCTCAAAGCCAGAGAGAGCTAAGACTGAATCCTTGCTGTGCCCCTTACTTTGTTGTTTAATCTTGCAGATTTTGTGTGTGTGGGGGGGGGGTGCTTTGGGTGAAAGTTTATAGTTTCTTATCAAACAGTTTTTTTTTTAATTTTTATTGTACTTTAAGTGAAAGTTTACAAATCAAGTCAGTCTCTTACCCAAAAACCTATGTACACCTTGCTACATACTCCCAATTGTTCTCCCCGCAATGAGACATCATTAAACAGTTAATACACAAATTGTTTTGTGACATTGGTTGTCAACCCCTCGATGTGTCAGCACTCTCTCCTTCACGACCTTGGTTCCCCTTTCCATTCATCCAGTTTTCCTGTCCCTTCCTGCTTTCTCACATCTTTGCTTTTGGGTTGGTGTGCCTATTTATTCTCATATACATGGTCGAGCTATGTGTGTTATTGTTTGTTTTATACGCCTGTTTAATCTTTGGCTGAAGGGTGAACTTCAGGAGTGAATTCAGTACTGAGTTAAAAGGGCGTTTGGGGACCATACTCTTGGAGTTACTCCATCCAGTCTCTATCAGATCAGTAAGTCTGTTCTTTTCTTTTTTGTGAGTTTGAATTTATTCTACATTTTTCTCCTGCTCGGTCCAAGACCCTCTGTTGTGACCTCTGTCAGAGCAGACAGTGGTGGCAGCCAAGCACCATCTAGTTGTGCTGAACTCAGATTTGGCAGAGGGAATAATCTTTCCCTTGTGTCTTTGGTTTTCTTCATTCTCCCTTGCTCCAGGAGGAGTGGGACCAGTTGGTGATGACCGTTCACATGTTTTTAAGACCCCAGACACTACTACCACAGAAGGATGTAGAACATTTTATTTATGAACCATGTTATGCCAACTGAGCTAGATGTCCGCCAAGACCATGGTTCAAAGCTTCCAGCCCTGTAACTCGGTTCCTCAGTGAGTCTGGATGTGTCTATGAAGCTTCTATGATTTTGCCTTGGTTAAGTTGTGCTGACTTTCCCATTATTATGTACTGTCTTAGCCTTCTTCAAAGTTACCACTTATCTATTGCTTAGTTAGTGATTTTCCCTCTTCACCCCTCCATTCCCTCATAACCATCAAAGATTGCTTCTTTCTGTGTGCAATTCTTTTCAAGAGTTTTTATAATAGTGGTCTCATACAATATTTGTTCTTTTGTGATTGACTTATTTCACTCAGCATAATACCCTCCAGATTCATCCATGTTGTGAGATGTTTGACAGATTCATCATTGTTCTTTATCATTTCGTAGTATTCCACTATGTGTATGTACCATAGTTTGTTTATCCATTCATCTGTTGATGGGCACTTAGGCTGTTCCTATTTTTTTGCCATTGTGAATAATACTGCAATGAACATGGGTGTGTATATGTCTATTTGGGTGATGGCTCTTATCTTTCTAGGATATATTCCTAGGAGTGGGATTGCTGGATCATATAGTATTTCTACTTCTAGATTTTTAAGGAAGCATCATATCATTTTCCAAAATAGTTTTACCATTTTGCATTCCCACCAACACTGCGTGAGAGTTCCAGTCTTCCTGCAGCCTCTCCAACATTTGTTATTTTCTGGTTTTTTGACTCATACCAGTAATGTCAGGGTGAGATGGTATCTCATGGTAGTTTTGATTTGCATTTCTCTAATGGCTAATGACTGTGAGCATTACAGCCTCCTTGGAGGGGATCCTATCTTGTCCTTTTAACTAATCCTTGTGCAACTAAACTAGAAGAAATCGACACTTAGATTCATTTATCACAGTTAAAGAAAGCCAAAGACAAGGTCCACAGACACGTCCAAACTCCCTGAGGGACCAAATTACTGGGTTGAGGGCTGTAGGGACCATGGTCTCGAGGAACATCTAGTTCAATTGGCATAACATAGGTTATAGAAAACATAGTTTATAGTCTATAGAAAATGTTCTACATTCTACATTGGTGAGTAGTGTCTGGGGTTTTAAAACTTGTGAGCAGCCATCTAAGATACTTCACTGGTCTCATCCCATCAGGAGCAAGGGAGAATGAAGAAAACCAAAGGTTTACTCCTAAATATTTTATTTTCGGAGGGGCTATTATAAATGGTATTGCTGTCCCGTTTTCCTTTTTGTAGTTCTCTTTATTGGTGTATAGGAATCCAACTGTTTATTGTGCGTTGATCTTGTATCCTGTTGCTCTGCTAAATCTATTAGTTCCAATAGTTTTCTTGAAGAGTCTTTAGGGTTCTTTATATATAGTGTCATATTCATCTCTGAATAGGTATGGCTTTACTTCTCCCTTACCAATTTGGATGCTCTTTATTTCTTTTTCTTGCCTTATTGCTCTAGCTAGGACTTCCAGCACAATATTAAATAGGAGTGGTGATAAAGGGCATCTTTGTCTCTTCCCATTCTTAGGGGGAATATTTTCAGCCTCTGTCCATTGAGAATGATGTTGGCTGTTGGTTTTGTATAGGTACCTTTATTATGTTGAGGAATTTCCCTTCTTTTCTTATTTTACTCAGAGTTTTTATTAGGAATAGGTATTAGACTTTATTGAATGTGTTTTCTGCATCAATTGATATGATCATGTGATTCTTTTCTTTTATTTAAGTGGTAGATTATATTGGTTGATTTTCTAATGAGTCATCCTTGCATACCTGGTATGAAAATATCGGGTATGCAAGGATCATGGTATATATTAAAAAAAAAAAAAATTTTTTTTATATATATATATATTTTAATGATTCTGAATCCTATTGGCTAGAATTTTATTGACACTTTTTGTATCTGTATTCATGAAAGACATTGGTCTGTAATTTTCTTTTTTGTGGTGTCTTTGCCTGATTTTGCTCTCAGGGTTAGGCTGGCTTCACAGATTGAATTCAGAAGTATCCCTTCCTTTTCTGTGTTCTGAAATAGTATGAGTAGTACTGGTCTCAACTCTTCTCTGAATGTTTTGTAGAATTTTCCAGTGAAGCCATCTAGGGCAGGAAATTTTTTGTTCGGTAGTTTTTTTTTTTTTTTTTAATTACTGTTTCAATCTCTTCTCTTTTTATGAGTCTGTTCTGATTTTCTACCTCAGTTTGTGTTAATTTAGTAGGTAGTGTGTTTCTAGAAATTTGTCCATTCCCTCTACGTTTTCAGATTTGTTGAAGTATAGTTTTTCATAATACTCTGTTATGATCTTTTTTATTTGGATTATTTGCATCCTCTCCTATTTTCCTTTTGTCAATTTGGCAGTGGTTTGCCAATTTTGTTGATTCTTTCAAAGAACCAACTTTTGGTTTTGTTGATTCTTTCTATTGTTTTTCTATTCTCTATTTCATTTGTTTATGCTCTGACCTTTATTATTTCCTTTCTTCAGGTGGCTGTGCATTTGTGTGGCTGTTCACATTCTGTTTGTTCAAAGTGTAAAGCTAACATTTTGTTTTTATTCCTTTCTTCTTTTTTGGATGTGTGTATCTATTGTTGTAAATTGAGCTCTGAACACTGCCTTTTTTGTGTCCCAAAGATTTTGGTATGATGTTTTCATTCTAGGAATTTTTTGATTCCATCTTTGATTTCTTGTATTACTCCATGGTTTTTAAGCAGGACGTTATTCAGTTTCCATGCAGCTGATTTTTTTCCTTGTTTTTCCTGTTACTAATTTCTACTTTCATGGAGTTGTGATCAGAGAAGATTGTATTATCTCAGTGTTTTGGATTTTGTGGAAGGTTGTTTTGTGGCCTAAGATGTGGTCATTTCTGGAGAATGTTCCATGCGTATTGGAAAAGAATGTATACTTTGCTACTTTTGCGTGAAGTGTTCTATATATTTCTATGAAGTTGAGTTGGTTGATTGTGGCCTTTAGGTCTTCTGTATCTTTGTTGAGTTTCTTCCTAGATGTTCTGCCCTTTACTGAGAGTGGAGTGTTGAAGTCTCCTACTATTATTGTGGAACTGTCAATTTCTCTTTTCAGTGATGTTAGAGTTTACTTTATGTATTTTGGAGCCCTGTTGCTGGGTGTGCAGATATTTATTAAGGTTATGTTCTTACGGTGGATTGTCCCTTTAATCTTTATATGATGGCTTTCCTTGAGTTTTATGGTAGACTTTGCCTTAAAGTCTATTTTGTCTGATATTAGTACTGCCACTTCTGCTCTTTTTTGGTTGCTGTTTACTTGATATATTTTTTTCTATCCTTTGATTTTTAACATATTTATGTCTTTGTTTCTAAGGTGTGTCTCTTGTAGAACAGCATATTGGTGGGTCTTTTTTTTTTTTAATCCATTTTGTCACTGTCTCTTTATGGGTACATTTAAGCCATTTATGTTCAGTGTGATTATCTATAGGTGTGAGATTATTCTTGTCATTTAGTAGTTTTTGTGTGTGTGTGTGTGTGTGTGTGTGTGGTGCTGACGTTTTGTTTGTTCCACTTATTCTCCTATGCTGAGTTCCTTTTGTTTGTGGAATTGCTTTTCATTTCTTTCATTTTTGTAGATTTTGTGTTTACTGAGACTTTTATGTTTTTCTTCCTTATATTGATGAACAGGTTTGTTAACTTTCTTTGTGGTTACCTTGAAATTTACCCATATATTCCTAAGTTTGACCCAATCTTTTATTACTTGATATGGCCTTGACTTCCTCTCTTTTTGGAAGTTCTGCAACTACACCATTCATTTCTATTTTTATTGTTCTGACTTTGTTATTATTTACAGATTGACATCTCTCATTCCCTGTTGTAAATCTTTTATTTTTGTTTTACCCTGAAGAGTTCATTACTTAGGATAGTGTCTTAGTCATCTAGTGCTACCATAACAAAAATACCACAAGTGGAGACTTTAACAAATTTTTTTAACAATAATTTTAAGAAAATTTATTTTCTCACAGTCTAGTACGTTACAAGTCCAAATTCAGGGTGTTGGCTCCAGAAGAAGGCTTTCTCTCTCTGTGGAGTCTGGAGGATCTCAATCTTCCCTTGGTCGAGGAGCTTCTCAGGTGCAGGGACTCTGTGTCCAAAGGACTTTCCCTACTCCTGATGCTGCTTTCTTGGTGGTATGAGGTCCCCAACTTTCTGCTTGAAAGAAAATCCTTTTATCTCTTGAGAGATAAAAAAGAGGGAAACTCCCTTTACCTTGGATTAGGGAGGTGACCTGAGTAAGGGTGGTGTTACAAATCCCACCCTAATCCACTTAACATAAAATTACAATCACAAAATGGAGGACAACCACACAATACTGGGAATCATGGCCTAACCAAGTTGATACACACATTTCTGGGGGCATATAATTCAATCCATGACAGGTGGTATCTGGCTGATGCTGTCCTGTGTGTTAGGTTCAGGTTGTTGTCTGAAGTTGTTGGTTCTCTAATAGGAAGACTTCCTTTAATAGTTCTTTTAAGTTTGGTTTGGTTTTTACGTATTCCCTTAATTTCTGTTTATCTGATAATTATTTCGTCATCATATTTGAGCAAGAGTTTTGTAGGTTATATTATTCTTGGTTGGCAATTTTTTTTTTTATTTCAACGTTTTATATATGTCATCCCATTGTCTTCTTGCCTGCATGATTTCTGCCAAGTAATAGGAGTTTAGTCTTATTGTTTCCCCTTTGTATGTGACTGTTCCTTTTTCTCGAGTGGCTTTCAGGATTCTTTCTTTGTCTTTGGTTTTGGTGAGTCTGATTATGATGTGTCTTGGTGACTTTCTTTTGGGGTTTATACTATGTGGGATTTGTTGAGCTTCTTGGATGGTCTGGTTTTCATTTTTCATGATATTAGGGAAGTTTTCTGTTAGCAAATCTTCAATGATCCTCTCTGTGTTTTCCACTTTTCCCCTGTGAACTCTGCTCACATGCAAATTTTTGCTGTTGATAGTATCCCACAGTTTTTAGGTTTTCTTCAGTCGCCTTCATCCTTTTCTCTGATTTTTCCTCAAACAAAGTCATATTCATGGATTTGTCTTCAATTTTGCTGGCCCTGTCTTCCATTGTTCCAGATTTGCTCCTAGAACCTTCTATTGTGTTCTCCATTTCTGAAAGTTTGTTGTTTATCTTTTGGATTTCTAATTGCTGTTTTTTGTATGATTTCTAGTTGTTTATTTATTTTGACATTGTGTTCTTGTATTTTTTTCCTGAATTCTTCCATTGCTTTGTCTGTATTTCACACGATTTTGCCTATTTTTTCCTTAGTTTTTTCTGTGTTTTCCTTTATCTCTTTCCTAATCTCTTGGAGAGCCCTGAATATTAGATTTTTGAACTCCCTATCAGATAATTTCAGTGCATTTTCTTTTACCAAAATGTCATCTGGTGTTTTTATTTTGGTTGATTAATGGAGCCATCCTGTACTTTTTTTTAACATGTGTTTTGATATTGTCTGTGGTCTCCAAGACATTCATCAATTATTTTCTTCATTTATTGATTGTAAGTTTATTTGTTTCATCCTGCTTTTAAGTTTTATTTGGTTATGTCTGGGCAGGCAGGTTGGGTGTATTTTGTTTCTTGCTTGTCTGTGGGCACAACAGTTCTCACCACCTTGCCACGTGGGTAGGGCCAGTTGCTGAGCTATGGTGCAGCAAGGCAGGTCCCGCAGGGGAGGGAAGCAGTAGGGATGTGTTGTGTGTCTGCAGCATTAACCTGGGCCAGTGTGGCAGGTCTGCGGGTGGTGTAATGGGGCGGGACCAGAGGGCGACAAAGGGAGGCTTCTGGGGGTCCAGAGGTTCATGCCAGTGCTGCTTGGGTGTGCAGCATTTGACAGGGTGGGGCCAGGGGGCTGTCGCAGAAATGTTTTAATCTCTCTGAGTATCGACTTCCTCATCTGTAAAACAGAGATAATATTATCCATATTACAAGGTTGTTATGAGGAGATATAATCTTTGTAGAACGTCAAGTTCACATAGTGGTCCACAGATTTTAGTTCTCTTCTTTCTCTTATGAATGTTCTCATATATAAAGAATTTACAAATCATTTAAAAATATGCTGTGTCAGGTGTCCCTATTTTACTGGTTAGAAATATAGTCATGTTATAAGGACTCTCTTACCTTCTTAGAGTCTGTGACAAAAAATTCCCCTCTCCCGGAAATTAATTGTGGTTTAGCAGGGAGCAATGTTAAGAGTTGCCACCAGGTGGCAGACCATCCCCTCTATTGTCCAGTCAACTTAGACACTGCAGGTAATGGTAACCAGCTGTGTTTAGATTATGAAGTCTTTCTCTGTTTCCTGCTGTGAGGAATTTCTGGAATAGTCCAGTTTCTCCAGATTTTCTGGCCCTGAGGTTTTGAAAATGGTCCAGTGATATACTTAGTTAAGGTCAGTTCAGCAGTTTATCAAATATTTATCAAGCTCGTACTACGTGCCAGATACCGTGCAAATGCCTGGGTGCTAGACCCATACTAAAGGTTCAGGCTGCCTGGCTTGTTTGCTTTTAGAATGTGTGTGTGTGTGCGTTTATTGCAAAGTGTTTTCCCATGCAATCCTCCTACACTAAAATTATACAAAATGTTGCAAAAACTATTTGTTCTTTGATACCTAACTTCTATGACCTGGGCAAAGCTAAAAAGAAATAAGATTGAGTCAACAAAGGTAGTTCAGTTGGACTTCAAACTAACTGCAGCACTTCCCCAGGACACTTGGGAGCATAGAGTGACCAACTTGCCCTGGTTTACACAAGGCTTTCCCAATTTTAACACTGAGAACCCCACATCCCAAAAAACCCCTCAGTCCCAGGCAAACTGGGACAGTTGGTCATCCTTTCTAGGTGAATCGTTTCTCTGCCAGTCTGAGATTTCACAATGAAGAATGGAGTAGACTTCAGAATGAGCTTCCAGTCCACCAAGCCTGTCTTGTTATGGGGTCTGTGAGCTAGGGCAGTCAATTGGACCCAAAGCTATCCCTTAAATCCTGGGACAACTGTCCATAAGCTAATCTGAGTCATCAACAACTGGAAACACAAAGTAATGGAATAGAGAGTTACTTGGGGGACTTTAGGTTGGGAAGAAGTGGCATTGAGCTGAGCCCTGAATAAAAAGGAGGCAGCTGTCCAAAGTTCTAGGGGAAAAGTATTACAGAGAGAAGGAATAGCAAACGCGAAGACCCTGAGGTAGAAGAAATTTAAAGTGTTGGTGGAACCAAAAATTGTTCAGGGTGGCTGGAGTAGAGTGGCAAAGGGAGAAGAAGGATAGGAGATGGCAGAGTGGGCAGGGACCTTGGTAAGGAGTTTGGATTTTGTTCTTAGTAAAGAAAAACCACTGGAGAGTGTTAAGAAGAGGAATGATATGATTCAGTTAGTGCTCCAAACAGAGCGCCCTGGCTGCTCTGGGGAGAATGGACTAAAAGGGAGCTAGAGTGGAAGGAGAAAAACCATGCAGGAGGCTTCTACAGTCTGAGGAGCCATGACTCAGAAGCCAACTCATCATGTCAGACTGGTAAGAAGGCCCATGCCAGCATCTGAGGGCACAGGGCATGACGTGAATGAGGAAAGAGGACTGCCACCAAGAATGGCTCCTCAACCAGAATCTGGCTAAAGTCTGTCAAACTCCACTTTAAAGCCAAGAAGCAGATCAGTCACTGAGCCTGAGGCCTCACAGAGTCTGTGGTGTGGACCAAGAGATGACTTCCCCACGGATAGACACCTAGTGCTTAGAACACTAGTTTACCTAGAATAAGTGAAGAAGAGCAGGAGGACTAGAGAGTGAGGAAATGTGCTAGAAAAATGAGGGAAATGGGAAAAGAATCATCACTTTTTAATGCTCTTAATCCTGAAGTGCTCACTGAGCACCTGATGCCCAATCCTGCTACATTTTCCCCTTCTGTCCACTCTGATGCTGTAACAGAGTAGAGCAGAGAAGAGTAGAAAACGATTGGAAGTTTTTTCACAATCCCAGCATGCATTTGCTATGGCTCTTAAAATGAATGGGAGCGTGAATGCAGGGCAGACAGTCTCTACAAGTAGCATGGGCACCTCTCCCAAGTGCCAGGCCATTGGGGTGGTCAGGTTCTAGAGAGGAGTGGAATCTTGTGGTGCTGGCATCTGCAGATGCAAGGCAGTGGTGAGACTTCAGAGGCAAAGCCAAGAGCTCTGAGAGAGACAACGATCTTCACAGGTCCTCCAAATGGTCATGCTGCCTGCACTTCAGGGCACTCCATTTTAATTTGGAGTGGGAATAAACATATATGGACAATGATTCAGGAATGAAGTTTGGGGGAAATGGAGATGAATTGGCCAACTGATGCTAATAAAAACACTCAGCAACACATTGTTGGAGTCCCTGGGTACAGCAAACGGTTAAGTGCTCAGCTGCTAACCAAAATGTTGGAAGTTTGAGCCCATCCAAAGATGACTTGAAAGAAATGTCTGGCAATCTACTTCTGAAAAATCAGCCATGGAAAACCCTATGGAGTGAAGAGAGCACTTGTGCGGTCCCTGGCCATGCACACCACCCCTCCCCCACTGGGGAAAGCACCTGTGTGCCCCACAACTGCCTGCCCTGCCCCTCCACCACCAGAGAGAGCACCTTCATGACCCCTGGCTACCTGCCATCCCCCTACCACACCAGAGAGAGTGTCAACTGTGATATATCAAAACAAAACAAAACAAAACAAAATCAAAAATAAATAAAATAGCATCTAATCTCTCAGAAACAGCAGACAATATCAAATCATATAAAGAAATGAGACAAGATGGCTCAACCAAGTGACCAAAATAAAGGGTCAGAAAGACATGAGGAAGACATGGTAATGGAACTGCCTGATGAGGAAGTCAAAAGGTTTATATACCGGGTCCTCAAAGAGATCAAGGAAAACACAAACTACTAGAAGAATTTAGGAAAACAATACAAGAACAACATGACAAATTAAATAGACAATTAGAAATAATACAATAACAGCAAGTAGAAATCTAGAAGCTAAGCAATAAAATATCAGAACTAGATGACTCAATCGAAGGACATAGAAGTAGAATTGAAACAATGGAAGAAAGGATTAGCAAAATAGAGGACAAACCCCTTGGTACCAATTCCTTTGAGGAACAACCAGAAAAAAGAATGACAAAAAAAATTTAAGAAAGCCTAAGAGTTGTTTGGGACACTGTGAAGAGGAATAATTTATGTGTGATAGGAATCTCAGAACAAGAGGAGAAAATAAAAGCACAGAGTAAATTTTTGAAGATCTGCTGGAAGAAAATTTCCCCAATATTATGAAAGTCAAGAAAATTTCCATCCAAGAAACTCAACAAACCCCATAAAGGATAGGCCCCAAAAGAAAGTCACTAAGGCGTATCATAATCAAGCCTACACGTCCAGAGATAAAGAGAGAACTCTGAGAGCAACTTGGGAAAAATGAAATAACACCTAAAAAGGGACTCTAAAAAGACTAAGCTTTGATTTCTTGGCATTAACCATGCAGGCAAGAAAGCAAGGGGATGACATACATATAAAGCCCTGAAAGAAAAGAATTGCCAACCAAGAATTATATACCAAACCCGCTGCTGTCAAGTCGATTCCAACTCATAGTGACCCTATAGGACAGAGTAGAAATGCCCCATGGGATTTCCAAGGCTGTAATCTTTATGGAAGCAGACTGCCACATCTTTCTCCTGTGGAGCAGCTGGTGAGTTAGGACTGCTAACCTTTTGGTTAGCAGCTGAACACTTTAACCACTGTGCCACCAGGGCTCCTTAAGAATCATATACCCAGCAACAAAATTGTCTCTCAAATACAATGGTGAAATTAGGACATTCTCAGATAAACAGAAATTAAGGGAATTTATAAAAAACAGACCATCCTTACAAGAAATATTAAAGGGAGTCCTTCGGATAGAGAACAAATGACATCAGACAACAATCTAAGAGTAAGCTGCATGATGGCATCACCAAGATGCTATCCCAGATGGAGAAATCTCAAGAGTAAAATAAAGCTACAGAACCAAAACCAGGAAACCAAAGATGTCGACTTCAAAACAAAAACAGGGAATAAATGGTGTAGATACAGAACTTCCATATGGAGAGGAAATCATGGTGATATCAGGAAATAACAGACTGTTTTAAACTTAGGAAGATAAAGGTAAATGTCAAAGTAACCACAAAGAAAGTTAATAAACTTACCAAAATAAAAAAGATGAAAACCATAAAGATTCAGTAAACATAAAATCAACAACACCAAAGGAAATGAAAAGAAAACATATAAAAAGAATTTAGCACAGAAAATTAAGTAGAACAAAGAAAACAAGAACACCACAACAAAAAGCAAAACGAAATGACAACAGTTAATTCACAGTGAATGTAAATGGTTTAAATGCACCAGTTAAAAGACAGAGACATATGGATGAGAAAACATGACCTATAAACATGTTGTCTACAAGTAGATGTACCTGAGATACAAAAACGTAAATAGGTTAAAAATCAAAGAAAGGATGTAAAAAAAAAAAAAAAAAAAATCATGCAAACAGTAACCAAAAAGCAGCATGAGTGGGAAAGTCTGACAAAATAGACTTTAAATCAAAATCTATCATAAAAGACAAGGAGGGGCATCATGTAATGATTAAAGGATCAATCTACAAGAAGATATAGCCATAATAAATATTTATACACCAACGACACAGCTCCAAAATGCATAAAACAAACAGCACTGAAAAGAGAAATTGTCAGTTCCACAATAATAGTAGGAGACTTATCATACCTCGATGAAGGACAGAAAAATAGAAAGAAATTAAACAAAGATACAGAAGATTTAAATAACACAATTAACCAACTTGACTTCATAGACGTATACAGAACATTCCACCCAAGAGCAGCACGGTATACATTCTTCTCTAACGTACATGGATTATTCTCCAGAATAGACCATATTTTTGGCCACAAAGCAAGCCTCAATAAATTCAAAAACATCAAAACAATGCAAAGCATCTTCTCTGACTACAATGCTGTAAAACTAAAAATCAGTAACAGGAAGAACAGGGGGAAAACATCAAATACATGGAAACTGAATAACACCTTGACGAAAAACCACTGGGTTATAGAAGAAATTTAAAATGAAAAAAAAAAAAAATTCTTAGAATCAAATTAGATTGAAAACACAACATACCAAAACCTGTGGGACACAGCGGAAGCAGTGCTCCGGGGAGAATTCATAGCAATAAATGCACACACCGAAAAAGAAGAAAGAGCCAACATCAACACCTTAACCCTACAACTCCAACAAATAGAGAAAGAGCAGAAAAAGAAGCCCGTAGTCATCAGAAAAAAAAAAAAGAAATAACAAAGATTAGAGCAGAAATAAATGAAAAAGAAAACAGAAAAACAATAGAAAGAATCAACAAGACTAAAGTTGGTTATTTGAGAGGATCAATAAAATAGACAAACCAGTGACCAAATTAACAAAGGAAAAGAGTGAGAAGATGCAAACGCAAATAACCAAAATAACAAACAAGACGGATGGCATTACAACAGAACCAACTGAGATAAATAGGATCATTGTAGAATATTACGAAAAACTGTACTCTGACATATCTGAAAACCTGGAAGAGATGGACAAATTTCTAGAAACACACCTACCTAAACCAGCACAAACTGAAGTAGAAAATTTAAACAGACTCATGACAAAAGAAGAAACAGAAGAGCTCCTAAAAAAAAAAAAAAAAAACTCCCAACAACAACAACAAAAAGCCCTGGCCCAGGTAGATTCACTGCAGAATTCTACCAAACATTCAGAAAAAAGGTGGATTCAGTGGAGAATTCTACCAAACATTCAGAAAAAAGTTGACACCAATCCTACTCAAACTATTCCAGAATGTAGAAAAAGAAGGAATACTCCTGAATTCATTGAATGAAGCCAGCATAACCCTGACACCAAAGTCAGAGAAAGACACCACTAAAACAAAATTATAGACCAACATTCCTCAGGAATACAGATGCAAAAATTCTCAACAAAATCTTAGTCAACAGAATTCAACAGCATATCAAACAAGTAATACACCATGACAAAGTGGGATTCATATCAGGTGTGCAAGAATGGTTTAACATTAGAAAGTCAAAAATGTAATTCATCACATTAACTAAAACAAAGAAAAAGAATCACATGATCAACTCAATCGATGCAGAAAAGGCATTTGATAAAGTCCAACATCCATTCTTGATAGAAACTCTCAGCAAAACAGGAACAGAAGAGAAATTCCTAAACATAACTAAGGGCATAAAAAAAAATAAATAGAATAAATTTTTTTTTATATATATATTAAAAAAACAACAGTCAACGTTATTCTCAATGAAGAGGGATTGAAAGCATTCCCCTTGAGAATGGGAACTAGACAAGGATGCCTTTTCCATCACTTTTATTCAAGAATGTACTGGAACTCCTAGCCAGAGCAATAAGGTAAGACAGGGGTAAGAAAAAAGCATATACATTGATCAAGGTGATGGTTAAAGTTGTGTGTTAACTTGGCTGGGCCAGGATTATCAGTGGTTTGGCAGTTGTAATGTAGTTTGGCAGCTATGAAATGACGTAATCACTTCCATAGTGAGATCTGCTATAATGTAATCACCTCCATGATGCGATCTGTTATGAGCAGCAAATCAGTTGAGAGATTACTTGAGGATGTGGCCTGCATCCAATATAGGTGGATTTTCTGGCAACACTTGCTGCCCGTTGCTCACTCTGGATCCTGCAGCTGGTTCATGTTTCTCTGACCTTCAGGCTTGAGCTAGCAGCTTACTTGTCATCTTACCTGTTGATCTTCAGATTCATTGGCCTGCACAGCCTGTGAGCCAGAGGCCGGCTGTCTGATCTGCTGATCTTGGGTTCTCCAGCCCCTGCAGCTGCATGAGTCAGGAGAAGCCTCCAGCCTGACTTGCACTTGGGACTTTTCAGCTTCTACAACCACATAAACCATTTCCTTTATATAAATCTCTCTCTATATTTACATGCTTCACTAGTTTTGCTTCTCTGGAGAACCCCCCCTAAGACAGTAAGGAAGAAGTAAAACTATCCCTAACTGCAGATGACATGATCCTGTATGTAGAAAATCCCATAGATTCTACAAGAAAGCTTCTGGAACTAATAGAAGGATTGAGCAAAGTGGCAGGACACAAGATTAACATATGAAAATCAGGTGAATTCCTCTACATTAACTAAGAGAACCCTGAAAAGGAAATCAGAAAAACAATACCATTCACACACACACAAAAAAACAAACCCACTGCCGTTGAGTTGATTCCAACTCACAGCCATCCCATAGAAAGGAGTAGAATTGCCCCACAGGATTTCCAAGGAGCAGCTGGTGGATTTGAACTGCCAACCTTTTGGTTAGCAGCCATAGCTATTAACCTCTGTGCCACCAGGGCTCTGCTATTTACAACAGCCCCCCAAACATAAAATACTTGGGAATAAACCTAACTAGGAATGTAACAGACTTATACAAAGAAAACTACAAAACACTACTGCAAGAAACCAAAAGAGACCTACATAAATGGAAAAACATACCATGCTCATGGATAGGTAGATTGAACATTGTGAAAATGTCAATACTACCCAAAGCAATCTATAGATGCAATGCAATCTCGATCCAAATTCCAACAACATTCTTCAATGAGATGGAAAAACTAATCACTGACTTTATATGGAAAGGAAAGAAGCCCTGAATAAGTAAAGCATTACTGAAGAAGAAGAATAAAGTAGGAGACCTCACACTTGCTGATCTCAGAACCTACTATACAGCCATGGTAGTCAAAACAACCTGGTACTGGTACAACAACACACACATAGACCAATGAACAGAACTGCAGTCCCGGAAATAAGTTCATCCACCTATGGACAGTTAATCTTTGACAAAGGGTCGAAATTCATTAAATGAGGAAGAGATAGTCTCTTTAACAAATGTGCTGGCAATACTGAATATCCATTTTCAGAAAAATGAAACATGGTCCATGGTAGTCTATTTGTGCCAAAAATTAGTGGCAAGCCTAGGAACCTTAATTTATGGCACAAATAGACTACGAAACATAACTAAAAAAGCACAAACATAAGAAGATAAACTAGATGATCGGGACCTCCTGAAAATCGAATACTTATTCTCATCAAAATACTTTTCCAAAAGAGTAAAAAGAGAACCCATAGACAGGAAATAATTTTTGGCAATAACATATCTGACAAGGGTCTAATCTCTAAAATTTATAGAAAAGTCTAACAACTCAACAACAAAAAGATAAACAACTCAAATTAAAAAATGGGCAAATGACATGAACAGGTATTCACCAAAGAAGACATCCAGGCAGCAACAAATACACAAAGAGATGCTCATGATCATTAGTCATTTGGTGTTGTTAGGTGCCCTTGAGTCAGTTTCGACTTATAGTGACCTTATGCATAACAGAACAAAACACTGCCTGGTCCTGAGCCATCCTCACAATTGTTATGCTTGAGCCCATTGTTACAGCCACTGTGTCAATCCATGTCATCGACAGTCTTCCTCTTTTTTGCTGACCCTTACTTTACTAAGCATGATATCCTTTTCCAAGGACTGATCCCTTCTGACAACACGCCCAAAGTATGTGAGAAGTAGTCTTACCATCTTTTCCTCTAAGGAGCATTCTGGTTGTACTTCCTCCAAGACAGATTTGTTCATTTTTTTGGCAGTCCATAGTATATACAATATTCTTCACCAGCACCACAATTCAAAGGGCTCAATTTTCCTTTGGTCTTCTTTATTCATCATCCAGCTTTCACATGCATATGAAGTGACTAAAAACACTATGGCTTGGGTCAGACACACCTTAGACTTCAAGGTGACATCTTTGCTTTTCAATATTTTAAAGAGATCTTTTGCAGCAGATTTGCCCAATACAACGCGTCTTTTGATTTCTTGACTGCTGCTTCCATGGCTGTTGATTGTGGATCCAAGTCAAATGAAATCCTTGACAACTTCAATCTTTTCTCCGTTTATCATGATATTGCTCATTGGTCCAGTTGTGAGGGTTTTTGTTTTCTTTATGTTGAGGTACAATGCATACTGAAGGCTGTGGTCTTTGATCTTCATCAGTAAGTGCTTCAAGTCCTCTTCACTTTGAGCAAGCAAGCTTGTGTCAGCTGCATAATACAGGTTGTGAATAAGTCTTCCTCCAGTCCTGTTGCCCCATTCTTCCTCATATAATCCAGTTTCTCAAATTATTTGCTCAGCGTAAAGAGTGAAGGGATATGGTGAAAGTATACAACCCAGACACATACCTTTCCTGATTTTAAACCACAGAGTATCCTCCTTTTCTGTTCAAACTACTGCCTCTTGATCGATGTACACGTTCCTCATGAGCACAATTAAGTGTTCTAGAATTCCCATTCTTTGCAATCTTATCCATAATTTGTTGTGATCCACACAGTTGAAGGCCTTTGCATAGTCAATAAAACACAGGTAAACATCTTTCTGGTATTCTCTGCTTTCAGCCAGAATCCACCTGACATCAGCTATGATATCCCTGGTTCCACATTCTCTTCTGAATCTGGCTTGAATTTCTGGCAGTTCCCTGTTGATATACTACTGCAGCTGCTTTTGAATGATCTTCAGCAAAATTTTGCTTGCATGGGATATTAATGATAAAAAAAAATCCTGTTGCTGTCGAGTCGATTCTGACTCATAGCGACCCTATAGCACAGAGTAGAATTGCCTGATAGGGTTTCCAAGGAGCGCCTGGTGGATTTGAACTGCTGACCTTTTGGTTAGCAGCTGCAGCTCTGCATTCAGTTGGATCATTTTTCTTGGGAATAGGCATAAATATGGGTTTCTTCCCGTCAGTTTGCTAGGTAGCTGACTTCTAAATTTCTTGGGATAGACGAGTGAGCACTTTCAGTGCTGCATCCCGTTTGTTGAAACATCTCAATTCGCAGTCCATCAATTCCTGAAGCCTTATTTTTCGCCAATGCCTTCAGTGCAGCTTGGGCCTCTTCCTTCAGTACCATAGGTTCCTGATCACATGCTACTTCTTGAAATGGCTGAACATCAACCAATTCTTTTTGGTATAGTGATGCTGTGCATTCCTTCTATCTTCTTTTGATCCTTCCTGCATTGTTTAATATTTTCTCCATAGAATGCTGCAATATTGCAACTTGTGGCTTGAATTTTTTCTTCAGTTCTTTCGGCTTGAGAAATGCCTAATATGTTCTTCCCTTTTACTTTTCCATCTCCAGGTCTTTGCACATGTCATTATAGTACTTTTCTTTGTTTTCTTGAGTCACCCTTTGAAATCTTTTGTTCAGCTATTTTACGTCATCATTTCTTCCTTTCACTTTAGCTACTCGACCTTCAAGAGCAAGTTTCAGAGTCTCTTCTGACTTCCATTTTGGTCTTTTCTTTCTTTTCTGTCTTTTTAATGACCTCTTGATTTCTTCATGTATGATGTCCTTGATGTCATTCCACAATTCGTCTATAGTCGTCAACCATTGGTGTTCAATGCATCAAATTTATTCTTGAGATGATCTCTAAATTCAGGTGGGATATACTCAATGTTGTATTTTGGCTCTATTTTTCTTCAGTTCCAACTCGAACTTGCATATGAGCAATTGATGGTCTGTTCCACAGTCAGACCCTGGCCTTGTTCTGACTGATGATATTGAGCTTTTCCATGGTCTCTTTCGATAGATGTAGTTGATTTGATTCCTGTGTATTCCATCTGGTGAGGTCCATGAGTATATTGCCATTTATGTTGGTGAAAAAAAGTATTTGTCAATGAAGAAGTTTTTGGTGTTGCAAAATTCTATCATGCAATATCCAGCATCATTTCTATCACTAAGGCCATATTTTCCAACCACTGATCCTTCTTCTTTGTTTCCAACTTTCTCATTCCAATCACCAGTAATTATCAACGCATCCTGATTGCATGTTTGATCAATTTCAGACTGCAGAAGTTGGTAAAAGCCTTCAGTTTCCTCATCTTTGGCCTTAGTGGTTGGTGCATGAATTTGAATAATAGTCATATTAACTGGTCTTCCTTCTAGGCGTATGGGTATTATCCTATCACTGACAGCATTGTACTTTAGGATAGATCTTGAAATGTTATTTTTGATGAGGAATGCAAAGCCATTCCTCTTCAAGTTGTCATTCCCAGCATAGTATATCATATTACTGCCCGGTTCAAAATGGCCAGTACCAGTCCTTTTCAGCTCCATAATGCCTAGGATATTGATGTTTATGCATTCCATTTCATTTTTGACTATTTCCAATTTTCCTGGATTCATACTTCGTACATTCCACATTCCAATTATTAATGGATTTTTACAGCTGTTCTCATTTTGAGTCATGCCACATCAGTAAACGAAGGTCCTGAAAGCTTGACTACATCCATGTCATTAAGGATGACACTACTTTAAGGAGGCAGCTTTTCCCCAGTTGTCTTTTTGAGTGCCTCCCAACCTGAGGGGCTCATCTTCTGGCACTACATCAGACAACCTTCCACTATTATTCAAAAGGTTTTCACTGGCTAATTCTTTTCAGAACCAGGCTGCTGGATTCTCCTTCCTAGTCTATCTTAGTCTGGAAGCTGAGCTGAAACCTGTCAGCCATGGGTGATCCTGCTTGTATTTGAATACCCGTGGGCATAGCTTTCAGCATCACAGCAACATGCAAGTCCCCACAGTACAACAAACTGACAGACTCACGGGGGCCTAAGAGATACAAATCAAAACTACAATCGGCTACCATCTCACACCAGCAATAATGGCACTAATCAAAAAACAGAAAACAACAAATGCTTGAGAGGCTAGGAGGAGGTTAGCACACTTATGCACTGCTCCTGGGAATGTAAAATGTTATAACCACTATGGAAAATGATATGGCACTTCCTTAAAAAGCTAGAAATTGAAATACCATATTATCCAGCAATCCCACTGCTAAGTGTATACCCTAGAGAAATGAGAGCTGTGACACAAATAGGCATATGCACATCCATATTCATTGCAGCATTATTCCCAATGGTAAAAATATGGACACAGCCTGAATGCCCACGAATAGATGAATGGATAAACAGTGGTACATATGCACAATGAAATAGTAGGAAACGTTAAAGAATAACAATGAATCCGTGAAACATCTCACAACATGGATGAACCTGGAAGACATTATGCTGAGTGAAATAATCAATCACAAAATGACAAATATTGTATGGGGCCACTATTATAAAAAGTCAAGGAAAGGTTCTCACACAGACAGAAACATTCTTTGATGGTTACCAGGGATGGCAAAGAGGAGAGGGAAAACTACTAACTAGGTAGTTGACTCTTACTAACTTTGGTGAAGGGAGAGATAACACAGTATAGGGGAAGTCAGCACAACATAATCAAGGTAAAGGAAGACACGGAAAAGTACAGAAGAGTAAAAGGCAGCAGTGGTAAATACCAATACATATACAATCCTGCAACAACAGTAATAACTAACTATAATGTGGGAGTATATACATAGGTAGATATGTAAGCTGAGCAGGGCTGGGAGGGTGAATGAAAGTACATCCGCCTACATGTGTGTGTGTTTATGTGCTCCAAATATACCCATGTGAGCAATAGTGCACACAAGGGACACAGTCATAAAAACTTCTTAGTCATGACCATACACCTCTCAGGACTGAGATACTGGGCTTGAGGGCTAAGGACCATATATAGTCTCAGGTGACATCTAGGTCAATTGGTGTATCATAATCCATACAGACAATGTTCTACATCCTACCTTGGTAAGTTATGACTGGGGTCTTAAAAGCTTGTGAGTGACCATCTAAGATACAACAATTGGTCTCTTCCCACCTGGATGGAGCAAAGAAGAATGAAGAAAACTGAAGATTCAAGGAAACAATTAGTCCAAGGGACTAATGGACTACATGTACCACAGCCTCCACTAGCCTGAAACCGGAAGAACTAGTTGGTGCCCAGCTACTACTACTACCACAATAGTAGGTCATGGACAGAGTACGAGAGAAATGTAGAACAAAATTCAAACTCATAAATAAGTCCAGACTTACTGGTCTGATAGAGGCTGGTGGGACCCTTGAGACTATGGCCCTTAGACACCTTTCAAACTTGGAACCGATATCATTCCTAGGTATCACATTATAGCTGTGTTGTTGTTGTTATATGCCTTGGATTCTGACTCATAGTGACCCCATAGGGTTTCCAAGGCTATAAATCTCTGTGGAAGGAGACCGACACATCTTTCTCCTATGGAAACGCTGGTGGTTTCAAACTGCCAACCTTTTGGTTAGCAGTCCAGTGCCTTAACCACTGCGCCACCAGAGCTCATCAAAAAATAGACAGGCCTATAAAATGAACAATAACACCATTGAGGAATGTACACTTCAGAACGGTCAACTATACAGACCTAAAGGGCAGCGTTTGCCCTAAAGCAAAGTTCGGAAGGATGGTAGGGGCAGGAAAGCTGGGCGAACGGACATGAGGAACCCAGGGAGGAAGGGGGAGTGTGCTGACACATTCAGGGGTTTGCAACCAATGTCATAAAACAAGCTGTGTATAAACTGTTGAATGGGAAACTAATTTACCCTGTAAACTTTCACCTAAACAACAAAAAAAAAGAAAGAAAACCCTATGGAGCACAGTTCTACTCTGGCACCCATGGGGTCGCCATGAGTTCAACATTGTCCTGACAGCAACTGGTAGGTCTTCAGCAATGCCTCCTCCAGTCCCCTGTCCCCAGCAAAAGGGTGTGGATTACACAGCTCTGCATTCTGCTAGAAACCCTAGTGGTACAGTGGTTAAGCAGCTCGGCTGTTAACCCAGACCGACCAGCTGCTTAACAAGAGAAAGATGTGGCCGTCAGCTTCCGTAGAGATTTACTGCCTTCGAAACCCTGTGGGGCAGTTCTACTCTGTCCTATAGGGTTGCTATTCATCAGAATCTACTCGACAGCAATGGGTTGTGGTTTTGGCATTCTGCTAAGAAGAGCACTTGGTCAAGCATGGCTAAGGGCATCCATCAAATGAATGCATGAAATAAGTTAATGGGTTGGGGATTGAACAAAGGCAGATCACATGGGCCAAGAAGGCAAATTCCTGGATGATTCTTCTCAATGATGCTGGAAACAAAGGAGGACAGTGGGGCAGGTGAGTAGGAAAATGGGCCCCAGCATGGAGCCAGTGAGTTGTGTCTGGACACAGCTTGTAAATCAATAATGGAAATGTTACAGGAGTGTGCTGGTTTTCCAAGGTAAACAAGGCTCAAGGCTCCATGGCCAACTGCCTCTGCAATCAGCATGTTTGATCTGGCGAGAACCCAGGGTGGGAACAGACGCAGGCATCCCATGATAATGACTCATAGCTCTGCTGTTGATAGCCCCTGAGAATGGAGGCACCTGAGAATGGCAGCAGCTGGGCTGGGTGGCTGAGCTACAGTCCAAGCTCCCTTGAAAAATCAGTAGCTATTGATTCGACACCACTCACGGCAACCCCATGTGTGACAGTAGGACTGTGCTCCACAGGGTTGTCAATGGCTGACTTTTTGGAAGTATATCACTGGGCTTTCCTTCTGGGTTGACTCCAACTGCCAACTTCTCAGTTAGCAGCTGAGTGGATAACAGTTTGCACCACCAGGGACTCCTCCAACCTCCCTTGGGAAAACCTAAATCAAGTCTGTGCTGATCATAAGACATTGTAAAACAATACTACTCTCTCTCCGACCTCAGTGGGCTAGAGTCTTTTCTTGTGTATGGCTTGGGCCCTAAGCGATCCGATTTACATGTCTATAAAGATAAACTTTCCCTTGTCTACTCTTTGATTATCCTAAGATAAAATTTGTATAAGAAATGCAGGATAAATGCTTGAATCTTTCTCTGAATTAGAGGCCACTGTCACTTTCAACATAGTCCTAATTGATGCACCCATCTTGATAATTTGACCGTTGTATTTTAGTCACCAATATATTTGTCTGTTCCCATCACTCAGCTGTGAGGCCAAGGATGGTGTCATACATCCCCAGAACCTTGCCTCTAAAGTACAGGAAGGTAAACCAGAAAAAGGGTGAAATAGATGTGGAGGGAGCCAACCACCAGCATCAGCTGCACCTGGGATTGGATCCTACCTGTATTTCATCTTGATTCTACCCCTCATTTGAGGTCTTGGTATGCTACCCAGATTGTCTGGGACCTTGCTACTCGAGTTTGATTTGCAAACCAACAGCATCAGCACAGTTTAGGAGCTTTTAGAAATACAATTCTGGCAAACCAATTCCCAGAAACCCTTGCTTAGGGCTTTGTACTCTGGCCTCAGTACTAAGTGGTTATACTGCTCTTACTTTACTGTGTCACTGAGGTTGGGTGCCAGTACCCTCACCCTGAGGGTCTCAAGGATTCCCAGCATTATGTTGGCTATTCCAAGGATTTGCTGTTTAGTTAGAGAGACCATGAAAATCAGAAAGATGCTGAAAATTAGAATTTCCAAATTACCACTAGAAATAAATTCCTAGACAAGGAAGCTGCAAACTGGACTATACTCTTTTCTTAAAGTCTACTTCTTGGATATTTAGCACAATACCTAGAACATTACATATGTCCATTAAATGGCCACAGAAGTAAATTTCAAATTAACAATGTACTATGTTTCATAACAATTTACTATGTTTTATATGCATGCAATAGCTGGACAGTGAATAAGGAAGACCAAAGAAGAATTGAGGCATTTGAATTAGAGTGTTGGTGAAGATTATTGAATATGCCATGGACTCTCAGAACAAACAAATCTGTCTTGGATGAAGTACAGCCAGAATGCTCCTTAGAAGCAAGGATGGCGAGACTTCGTCTCATATACTTTGGACATGTTATCAGTAGGGACCAGTCCCTGGAGAAGGGCATCATGCTTGGTAAAGTAGAGCGCCAATGAAAAAGAGGAAGACCCTCAATGAGATGCACTGACACAGTGGCTGCAGTAACGGGATCAAACATAGCAACGATCATGAGGACAGCTCAAGACCAGGCAGTGTTTTGTTCTGTTGTACCAGGGTTGCTATGAGTCAGAGCAGACTCAATGGCACCTAATAACAACACCAGTAATGTTTCATAATCAGTACAAACATTTTCAGTGGTCATGTTCATAAGATGTACTGCACAATCAAGGCTTTTTGGATTAGAGCAATCTCCATTATGATGATAGTCTCAGGCTCCAGTCATGGACCCAGGGAAGGTGTGGTTAATTAAAGCTTTGGTTTAGCTCTCAGGGTCCCTGGCTGGTGCCAATGGTTTGTGCTCCACTATTAACTGAAATGTTGGCGGTTTGAACCCACCCAGCAGGCTGCAGAAGAAAGGTCTGGTGATCTGCTTTAGTAAGATTATAGCCGAGAAAACCCTGCAAAGCTCAGTTCTACTCTGTAACACCCTTGGGGTCGCCATGAGTCAGAACTGACTTGACAGCAGTGGGTTTGGTATTTTGGTTTTTAGTTCTAAGATAGACCCATGTTATAACAATTTTTTTTTTTTAACATAGTGGTTTTCCAGAAATGTTTGCTGAGTTGGATGTGTGTGTTATATGTTATAAGGCATGTACATCAACAAATTGCATTATCTAAGATAAACATTCAAAAACATTTGCAGGTTTTGAATACACCTGGATCCTCATTCAAAGCTGGTCAGATCCCACCTGCAAAGACTGGAAGGTAAAGGGTGTTGTTCAGTTCCCATGTGACATGCATGTCCTATCTGCCTCCGGCTTTTACATTACCGTAATGGGACCATTTTCAATCAGTGACTTAAGATTTAGGTGATCCCACCCCTCCAATCCTGGCATAATGCATTGTTAGCAGCCAGAATTAGAAAAGAAATGTTAATATTTCACAAATGACTAAGATACCCGAGCTAGTATATTGTGTAAAAAGAACAAGAAGTATTGAAAGTGGTTTGGGCGGCTGGTCATCAGACACTATTTACTGACAGGGGTCTGGCTTCCAAAAAGGATCTAGCATTGGCATCTCTGAAAAGGAAACACTGAAAGAAAAAAAAAAAAAGATAGGATATCAGAATAGGGAGAGAGGAAATGAGTGAAATTTGGGGAATATTTAGTAGATGAAACCATAAGATACAAAAAAATAGTCTTAATTAGAGATTGAGAGTTAACCAAATCACTTATTCTCTCTCCCTATCTGGACCCACAGAGTATGACACAGGTTGCCCTCACTTTTCGTACCACCCATCTTTTTCCTATTACACATTGACACCCCCAAACCTTCTTCTGTGCTCTGAATTCAGGCTTTTAGGCATCAAGCTACCGGATCATGTGGCGGCCTTCCTGCTGCTGACTAGTGGCCAGCAACTCACCTCCCATTTCCGTGTTGGCATTCTATTAAGTTTATAATAATTCAACTTGAAGTGTCTAGTCTTTCAAGAATGAAGACACTCTTTGGAGAAGGGACTTTAGAGATAGAAGTACAAAATTTCATGTAGCAAAGGGTTGGTTGGATGGTTTTGAGGGAAGGGCTCTGTCCACTTCACATTTCACTCTGCTGTGGCTGAGTTAAGTCCGCAATTAGGGCCTGAGCCCAGTGAAAGTCAGATTGCAGGGAGGGTCCAGCTGCCTGAGAGGAAAGTCACTGCAAGGACCCAGAACCCTGGCAGAGTGTGCCCAGCTCCATACCACACCTGAGAAAGGACATTTGGATGTAAACCTTTAAATCTTATAGTAAAGTCAATAAAGTCAAGGAACAAAAGATGGTCAGGGGCTCGCTGGGTCCCAGGAATGGTGGGTTTGGCAGAAACACACCCATGAGCAGAGACTGTGGGAGATTCAGCTGTAGAGGAAGGAGGAAGATTGCAAAGAGCCTCTCACGTCAGACTAGGGGGTTTATTCTGCAAGCAAAAGGACCAGAAAGGTTTGCACTGGGGAGTAATAGGAAAAGTATCTTTAAAGGAAGATCACTTTACAACTATTTCCTGTGTTCCAAGAAACTCTAGTCCCTAGGCTTTACTGACTTTGTTATAAACCTTAAAGGTTTACATCCAAAGGTCCTGTCCTGGTACTTGTGTGCAAAGGGTTTTCTGGGTTTAAAAAAGAAGTAATAGTGCTCTCAGATTCTGTGACATCCTTACAGCTCTGAAGCAGGATCTGAACTTACCCTGAACTAGGATACAGTTGTAGGATCTGGGGTTGACAGCTAGAGGACTTTTTCTAAATCTTCCCTCTTTACAATTTTGGTTCTTTGTGTGGTTTTGCTTTGGAGAGGACCGATATAGATTCCTCCTTTAGCCAACATTAAAAAACAAAACAAAGCAAAAAACAAAAAAACAAACCCATTGCCATCGAGTTGATTCTGGGAACCATCTGCTAACCTAAAGATTAGTGGTTTGAGCCCACCCAGCAACTCCACAGAAGAAAGGCCTGGCAAACTGCATCTGTAAAGATTACAGCCAAGAAAACCCTATGGAACAGTTCCATTGTATAACACATGAGGTCGCCATGAGAGCCAACATGGCAAACCAAAAAGAAAAAAAGTTTCTAGTGCCTCTACAAGCTGAGAAACACACCAAACACCTGCGTAGAGCTGTCTGTGTGGTCGGGGCTGGCTGAGAGTTAAGTAGCTGCCTATACTACCAGAAGCTCTTCCGTTCCTGACCTGTTGTCTGTTGCTGTATTCAAAGGTTTCCTTTCAGAAACACAGTTCTCTCTCTCCTATCCTCAGAGAATCCTTACCAGTTGTACTAGTTGCTGTGGACTCGACTCCAACTCGTGGCAACCTTGTATGTGTCAGAGTAGAACTGTGATCCATAGGGTTTTCAATGGCTTGTTTTTCACGAAGGCTTTCTTCAAAGGTGCATCTGGGTAGACTGGAGCCTCCACCCTTTCAGTTAGCAGCCTGGAAAGTTAACTGGTTGCACTCTCCAGGGACAGACAAACCCTTTGTTGGGCTTCTCTCTGTCTTGGCCTTTCTCCTGCTCCTCCTTGCTGAGCTGCTTAAGGCTATACTGAACACATTCAAGCTAATAGGGTGCTAAGGTTTTTAAGTTAAAAAACAAAACAATTTTGATGAACGTGGAAGGGCAGAGCCTATTTCTGCCTTTTTTCAGCACTTAAGGTCAAGGTTTTATTAAACAGCGTCCCGTTGCCCACTTTAGCAAAGAGAAAAGTGGCCATCAGGCCAAGGGCAGAAGGTAGAGGAAACTCAACTCATGGCCTCTCTGTCATCTCACTTTGCCAGCTTCCGCCAGTCCTCCCAGGATACGCTGGTAAAGGCGCCCATTCTCTGGGTCCCACCTCCAGCAGCCAGACCACAGTCACATCTGCCCCAGGGGTGTCAGGAAAACAGACGTCAGAGTCACTATTGGCTCCTCTGAGTGAAACTGGGGCTCCAGGGTTCTGTGATTGTCCCCCTACCAAGAACACATTGACCAGACCCTGTAGCTTCCTGCTTTGGGGATTCAGGAGCTGCAAGGAAGCAGCTTTCAAAGTGAAAGGAAGAATTCAGAAACTATGTTCAGGAAGCTGCACACTGCTTGGAAAAGAATAGTAGGGAAGCATCTTACCTGGAAGAACGCAGACAGTGCAACATTAAAGAGAGGAAGCCCGAGTTCCTAAATACACACCAGAGGGACAAATTAAGCTGGTCGACACCTACCATCTGCTGGGCCCTCTGTTAATCATTTCACTAAGGTTTGGGCCGGTGGAGGACAGGGATAAAGAGTGGAATATAGCTAATCTTTACTGAACAACTCCTTTTCCGGACACTCATTAAACCCAGCGCTAAGGGTGGAAGTCCCCATGTTCTCAGTTCCAGAACAGTCCGGGCAACACCATTTATTCTATTGATTTACTTATTCATTTGTCATTTACAAATATTTGCTGAGTGCCTACTATATGCCAGGTGGTGCTCAGGAGCTGAGGACATTGCAGTTAACGAGAGAGAGCTAGAACCACCGTGTCATCTGGGCCCTTATCTCCCTGGTACAGAAAATGGGCCATACCTGGCTAGGTACAGGATCTGGCCCGTGTGCTTCTGGAGTGTTGGTGGTGTTAGCCAGTCACCATAAAGACGAGGAGCCATGGTGGCGCAGTGGTTAAGTGTCCAGTCGTTACCCAAAAGGTTGGCAGTTTGAATCCACCCCAGCTCCTTGGAAACCCTATGGGGCAGTTCTACTCTGTCCTGTAAGATTGTTATGAGTTGGAATCAACTTGACAGCAATGGAGAAGAAGACAAGAAGAAACCAATGTGCAGGGGTTAGACGTGCAGACAGATAAAAATGTAGAGCCATATGACATTTGAGTTGGAAGCAGCTGTCAAGATTATATCTCATTTTCTGACTCCCAGTCCAATGCTACTTTTATTATACATGTGAAAATGACATTACTGACTCATGATTAACAGCAGGCACACTTTGAATTATTTTCCTACTTCTGAATCAGCACTTGTCATGGGTTGAATTGAGTCCCCTAGAAATATCTGTCAACTTGGCTGGTCCATGAGTCCCAGTGTTGTGTGACTGTCCACCATTGTATGTGATTTCCCTGTGTTGTAAATCCTGTCACGGTGATGAAATGAGATGGATTAGTGGCAGTTACATTGGTAAGATATACAACAATAGATAGTGCCTTAAGCCAATCTCTTTGAGATATAAAAGAAGTGAGCAAAGAGACAGGGGGACCTCATACCACCAGGAAAGCAGCGCTGGGAGCAGAGTGCTGAGGACCTGAGGTTCCTGCGCTGAGATGTTCCCAGACCACAGGAAGACTGATGACAAGGACCTTTCTCCAGAGCCAACAGAGAGAGAAAGATTTTCCTGGAGCTGGCGCCCTGAATTCAGACTTGTAGCCTCTGAAACTGTGAGAGAATAAACGTTTCTTTGTTAAAGCCCTCCACTTGTGGTATCTCTCCTATAGCAGCACTAGATAACTAAGAGCGCTGATTCAAATTCTTTCCACCAACCTTCTTTATGACCAACTGCATTGTTTTTTCAGATAACTATAGGGTCTCTATGAATCTAAATCGACTTGATGGCAACGAGTATTTTTTTTTTATGAGAATTAATCTATAACCATAGAATGGTGGTGGAGATAGGGGTAAATATTTACTTTTCCTACTGTGCCTAGTCAAAGCTAACTGAGACTGAAAATATGTCCCCGACACCATTAATGCCGTGGTCTAATGAAAATAAATGTACATGTGATAGGAAAAGAAGAGGTAGGAAAGAAAAGAAAGGGGAAAAAATGGAACTGAAGGAAGAAGTCAGGAGATTGCCGGAAGCCAGGAAACATGACTCAGTATGTTTGTGCGTAAAGCAACGTTGGAATTTAATAAGGCCGTCTCCTGGGCTTCTCTTCACCGTTGTGTAAAGGCTTTAAGTCTTTCTGGACATTCATGACTAATAGTAATACCTGTTCTCCAAATCTCAGCAGCCAAGCTTCAGAATGTGAAAGCCAGAAATTATGTCATATACCCAAAGTGACATCAAAGCTATAATTGAAAGGCACATTGTATTTTCTGTTTTCACTGCTTGACTCTTGAGAAAATAAAAAGCGTTAGGACTGGAGACATCTGAAAAGCCATCCTGAAAGTTCAATATTTAGCTAGAAAACATTTTATTGTGTATTTGAATATGTCTACAGAAAGAAATCCCTAGCTGCCTGGGTAAATCACTCCAGAGTTTAACGACTTCCTTGGCTCTCACCTTAATCTGCCCTTCCGAGTTTATCTCATATGTTCTTGTTTACGATCAGAAGTGAAGGGCACTATTTTACATTTTCACCAGTCAGCATCACAGTGCAACAACTCTCCATAGGCAGCACGAGCCTCTCAAATAGTGGGATTTATGCAAGTTGGTGGTGCAGGTGAACTGAAACGGACAAAAAACCCACAGCCTCTGTAACTGGGCCAAGAGATAACTTGTCATGAGTGAGCTATTGTAAGTCACTATGTGTCCTCCTGTCCAGAAACCTTTCATCTTCCTTATCCTCTCTAATTAATGTAAAACATACGTTTCAATGTCCAAGGAGTTTTCAGACCTTCATTAAACAGGAAAAGCCGTTGGCAGTAATAAGTCCTTGTCATAGTTTCTTAGCTCTGTTGTGACAGAAATACCACAAGTAGGTAGCTTTAAAGAACAAAAATCCATTTTCTCACAGTTCAGGAGGCTAGAAGTCTGAATTCAGCGAATGGCTCTAGGGAGAAGTCCTTTGTCAATTTCAGCTTCTAGGAGCTGGTGACCTTTGGAGTTCCCGGACTTGTAGACTCATCTGCCTCTGTGGTCATCAGATAGCAACTGCCTTCCCCTGGTGTTTCCTTGCTCCTGTGTCTATGCTGCTCCTTATAACTCAGAAAGGAGCCCTTGTGGCACAATGATTAAGCATTTGCCTGCTTACCAGAATGTTGGTGGTTCAGACCCACCCACAACTCTACAAAGAAAGACCTAGCGATCTACTTCCAAAAGGCCACAGCTTTGCAAACCCTAAGGAGTGCAATTCTACTCTGCACACTTGGGGTCACCATGAGTCGAAAATGACTCACCAGCTCCCAACAACAACAATATAACTCAGAAGTGATTAGGTTTAGGACACACCCCACACTGTCACAGCCTCATTAACATAACAAAAACCAAATTCCAAAACAGGATTATAACCACAAGTATGTTGTTGTTGTTGTTAGTTGCCTTTGAGTAGATTCTGACTCATGGTGACCCCAAGTAGGCAGAGTAGAATTGTACTCCTTAGAGTTTGCAATGTGGTGACCTTTTGGAAGCACACCAGGCCTACCTTCCAAGGTGCCTCTGGTGTAGAGGTTAGGTTTCCAGCTCATATTTTGGGAAGAACAATTCAATCCATAACAGTCCTCTATTTCTCTTGGTAGCCCTTGTTTCTCAAGCGTCACCACCTAAGACAAAATCAAGGGCCCAGGCTGTAGGCCAAGAAGTTTACCCTTCAGCTCCACAGGTGGAGCTGAGGTCCCACCCCAGAGTTCTTTCTCTCCTCAGTAGGGGACATCTGTTGTTTTGTCCACCCAGCATCTGTTCCCCATCAGCTGAGAGTGGAATCCTGATTTCCCTGTGGAATCACTCGCCTCCCCACCCACTGTGTGAATCATGAGGGGACTGTTGATCAAGATGCCCTACCCTCCCAACTGAGGACCCATAATCCAAGATAGGTCAACTGACTGTCTCTCCAGGGAATGTGAACTTTGACAGAATGACTCCAGGAGAAAAGATGATTGGGGTGATTCACTCCCAACAATTTATCTCAGAAGAGATGGTCCGTTGAGTCCTACTTCCTAGATCCTCCAAATGGTACCTTGGTTCTTGTACTTTCAGACGCTTGGCAGTTCAGCTTTTCCTTTAACTCTGTGTGCTGTCCCACAGCCTTCCAACAATAATATATATATATATATACATTTTTAAAAAATTTATCTTAAAATGGTCAGAGTTGGTTTCTGCAGCTCATCAAGGAAGAATCCTGTCTGGCAGATTTCCCTAAAGTCTTAGTGTCAGTTTCTTAAAACAGTGCAAGAACAACAAACCACAGACTCAGGTTACCCTGGAAAGGCAGACCTGCTGTCCCCTGGCCACAGAGTTCACCACTGGTTTCCCAAAGACCTGGAGCTCCTGGCAAGGTGGTGTTCTGATTTCACGCTCATTCAACTCCAGCCTCTGACCCAGCTCTAACCCCTGGGTCTCCTGTGCCAACAACTCTCTGTCTCTATTCCACTGTTTGTCCCAGCTCATTTTGCCCCCAGTAGGATAACTTCTAGGAGAAAACTGCATTTTTCACCTGATCTGGAATGGCTGAAACTACAGATCTTTTAGGCTAATAGTTTTTTCTTTTGGGGATTTGGAAGAAGCCTTCAGGAGCTAAGCTGAAAGCAGTTTTAAGTGGAGTTACATGTGACATGAGGGTCAGGGTCTAGAGACAGTGTGTAAGCAAATCCACATAGGATTGAAACCCCCCATACGGTAGAATACTCTGCAGCAGTGAAAAACAATGAGGAAACTTTCTATGAACTGAAATTAAAAGATCTCTAAGACACATTAAAAAAAAATTAAAAAAAACTTTTTATTATGGAAAATTTCATACATGGACAAAGGAAGAGAAAATAGTACAACAAAGCCCTATAGACACACCTCCCAGCCTCAACAGCCGATCTTTTCCATCTATACTCTTACCCATTTCCAACCCTTCCCTCTTGATTATTTTGAAACAAATCTCAGAAATCACCTTTCCATCCATAAATATTTCCATATGTATCTCTAAAAGATAAAGACTTAATTTTAAGCATACCTAAAATACTATTGTCACATCTAAAAAATTAATAATAATTCCTTGGTATTATCAATATTGAGTTCAAATTTTCCTGATTATCTCACATTTCTCCCCAAAGTGTTTTGTTTTGTTTTTAAATCAAGATCTAAATAAGGTGCTATTTCTGGGGACCTTTAGGCCACCCCCAGATTTGGTGATTTGTCAGGAGGACTCATAGGACTCAGCATGTAGTCGTACACAGAGCTATGATTTATTACAGAGAAAGCATATAGAGCACAATCAGCAAAGGGAAAAGGTGCATGGAGCAAAGTCAGGAGGAAACCAGGAGCAAGCTTCCAAGAGTCTTCTCCCAGTGGCATCACGTAGGACACAATTAATTCCTCCAGCATCAAATTGTGACAACACATGTGAAATGCTGTGTACCAGAGAAGTTCATTAGAGACCCTCTGCTCTTTTATTGGGCCTGGTCACAAAGGCCCCTCAGCCTAGCACCTGCCAAAATTCCAGACTCCCAGAAGGAAAACAGAAATTCAGTGTAAACCATATTATTGACACCAAGAGTTTAGGCACATTGAGCCACTCTGAATCAGTTAGGGTGAAATTCAAGTTCCCAGATGCCAGCCCAGGGCCCACCTTCAAGCAGAACTTTCTAAGGATAGCAGTCTCAGGCTTGCTATATGAACTCCTTTCTCATAGTTGTATATATAGAAGCTGGTTAGTACCTCTTAAGTCTCTTTTAATTTATAGACCCCCGTCTTCCTTCTTCTCCCCCCAACCTTTGTCATTTATTTGTGAAGTTTCTCATAGTCTGAATTTTCTTATTGCATTCCTGTGGAGTCATTCAAAACGTACTTCTGTCCCCTGTCTCCCCTGTGAACTGGTAGTTATATATCTACAGGCTTGATCGATGTTTTGTTTTGGTAGCTAGATGACTTCATAAGCTGTGTTGTGTACTTCTGTCAGGAGATATATTACATTTGGTTGTCTCTCTATTGTGATGTCATTGTCTCAGCTCTAGGACTGAGATCTATTAATTCTTGAGGGATACAGAATGGTGATTTTCCAACTCTATCATTCCTTCTTCATTGGTCAGCTAGAATATTTCTATAAAGAGTAAACTTCCTCATCATATTTGGCTACTCAGTGATATAGCCTGTATAGAAATGCTTGATATGCACCCCCCCCACCCCCGATACACACTAACACACTTTTTCTGGTCATAAAACTAATGAGATTCCCTAGAATTCTCCAAAAGTGACATATTTTGGGAGTGCCATTTTGAGATTATGGATTTAAACATATTTGATAGTTTTCAGTTGTTGGTGGTCACAATGTCCTATCTTTTTCCAGGGGAGGAGCCTCTGCAATTTGGAACTCCAATCATTTACACATGACTCTACCCACCATTGATACCTTTCTTGCTTTCTTGTAATGCAAGTTATCCCAGGGTCATTTTTGTACATTTCTGTGCAAACCTAGAATGAGATATTTCTAGTTCCAGTCCTAATCTCCCTTGCCACTGGTCCCTATTTTACCTTTCATTCCAGTGGGATATAGCTCTTCTCTAAATAATATTCCTGAGGAGCTGCCTTGGCTTCTAGCATTCCTGAGATGGATACTGTCTTAGTCATCTAGTGCTGCCATAACAGAAATACCACAAATGGATGGCTTTAACAGAAAGTTTATTTTCTCACAGTAAAGTAGGCTAATAGTCCAAATTCAGGGTGTCAGCTCCAGGTGAAGGCTTTCTCTCTCTATCGGCCTTCTCATCAATCTTTTCCCTGGACTAGGAGTTTCTTCGTACAGGAACCCCGGGTCCAAAGGACATGCTTTGCTCGTGGCACTGCTTTCTTGGCGGTATGAGGTACCCTTCTCCTTCCCCTGCCTCCCGCCCCCACCTCTCTGCTTGCTTCTACATTTTATATCTAAAGAGATTGCCTCAAGACACAGTCCAGTCCTGTAGCTGAGTCCTGCCTCACTAACACAACTGCCACCTATCCTCCCTCATTAACATCTTAGAAGCAGAATTAACAACATACAGGAAAATCACACAATACTGGGAATCAGGGCCGAATCCAGTTGATACACACATTTTTGGGGAGACATAATTCAATCCATGACAGATATGAAAATCAAATCCTTCTGGAACTCTCATTTTCTCATAATTTATTGCACGCTGTTGTCTTTGTTTTTTGACGTCTAGTCGATCCTGACTCATGGCAACCCCATGTGTGTCAGAGTAGAACCACGCTCCATATAGTTTTCAATGGCTGATTTTTCAGAAGTAGATCTTCAGGCCTTTCTTCCAAGGGGAGCCCTGGTGGCACAGTGGTTAAGTGTTCAGCTGCTAATCTGAAGGTTGGCAGTTTGAACCCACCAACCGCTTCTTGGAAGCCCTATGAAGCAGTTCTTCTCTGTCCTACGGGGTCACTATAAATCAGAATCAACTCAACGGCAACAGGTTTTTGTTTGTTTTCTTCCAAGGCACCTCTGGGTGGACTAGAACCTCCAGCCTTTTGGTTAGCAGCCAAGTGTGCTAACCATTTGTACCACCCAGGGACTCCCACAGTGTCGGGTAGTCAGGGCTTAGCAAGTGCATGTTGGTTGATTGAAGGGAAGAGCTGTCTTCAGGTTCTCTGAGAATAGGTGTTGTGGGGATAGAGTTGGCTGCAGTGGGTATTAATAGGCAGAAAACTTAGGGGAGATGAAAGATAAAATCTCCTGCTGTGCACCAGGCCCTGTGCTAGGCCCTAGGGACTAGTTATGAAAGGCACAACACCTGCCCTAAGGAAATCACAGTCAAGGGGGTGGCAGATAAACAGGTGGTTAGAATACCTTATGGTAAATGCTCTGCTAGAGGTGAGCATGGGCTTTATAGAAACTATGAGAAGGGAACCAAAACTACCATGGGGAGGTGGGGCCAAGAGTCAAGGAAGGTTTTGGTAGGAAGTAACATGAGAGCAGTGTTTTATTTTTAGCTTAAAAATACACAGGCAATAAAGGTTCATTGTAGAAAATTACAGTGAGTTGAGAAGGGACACTGAAGATAATGTAAGCACCAAGTTGGAGGAAGTTATGAGACTAAGTGTGTAATCACACTCTTGTATACAGTCTTACCCTGGGGTGCCATGTTTGACGATGAGTGGTTGGTGCTCTTGAAAATGCTGTCAGAGAGCTATGCTGAATCAGTTTCCAGCAAAGAGGCAGGGTCCCTGGGGAGGCACCAGGGGGAGAATCTAGATCCCAGGCCATGGTCTTTAGATGAGCTTCTGTCCATCCTCTGATTGTTGGCAACAAAAGTTATCCAACCAGTGAAAATCTGGAGGGAGCATTCTCTTTGGGATGTGCCTTGGGCCCTATTTTATTTTTTATCACATCTGTCACACGAGGAGTTTCCTGGGTGGTGTGATAGTTTGCTCTCGGCAACCTTTACTAACTGAAAGGTTGGCAGTTTGAACCCACCCAGTGGTGTTTCAGAAGGAAGGCCTGCCTGGTAATCTTCTTCTATATAGATTAACCCACATAAAGATTATAGCCCAGAAAATTCCATGGAGCAGCTTTACTCTGTAACACATGGGGTTTCCATGAGTCAGAATTGATTTTGTATCAATGGTTTGATTTGGCTTATTCCATGAGCACCAAATGTATGTCCATAACTACCTGAGGGGTGCAGAATACCAAAGGAAATACAGACCAGGTATCCCTCCAAGGGGCTACCAATTTTGCTGGAAACATATAAAATGAACACTACAAGGGCCCAGGACAAGGTTACTTTGTGAGTACAGAGTCCTCAGTGCCTAGCAGAGTCTGGCACTGTCCAGGTATTTAAAATATTTGTTGAAGAATTGAATGAATGCATGAAACAAATAAAAAAACACTAAATTTATTTACAAGCTACTGCTCAGTTGCATGATAGACTATAAGGGCAATAGGGACTTTTGTTTATATTGTTAACTTTACTTATTTGTTTTTTTAAGTTGCAGTAGCTGATCCACTAGCATGATTTCTAATTCAAAAGATAAAAAAAGGATGTACATTTAGTAGTAATCCTGGTGGCACAACTCTGTGACTATATTAAAAACCATGGAATTTTATGTTTTATATGGGTGAATTGTATGATATGTGAATTATATCTCAATAAAGCTGCCAAAAAAAAGGTCTCCTTCCTGTCTTCCCTCTCTTGCCCTTTGCTCACCCCATTCTCTTTTCCTGAGGCAACCATGTTATTTGTTTTCTTCTTCTCAAGAAGGGGGAAAAATATGTGTGTATATATATATACACACACACATTTTGTTTGTTTTGTTTTACTTTATTTTTGCTTTTTCCCCTTCCCTTACTTTTTAATACAATACCCTAAGGCAAATTCCTAAAAGAATTAGGAGTCATGGCCTACAGAGAGAGAGAGAAACCGATTATCAGGACAGTAGATGTAACAGTCCATGAGGGTGAAGGCAGGCAACAGAGCTATAAATTGGGTTGTCAGTGTGATTGGAGTGGGGGGTGGGTGTGTGGATGGAGAAGGTGTTAGGGTAAGTCAGACACTATAAGGAACCCTAGGACTTATTTTGACACATAGGATCCCTGGGCTATTGGCCACTATATAGGGTGACCAACTTGTCCCAATTTGGCTGAAACTTGCCTTGTTTTAAAATATAATGTACCATGTCCTGGAAAACCCCTCAGGCCTAGAAATACTAAAATATCTTGGTGTTAACTCATTTATCGTTATAAAATTTCCCTCTTTGGGGGTTAGAAGCTGGCTGAATGGACATGAAAAAAGAGAGTGGAGGGAAGGAGTGTGCTGTCTCATTAGGGAGAGAGCAATTAGGAGTATATAGCAAGGTTTATATAAATTTTTGTATGAGAGACTGACTTGATTTGTAAACTTTCACTTAAAGCACAATAGAAATTAAAAAAAAAATACAAACATGCACACACACAAAAAATCCCTCTTTATTTCTACTAGCCGTTCTTAAATTAAAATCCATTTTGCCAGCAATTACTATAGCTACATCAGCTTTCTCTTGGCTATTGTTTGCATGTACATCTTTTTCCATGTACACTTCATAGCTAAGGTGTCTTATAACCACATATAGGGTTTTGTTCTTTTATCCAGCATGACAAGCTTTGCCTTTTAAGAAGAGTACTTATCTCCTATATATCTAATATAATTATTGATATATTGGGGCCTAAACCTACTAGTTACTATTCTTTTTATCTACTTGTACCATCTCTTCTTTGTTCCCCCTCCCCTCCGCCCCACCATTGCTTGCCCACTTTGGATAAATCACATATTTTTACTATCCCTTTTTCCCTCTTCATTAGCTTGGTAGTTACACATTCTGTAAGTGATTACCCTAGGATTATAACATGCATCCTTGGCCTAATTTATATTTTTATAAATTAGTGTGTTACTTTCCCAGACAATGAAAAGATCTTTGACGAGTTTAACTGTAGTATTGCTTTATGAAACAATAAATTTTAATTTATACTTACCCCCCAATTTAGCCTTTCCAATAATCTTTAGTTCTCATAACTTTCATTTCAGATTTCCATTTTGGATCATTTTACTTCCATCTGAAGAGTTCCCTTTAGTATATAATTTACCGTAAGATTGCTGACAACAAATTCCCTCAGGGGTTGCTTTTTTTTTTACTTTTATTTTTGAAGATGAAAATACTATACATTGAGGATAGTATAAGTTGGCAGTTTCCTTCAGTACTTTGAACATGTCATTTCTTTGTCTTTTGGAAAGTTATCTGTCAGTCCTACTGCTGTTCCTTTGAAAGCAACGTGCATTTTTTTTTCTAAGGCTTCTTTTAAAAGATTGTCCCTTTTATCTTTGGTTTGCATCAGTTTCACTATGATGGGTCTAGGTGTGGTTCTCTTTGTATTTCAACTCTTGGAGTTCATAGAAATCCTTTAATCTAGGGCTTGATGTTTTCCACCAATATTTGTAAATTCTCAGTATGTCTTCAAACATTGCTTCTGTCATCTTGCTCCTTCTGTAAGACTTCAATGACATATATTTCATATATAGACCTTTTCACAATGGCCCCTACATCTCTCAGATTCTTTTCTGTTTTCCTTTTTTTTCTCTTTGTAATTCAGTTTGAATACTTTTTCCTGAGAAGTCTTCCAGTTCACTAATTCTCTCTTCCCATGTATTAAATTCTAAAATTCAATTAATTAATTTTTTTAATTTTTACTAATAGCTTTATTGAGATATAATTCATATACCATAAAATTCACCCTTTTAAAGTGTACAATTCAGTGATTTTTAGGATATTCACAGAGTTGTGCAAACACTTCCACCATCTAATTTCTTAAAATTTCCATCCCCCCAAAAAGAAATTCCATAGCCATTAACATCATTCCCCATCATCCCCTTCCCCCAGCTCCTGACAGACATTAATTTACTTTTTATCTCTATAGACTTGCCTATTACAGACAGTTCATATAAATGGAATCATAAAATATGTGGCCTTTTATGACTGGCTTCTGTACTTAACACATTTCCAAGATTCATCCATATGGTAGCATGTATCAATACTCCATTCCTTTATATGGCTGAATCATATGCCATTGTATGGCTATACCACACTGTATTTACCCATTCATCAGCTGATGGACATTTGAATTGTTTCCATTTTTTGGCTATTATGAATAATATTATAGAAGCAATCATATACAAGTTGTTGTGGGGAGACAAATGTTTTCAATTCTCTTGGATATGTACCTAGGAATGGAATTACTAGGTGCGGCAGTTTGAATCTACCAGGCACTCCCTGGAAACTCTATGGGGCAGTTCTACTCTGTGCTATAGGGTTGTTATGAGTCAGAATTGACTTGAAGGCAACAGGTTTGGTTTTTTTTTTGTTTGTTTGTTTATGGCTACTCTAAGGACCCATGGTGGTAAGGTGGTTAAGTGTTCAGGTGCTAACCTAGAGGTTGGAGGTTTGAACCCATCAACTGTTTCACAGGAGAAAGATGTGGCAATCTGCTTTCATAAAGATTATAGCCTTAGAAACCCCATGGGGCAGTTCTACTCTGTCCTATAGGACTGCTATGAGTCAGAATTGAATTGATGGCAATGGGTTATGGTGACTCTATATTTAACATTTTTAAGAAGTGTCAAACTGTTTTCCAAAGTGGCTATACTATTTTACAATCCCACCAGCAATGTATGAAGGTTTCAATTTTTCTATATCCTGGTCAACACTTGTTATTGTTTGTCTTTTTTATTTTAGCCATCCTAGGAATTGACTTGATGGCACCTAACAGCAACAACAGTGGATGTTATAATGAGCCCTGTTGGCATAACGGTTAAACACTCAGCTACTAACTGAAAGGTTGGTGGTTCAAACCCACCCAGTGGGTCCATGGGAGAAAGACTTGGTGATCTGCTCTTATAAAGACTACAGCCAAGAAAACCCTATGGGGCAATTTTACTCTGTCACATGGGGTTTCTTTAAGTCGAAACTGACTTGACGGCACCTAACAACAACAGTAGGTGTAAAGAGTTCCTACCCATAAACTCATTGCCGTCGAGTTGCTTCCGACTCATAGCGACCCTATAGAACAGAGTAGAACTGCCCTATATGGTTTCCAAGGAGTGCCTGGTAGATTTGAACGGATGACCTTTTGGTTGGCAGTCATAGCTCTTAACCACTATGCCACTAGGGTTTCCAGAGTCCCTAGGTGGTGCAAACAGTTAACACATTTGGCTGTTAACCAAAAGTTTGGAAGTTCTAGTCTATGCAGAGGTACCTTGGAAGAAAGGCCTGGAAATCTACTTCAAAAAAAAAAAAAAAAGCCATTGGAAACCATATGGAGCATAGTTCTACTCTGACACACATGGAGTTGCCATGAGTTGGAATCAATTCAAAGACAACTGGTTTAATGCCAGTACCACATTGTTTTGATTACCGTAACTTTGTAGTTAGTTCAAAATCAGGAAATGTGAGTCCTCCAACTATGTTCTTCTTCAATATTGTTTTGGCTTTTCATGGCCTCCTGAAATTTCATATGAATTTGAGGATTGACTTTTCCATTTCAGCAAGAAAAGCCGTTAGAATTTTGATAGGGATGGCACTGAATCTATGGATTGTGCTGGGTAGTATTGCCTTAACAATTTTAAGTCTTCCAATTCATGAACACAGGATGTCTTTCCATTTATTTAGGACTTCTTTAATTTCTTTCATCAATGTTTTGTACTTTTCAGCGTACAAGTCTTTCACCGCCTTGGTTAAATTTATTCCTAGGCATTTCATTTCTTCGTATTCTACTATAAATGGAATTAAAAAAAATTATCTCTTTTTGATTGTTCATTAATGGTATATAGAAACACAATCGATTTTTATGTGTTACTTGGTTACTTCTTGATACCTTCAAAAAATTTTCAATCTAGAATCTACATTAATTCTCAGTGGGATATGAGGTCTAAAACCACCTATTATGTCAGATGTCCAACAGATGATAACTCAATGAAACGACAGGGCTTCCCTGAAAGTGAGCGTGATGGTGCAGGCGGTTTTCGGTCTGGCACGCTGGAAAACTACGTGCTGTGTGGGGATTCGATTCTTCCATCAATTTTATCCGAATCATTGTGGGACACTTGCTTTCAGAGGACACCAAAGTTTTTGGTCTTTATTTGGCAAGAATAAATCTTTCATATATAAATACACAGCGTGTTTTTCTTCAGTTGCCGGTGACAATTAAAGTAGGGCTACTTGGTGCCAATGTGACAAACACAAACGCAAGCTTGGGTGCAAAGAGATTTTAGCCAGGTGATCCTGTGATTATATTAAGTTTTAAAAAATTATCATCCAAATAAAAACATATGTCCACACAAAGGAGTGAGATTGTTGGATCACATGCTGGGTACATGTTTAACTGTTTAAGAAACAGCCAAGCTGTTTTCCCAAAATTTAAAAAAAAACAAAAAACAAAAACCCATTGCCGTTGAGTCAATTCTGACTCATAGCGAACCTACAGGACAGAGTAGAACTGCCACATAGAGTTTCCAAGGAGCGCCTGGTGGATTTGAACTGCCGACCTTTTGGTTAGCAGCTGTAGCTCTTAAGCACTATGCCACCAGGGTTTCCTTTCCCAAAATATCTGTATCACTTTGTATTCAAACCGGCAGTGTCTGAGAGCTCTAGGTGCTCTGCACTCTTGTCAGCACTCAACATTGTCCTTATTTATTTATGTTTAAATAACCATTATAATAGGCATGAAGTGGTATCTCACCCTGTATACCTCCACCTCCTTGAAGTAATTGTTCATGCTACATTTAGGCACAGATACAGTCAATTATTCTTGTAGCATGCACTTGTGGTAGATTACATTTTTGTTGTCCAAAATCCTCTGTTTCTGCCCCTCATCAAGTGACTTTCCAGTTAGTCTCACTAGAGGCAGGGTATATTTTTCTGCTCCACCCATGTTGGGGAGCCCTGATGGCGCAGTGGTTAAGAGCTTGGCTGCAACCAAAAGCCGCAGTTTGAATCCACCAGCCACTCCTCGGAAACCCTATGGGGCAGTTCTACTCTGTCCTATAGGGTTGCTATGAGTCAGAATTGATTTAATGGCAACAGGTTTGGCTTGGTTTTTGTACTGATGTTGGGCCCAGTCATGGGCCTTGGCTTGCTTTAGCCAATGGAATGTTCATTGAAGTAGCAGTCTTCCAGTTCTGACCCTAGCCTCAAGAGGTCCTGCAGGCTTCAACTCAGCTTTCTTGTGCTTCTGCTGGGTGGAAGTGTGCGTGAGTTTAAATTTTTGTCATTTTAAGCCACTGCATTTTTGGGAGATTTCTTACACAGCGTTATTATGCCAAAGGTAACTGTAGATTTCATTATATGGCATGCTATGCTGGGTGCATACCCATATAAGTTTTCCTCTTTACAAATGCTCTGAATAGACACTTCGGAAAAGAATATATACACATGTCTAATAAGCACATTAAAAAGCGCTCAGGATCATTAGTCACCAGGCAAACGCAAACTAAGCCCAGAAATGAGATAGTATTATACAAAAAAAAAAAAAAAAAACCCGCTAAAATGAAAAAAAACTGGCAATACCAAATATTATGAATATATGGAAAAACTGGAACTTGCATATATCACTGGTGGGCATGTAAAATGGTACAACCACTTTGGAAAACTGGCAGATTTTTTAAAACATTCACCTACTACATGACCCTAGGTTTTCCACTGCTAAGTATCCACTTAAGAAAAATAAAAGCCTATGTGTACACTAAGATGTTCATACCAGCTTTATTTATAATAGCCAAAAACTAGAAATACTTCATATGTACACCAACAAGTGAATGGATAAACAAATGTGGCGTGTCCACAAATGGGATATTGCTTGGTAGCAAAAAGAAACAAAAGACTGATACGTGCAACAACATGAATGAATTTGAAAACATTGCACTGAGTGAAAGAGGCCAGACACAAAAGAGTATATACTACACAGTTACACTTACTAAAAATTCTAGAAAATGCAAATTAATCTGTTTTGATAGGAAACAGACCCTTGATTCCCTGGGGGCTTGAGATTCACAGAGAGATTGGCTGCAAAGGGGGAAACTCTTGAAGATGTTGGGAGTGTCTCTATTATGATTGTGGTGTATATATCTGTCAGAACTCACCCAAGGGTATACTTTCAATAGGTACATTTTATTGTGCATACATTATATTTCAATAAAGCTGATTTAAAATTCTCCTTCATCCTCACTAGCAGAACTCTAATTTTGTTTGGAGTGGCAATATGCTTCCCTTGCAGCATGGTTAAATAACCACCCTCAGTGGTTGTTATGGATTGAATTGTGTCCCCTAGAAATATGTGTTGTGAATCCTAACCTCTATGCCTGTGGTTGTGATTCCATTCGGGAATGGGTTGTCTTTGTTTTGTTAATGTTAACGATGCAGGATTAGTGTAGGGTGTGTCTTGAGTCAATCTCTTACAAAATATAAAAGAAACCGATTAAGCAAACAGATGGAAAGACACATGCCAAGCCACATGGATATCTCCAAGGAACCAGGAACCAGCAGCTGAGAGTCAAGGACCTTTCCCCAGAGCCGACAAAGACAGAAATGCTTCCCTTAGAGCAGTGCCCTGAATTCAGGCTTCTAGCCTCTTAAACTGTGGGAAAACAAATTTCTGTTTGTTAAAGCCATCCACTTGTGGTATTTCTGTTACAGCAGCACTAGGTACCTAAGACAGTAGTGCTTCCAGGAAAGCCTGTAACAAAGAAATGACACTGGAGTTGCCATCCTGAGACCATGAAATGACAGGCATAAGCATTAAGGATGAAAAAACAGAAGGAGCATAAGTCTAAATAAGGCATCATTGTGGAGCTGTGTGTCAACAAGAAAAATAAACTCCTTACTTGTATCAGCCACTATATGTATTGTTGCGTAAAAAAATCACAAAGTTTAGTAAAGTAAAAAGAAAGTTTTATTCAGCATATATTCAAAAAGGCAAAAGTGGGAAGCGGACAAGCATGCTGCCAGAGTCATGTCTGCCCGAGTCCAAGGAGATATTACGGAACAAACAAAAGTGGGAGAACGGAAAGCACACTGCTAGAGCCATGTCTGGTCCAAGTCCAAAGGATATTACAGAATAGACAGAAGTAGGAAAACGGATAAGTATGCTGCCACAGCCATGTCTGCCCAGGTCCAAAGATTATTACAGAACAGGCAAGAATGGGAAAACGGGCAAGCATGCTGCCACAGCCATGTCTGCCCAGGTCCAAAGAATATTACCGAATAAGCAAGGTTGGGAAAATGGACAAGCATGCTGCCACAGCCCCGCCTGTCCGAGTCCGAGGAACTTTACAGAATCATCAGTATACATTAACATGACAAATGAGCAAAACCACTGGAAGCTTCACCTTTTCACAGATTGGTAGAAACCGTGATCTTACATTTTGAATTGCCTTTCTTAACAATCATTGGTACAGGTTTCACTAACTGACAGTCAGGAGGGTCTTCATTGGTCCAACAAATTTTCTATTCACTAAATGCTAACAGAAAAAGATGAGTGGAAAGTCTTTTGTATTCTGTTTGATTGGCTTACCGAAAAAAAAAAGATATTTTCTAAGATTATCTTAGCTGTTGTCTTTATACCTCCAAACCCAGTTGATGTATCCTTGTGAGTTTTTGTGAGCCCTTGTGAGCCCAGCTCCAGCTGGGTCACATTTTCTATGCTCAAGAACGGGGAATAATGGTTCCAATATTATTTACTAAATCATATGGCAGGGTTTTTGTTATTTACAATAAAGTACAATCCCAACAGATACAGACTTTCTCTGTTAATGAACTGAGCCGAACATTTCTAAATCTCTGACCTGTTTTGCTGACCTTCTGGACCATGCTCACTTTGGAATCCTAATTGCTCTGGGAAGCCCTGGCTCAGGGTACCTAAGTGCCAGCTTATTTTCTTGGCTCAGAGTCACTGGCCAGCTATCATGCCTGATCCCAACGTCCTTACATCTTCCTGAAGCACTCAGCCTCAGACTTCAGAACTTCCATACAGTCATTATGACTTTCCACGCTGTTCTAAACCTGGCAGACTCTCTTTTCCCTCCTTCAAGTTATTTTCCCAGTTAGCTGATCTTGACTCAGGACTTTCTTCATTTTCCATAATGGAAGCATTAGCATTTTTTTTTCCTGAGTGTAAAAATGGTTTGGGGCAGCATCTGATCTCCTCTTACTCCACAAGGAGGACCAACAAAAAAACCAAACCCAGTGCCCTCGAGTCGATTCCGACTCATAGCGACCATATAGGACAGAGTAAAACTGTCCCATAGAGTTTCCAAGGAGCGCCTGGTGGATTTGAACTGCCGACCCTTTGGTTAGCAGCACAGGAGGAAGGAGAATCAAAATCAACAGCCTAAGGCTGATTCGTATGAGGCGGAAGGAGGTCAGACATGCCTCTTCTTGCCAGTTCTTTTTACTAATTCTAACAAGAAACGTCCCTCCCACGGCATTCTCTACTTCTCTGCTGCATTTGATAATTCATTGCAGTGGCCACACAGAACTCACAGACTCAGATTATGGGATTTATTAGGGAAGTAACAGGTTACATTTTAGGTTCCAGAATGCTTAGGATACAGTTCTTCCATTAGGACAGTCTCTTGTCAGCCATGCCGGCACGCAGGTCTCTTCCTGGTCCTTGGCCCTTCAGCCCCTTGACTTGGCATCTGTCCTGCTTGAGTAAGTTTTACAAAGCTTTTTTTTTTAACCTCTGCTGATGAGTCCCCACAGGCACTCCACTCCACCAGTAAGCCTCAGCCCAAAGGTGCTTAGCTCAATGGATCCACAAACCTAGCTCCACCAAGTGCCCAGAGGAACCCTACTATGCCAACAAACCTCCTGCCTGAAGGCACCCAGCATTCTCCCTCCGGAAACTGGGAAGCCCATTGCGCTGTCTCCTGTCAGTCTCTAGCTGATCTCCTGCCTCTACTGTCACCATTTCTCTGCTGCTGCTTCTTCAGTGTTACAAGCTCTCTCTCTGTCTCCTTGTTCCAGGTTCTCAGCACAGGGATCCCAAGTCTGAAGGACATGCTCCACTCTTGGTTCTCCTTTCTTGAGGTGGTAAGATCCTCCCCTCCCACCCTTGGGATGGCTCGTTTTTAGCGTAGTGGGATGGTAAAACTGACCAATTCCGAGGCGGGGGCAAGATAGCAGAGTAGTCAGATGCCTCCTGTCTGTGGTCTCTCTTACAATAAAGACCTGAAAAAACAAGTGAATTGATTATATGTGATAATCTAGGAGCCCTGAACATCAAAGAGAATCTACTCAAGCCTCTGGAACCAGGGAGAAGCGGTGCTTAATCGAAGAAAGATAAGTACAAGCATCTAAACTACCACACGGATCAAAATAACCCTTCCTCCCTTTGGGAAGTACCTCTCCCACTTACCTGCCCTGTACCTGCTCTGCTCTGAGTCCCGGTCTGGCTTCGGTGATTGCTGTGCCCCCTGGGCCAGAAGTAGGATCCATCATATGCCCAAAGCCATTCTCCCAGCTGTGGAAAGGGAACAAATTAACAAACAGAAAAAAATAATCTACCAGTTCCCCTAAGCCAGGAACTCAGGGTGGGCACAGCCCCTTTGCCTAGGCACAGGCATAAGGGATTCACAGACTTTGAACGCCTTTCACCTATGCCTAGACCTGTGTGGGCCCATTTCAACAGTATAGGCGCTCATTAGCCCAGTACAACAGGGTGTATACCTAAAGTCTATTTTCATCTGCAACAGCTATAAGGGGGAGTGGCAGATTCATGATGTTTGACACTACCCTGCCCATTAAGCAGGGACATCAGGGGCCTGAGGACTGGTGGTTTCACCTACTCCATCTAGCCACCCACAACAGTTGTCCAAGAAGAAGTGTTGCCTCCCAGTCTCTACAGTCAACAGCATTGGGTGCCCAAAGTCTGGCTGCAAAATCTACTCACTTACAAGCTATAGGGAACAGGGACACACTTTCTACCCAAGCACTCAGGGGCAGCCGTAAGCACCCAGCCTTGTTCAGCACATGATCCCCTACTGCAGCCGGATACCTGTGCCTACTCCAATCACCTCTTCCTGTCTAGAACTGTAGGTGAGAGCCTGCACCACACACTTGGTGACTAAGGACCTGGACTCCTGAGCTGAATCCACATGAGAAAAATAAATGGACTCCTGGGCTCACATACCTAGTAATAGCTCTAACCACCTGGTGACAGGAGGTAAGAACTTGAAAGATGCCAAAAGTCAAACTAACTTACACAACCAGTCTATCTGGGCATATCAAAACAAAACAAAACAAGAAGTTTGGACGCAGTAAGCAAACATAAAATAAATAAATAACTTACTGATGGCTCGGAAACAACAGCCAATATCAAATCACATTAAGACGCAGACCATGATGGCTTCAGCAAGTGACCACAACAACGACTCAAGAAACCTCACAGAGGAAGAGAACTCCTTGGAATTACTGGAGGTAGAATTCAAAAGATTAATACACACGGCTTTTCAAGAGATTAGGAAGAAGATCATGCAAAATGCAGACTAAGCAAAGGAACACACAGACAAAGCAAGGGAGGAATGTAAGAAGGTTATTCAAGAGTATAATGACAAATTTAGCAGGTTGCAAGAAAACAAAGAGAGACAGCAAACAGAAATCCAAAAGATTAACAATAAAATTTCAGGATTAGACAACTCCTTAGAAAGTGATAAGAGCAGAATTGAGGCAATGGAAGTCAAAATTGGTGAAATTCAACATAGAAGTACTTGACACCAAATTATTTGATGAAAAATCAGATAAAAGAATTTTAAACAAGGAAGGAACCCTAAGAATTATGTGGGACTCTATCAAGAGGAATAACCTAAAAGTGATTGGAGTACCAGAACAGGGGGTAATAACAGAAAATACAGAGAGAATTGTTGAAGATTTGTTGGCATAAAACTTCCCTGATATTGTGAAAGATGAGAAGATATCTATCCAATAAGCTTATCAAATCCCACACAGGATAGATCCCAAAAGAAAGTCACCAAGACATATTATAATCAAACTTGCCAAAACCAAAGATAAAAAGAGAATTTTAAGAGTGGCTAGGGATAAAAGAAAAGTCATCTACAAAGGAGAGTCAATAAGCCTAAGCTCAGACTACTCAGCAGAAACCATGCAGGCAAGAAGGCAATGGGATGACATATATAAAGCCTTGAAGGAAAAAAATTGCCAGCCAAGAATTATATATCCAGAAAACTCTCTCAAATATGATGGTAAACCTAGGGCATTTCCAGATAAACAGAAGTTAAGGAAATTTGCAAAAATCAAGCCAAAATTACAAGAAATACTAAAGGGAGTCCTCCAGTTAGAAAATCAATAACATCAGATAACAACCCAAGACTAGAACACAGGACAGAGCAACCAGATATCAACCCAGATAGGGAAGTCACAAAAATAAATCAAAGCCAGAACACTGAAAATAGGGAAACAGAGACGTCAATATGTAAAAGATGACAACATTAAAACAAAAAAGTGGGACTAAAAATGCAGTCATAGGTCTTCCATATGGAGAGGAAGTCAAGGTGATATAAAGAAATAAACAATTGGTTTAAACTTAGAAAATAGAGGTAAATATTAAGGTAACCACAAAAGAAACTAACAATCTTACCCATCAAAATAAAAAACAAGAAAAGCATAAACACTCAGTAAATACAAAATCAACAACGATGAAAAGAAAATACATAAAGAACAACGACCCAGCACAGAAAATTAAGTAGAACAAAGAAACTGTCACCAACACACACACAAAAAAAGACATCAAAGTGACAGCACTAAACTCATACATATCAATAATTACGCTGAATGTAAAGGGACTAAATGCACCAATAAAGAGACAGAGTGGCAGAATGGATTAAAAAAAAAAAAAAAAACCACAATTCATCTGTGTGCTGCCTACGAGAGACACACCTTAGACTTAAAGACACAAACAAACTAAAACTCAAAGGATGGAAAAAATATATCAAGCAAACAACAATCAAAAAAGAGCAGGAGTGGCAATATTACTCTCTGACAGAATAGACTTTAAAGTAAAATCTGTAACAAAGGATAAGGAAGGACAGTATATAATGACCAAAGGGTCAGTATGGCACTGGGTTTTTTGGGTTTTTACACAAGGAGGACATAACCATAATAAATATTTATGCATCCAATGACAGGGCTCCATAATACATAAAACAAACTCTAAAGGCATTGAAAAGAGAAACAGGCAGCTCCACAATAATAGTAGAAGACTTCAACATACCACTTTCAATGAAAGACAGAACATCAAGAAAAAAGCTCAATAAAGACACAGAAGAGTTAAATACCACAGTCAACCAACTTGATCTCATAGACATATATAGAACACTCCACCGAAAAGCAGCCAAACATACTTTCTTTTCCGATGAACATGAAATAGTCTCCAGTATAGACCACATATTAGGCCACAAAGCAAGCCTTAACAGGATCTAAAACATCAAAATATTACAAAACATCTTTTCTGACCATAAAAGTAGAAATCAATAACAGAAAAGGCCAAGAAAAGAAAAATCAAATACATGGAAACTGAACAATACCTTGCTCAAAGGCTACTGGGTAGTAGAAGAAATTAAGGATGGAATAAAGAAATTCACAGAATCAAATGAGAATGAAAACACATCCCACCAGAACCTTTGGGACACAGCAAAAGCAGTGCTCAGAGGTCAATTTATAGCAGTAAGCGCATACATACAAAAAGAAAAAAGGGCCAGAATCAAAACATTAACCCTACAACTTGAACAAGTAGAAAGAGAGCAGCAAAAGAAGCCCTTGGGCACCAGGAGAAAGGAAATAATAAAAATTAGAGGAGAATTAAATGAAATAGAGAATAGAAAAACAATTGAAAGAGTTAACAAGATCAAAAGCTGGTTCTTTGAAAAGATCAACAAAATCAGTAAACCATCGGTCAAATTAACAAAAGAAAAACAGGAGAGAAAGCAAATAACCTGAATAAGAAATGAGAAGGGTGATACCATAACAGATCCAACTGAAATTAAATAATCATAACAGAATACTATAAAAAACTATACTCCAACAAATTTGAAAATCTAGAGGAAATGGACAAATTTCTAGAAACACACTACCTACCTAAACTAACATAAACGGAGGTAGAACAACTAAATAAACCTATAACAAAAGAAGAGATTGAAAAGGTCATTAAAAAACTCCCAGCAAAAAAAACCCTGGCCCTGATGGTTTCACTGGAGAATTCTACCAAACTTTCAGGGAAGAGTTAACACCTCTACTAATGAAGGCATTTCAGGGCATAGAAAAGGATGGAATACTCCCAAACTCATTTTATGAAGCCAGCATAACCCTGATACCAAAACTAGTTAAAGACACCACAAAAAAAAAGAAAATTACAGACCAATATTCCTCAGGAACATGGATGCAAAAATCCCCCACAAAATTCTAGCCAATAGAATTCAACAATATATATAAAAAAAAAAAAAATTCACCATGACCAAGTGGAATTCATACCAGGTATGCAGGGATAGTTCAACATTAGAAAAACAATCAATATAATCTATCATATAAATAAAACAAAAGAACCACATGATTTTATCAATTGATGCAGAAAAGACATTTGACAAAGTTCAACACACATTCATGATAAAAACTCAGCAAAATAAGAATAGAAAGGAAATTCCTCAACATACTAAGGGACATTTATACAAAGCCAACAGCCAACATCACCCTAAATGGAGAGAGTCTGAAAGCATTCCCCTTGAGATCAGGAACCAGAGAAGGATACCCCTTACCACCACTCTTACTCAACATTGTGCTAGAGGTCCTAGCCAGAGCAATTAGGCTAGATAAAGAAATAAAGGCCATTCATATTGGTAAGGAAGAAGTAAAATATCCCTATTTGCAGATGATGTGATCTTATACAGAGAAGACCCCAAAGGATGCACAAGAAAACTACTGGAAACAGCCTGGGTGAATCTCCAGACAATCATGCTGACTGAAAAAAAAAAAAAAAGCTAATCCCAAAGGTTACATACTGTATGGATATATTTATATAACATTATTTAAATGACACAATTTTAGAAATACCAAATTAATTAGTAGTTGCCAGGGGTTAAGGAGGAGGTGAGAGTGGGGGGGAAGTGAGTGTGGCTATAAAAGGACAATACGGGGATTTTGTGGTGATGGAAATATTTTGTATCCTGACTGTATCAATGTCGATATTCTTGTTGTGATATTGTGCTATAGTTTTGTAAAAGGTTATTATTGAGGAAAACTGATTAAAGGGTACACAGGATCTCTCTGTATTATTTCTTACAACTGCATATGAATCTACAATTATCATAAAATAAACTGTTTAATTTTTTTAAAAAACTACTGGAACTAATAGTTTTGCAAAGTATCAGGATACGAGATAAACATACAAAAATCAGTTGGATTCCTCTACACGAACAAAGAGAACTTGGAAAAGGAAATCACCAAATCAATACCATATACAATAGCCCCGAAGAAGATAAAATAATTAGGAATAAATCTAACCAGAGACATAAAAGACCTATGCAAAGAAAACTGCAAGATACCACTGCAAGAAACCAAAAGAGACCTACAGAAGTGGAAAAAGATACCTTGCTCATGGATAGGAAGACTCAACACTGAAAATGTCAATTTTACCCAAAGCCATCTAGAGATACAATGGAATCCCGATTCTAAATTCCAACGACATTTTTTAATGAGATGGCATAACAAATCGTCAACTTCATATGGAAAGGGAAGAGGCCCCAGATAAGTAAAGCATTACTGAAGAAGAAGAACAAAGCGGGAGGCCTCACACCTACCTGATTTTAGAACCTATTATACCACCATGGTAGACAAAACAGCCTGGTACTGGTACAACAGATACATAGACCAGTGGAACAGAATTGAGAATCCAGATGTAAATTTGTCCACCTATGAGCAGCTGATACTTGAGAAAGGCCCTACTGTTAAATGGGGAAAAGATGGTCTCTTTAACAAATGGTGCTGGTATAACTGAATATCCATCTGCAAAAAAATGAAACAAGACCCATATCTCACACCATGTGCAAAAACAAACTCAAAATGGATCAAAGATCTAAATATAAAATCTAAAATGATAGAGATCATGGAAGAAAAAATAGGGACAATGCTAGGAACCCTAATATATGGCATAAACAGTATACAAAACATTACTAACAATGCAGAAGAAAAACTAGATAGCTGGGAGCTCCTAAAACTCAAACAGTTATGTTCATCCAAAGACTTCACCAAAAGAGTAAAAAGATTACCTACAGACTAGGAAAAAGTTTTTAGCTATGACATTTCCAATCAGCGCCTGATCTCTAAAATCTACATGATACTGCAAAAACTCAACTACAAAAAGACAAATAACCCAATTAAAAAATGGGCAAAAGATATGAACAGACACTTCACTAAAGAAGACATTCAGGTAGCTAACAGATATATGAAGAGATGCTCACAATCATTAGCAATTAGAGAAATGCAGGAAACAGAGAAGGATGCCCCTTACCACCACTCTTATTCAACACTGTGCTAGAGGTCCGAGCCAGAGCAGTTAAGCTAGATAAAGAAATAAATTGGTAAGGAAGAAGTAAAAGTATCCCTATTTGCAGATGATATGACCTTATACACAGAAAACCTCAAAGAATCCACCTTCTCTGGTTAGCCATTAAAAAAAAAAAGCCATTAGAGAATGAGATTCCATCTCACTCCAACAAGGCTGGCATTAATCCAAAAACCACAAAATAATAAATGTTGGTGAGGTTGTGGAGAGACTGGAGCACTTATACACTTCTGGTGGGAATGTAAAATGGTACAACCACTTTGGAATTTGATTTGGCACTTCCTTTAAAAATTAGAAACAGAAGTACCATATGATCCAGCAATCCAACTCCTTGTAATATATCCTAGAGAAATAAGAGCCATCGCACAAATAGATATATGTACACCCATGTTCCTTGCAGCACTATTCACAATAGCAAAAAGATGGAAACAACCTTGGTGCCCATCAACAGATGAATGGATAAACAAATTATGGGATATTCACACAATGGAATACTATGCAACGATAAAGAAAAACGATGACTCCTTGAAACATCTCATGCCATGAATGAAGCCGGTAGGTATTATGCTGGGTGAAATTAATCAGTTGCTAAAGGACAAATATTGTATGAGACCACTATTATAAGAACTCAAGAAAGGGTTTAAACACAGAAGAAAACATTCTTTGATGGTTACATGGGTGGGGAAGGAGGGACAGGGGAATTCACTAACTAGAGAGTAGACAAGAATTACCTTAGGTGAAGGGAAGGACAACACACAATACAGGGGAAGTCTGCACAACTGGACTACAACCAAACACTTTGAGGGACGGAGTAACAGGGGCGGGGGTAGGGGAACCATGGTTTCAGGGGCCATCTAGGTCAATCGGCATAACAAAGTTTATTAAAATGTTCTGCATCTTACTTTGGTGTGTGGTGTCTGGGGTCTTAAAAGCTTGCGACCGGCCATCTACAATGCATCAATTGGTCCCAGCCTACCTGGAATAAAGGAAAATGAAGAACACCAAAGACAGAAGGCAAGTATTAGCCCAAGAGACAAAAAGGGCCACATAAACCAGAGACTCCGTCAGCCTGAGACCAGAAGTACTAAAGATCGTGCCTGGCTACCACCAATGACCACCCTGACAGAGAACACAACAGACAGTCCTTGACAGAGCAGGGGAAAAGTGTGGTGCAGAACTCAAATTCCCATAAAAAGATCAGACTTAATGGTCTGACCGAGACTAGAGGAACCCCAGAAGACAAGGACCCAGACTCTCTGTTAACCCAGAACTAAAACCTTTCCTGAAGGTAACTCTCCCAAGATTAGACTGGACAATAAGACATAAAATGATACTCATGAATAGGGTGCTTCTTAGTTCAAATAGATAAAAGAGTTCAAATAAATATGGAGACTAAATTGGTCATTCTGTCCGGAGGCGAGATGAAAAGGTAGAAAGGGATAGGACCCAGCTGAACAGACACGCGAAATCTGGGGTGGAAAGGGGGAGTGTGCTTCACATTATAGAGATAGCAACTAGGGTCAAGTAACAATGTGTATATAAATTTTTGTATGAGAAACTAACTTGAGCCATCGACTTTCACCCAACGCACAACAAAAACAAAAAAACCTGACCAATCCCTTCATTAGGGTACCCATATACCTTATTCGCATAGTCCTACTGAGTCGCTTTGTGGGAGTTATAAGGACTATGGCTAGAAGGGCCATATTAAGTGATTCACTGGACTACCCTGAGTATAGAGCTTGTCTCTTGTTACTGGCATTTTGCATTGCTTTGCTTTTCTGCCTGTGCCTGTTTCACCATAGCACTTATCTTAGTTTTAATAATATAAGTGTTATAGATTGAATTGTGTCCCCTCCCCGATTTACGTGTTGGAATCCTAATCACTATACCCATGGATGTTTGGGAATAGAATTCTCCCTGCTATGATAATGAGGTCATATCAGTGTAGGTTGTGTCCTAAACTTGATCCCTTCTGAGTTTATAACAAAGAACAGACTGGACACAGAAGCAAGAAGTGGGGTGGGGGTGGGGGGGACAGTATGTGGGGGAAGGGGAATATAGATGCCATGTGAAGACCTAAGAGGAACCAAGGAATACAGGGAGACAAGGATCTTCCCTCATAGCTGACAGAAAGACTCCCCTAAAGCTGCCACCCTAAATTCAGTCTTCTCGTGTCCCAAACTGTGAGAAAATAAATTTGTTCTTTAAAGCCACGCACTTGTGCTATTTCTGTTACAGCAGCCCTAGGAAACTAAGACAGTAACTATTTGAGTGATTATTAATATCTATCTCCATAACTAGATTTTAAGCTTCAGAAGGGCAGGGACCATGACTGTTTTGTTCATATCTTTATTCTCACTACTTGTAGGTGGCTCGTGGTACTCCCTGAATGTTGAGTGAAAAAAATGAATGAACAAAACTTCAGGTCCATTTATAGGTGGTGTCTTAGTTACCTAGTGGTGCAATAACAGAAATACTACAAGTGGATGGCCTTAATAAACAGAAATTTATTCTCTCAGTCTAGTAGCCCAGAAGTGCAAAATCAGGGTACCAGCTCCAGGGGAAGACTTTTTTTTTGTCGGCTCTGGAGGAAGGTCCTTGTCATCAATCTTCCACTGGCCAAGGTGTTTCTCAGTGCAGGAACCCCAGGTCCAAAGGATGTGCTATGCTCCTGGTGCTCCTTCCTTGGTGGTATGAGATTCCCATGATTCTCTGCTCGCTTCTCTCATTTATATCTCAAAAGAGATTGGCTTAAATTGTAGATTAAACTTGTAGGCTGAGTTTACATAACTGCCGCTAATCCCATCTCATCAACATCATAAAGACAGGATTTACAACACACAGGGAAATCATATCAGATGACAAAATGGTGGACAATGATACAGTACTGGGAATCATAGCCAAAGCCGACAGATATTTTGGGAGGACACAATTCGATTTATGACAGGTGGCAAGGAGACTCCTAATTTATTAGCTCAGATTAAGAGCAGTAACTCCTTGTTCTATCTGAATGACTGACCACCTCTTAATCTATGTATAGGTTCCTCGTGAGCACAATTAAGTGTTCTAGAAGTCCCATTCTTCACAATGTTACCCATAATTTGTTATGATCCAGAAAGTCAAATGCCTTTGCATAGTCAATAAAACACAGGTAAACATCTTTCTGGTATTCTCTGCTTTCAGCCAAGATCCATTTGACATTAGCAATGATATCCCCCGTTCCACCTCCTCTTCTGAATCTGGCTTGAATTTCTGGCAGTTCCCTATCAATATACTGGCACAGCCCTTTTTTAATTATCCTCAGCAAATTTTTACTTATGTGTGATATTAATGATATTGTTAAAAAATGTCCACATTCCATTGGATCACCTTTCTTTGGAATGGGCACAAACATGGATCTCTTCCACTCAGCTGGCCAGGTAGCTGTCTTCCAAATTTCTTGGCATAGACGAGTGAACACTTCCAGTGTTGCATCCTTTTGCTGAAACATCTCAATTTTTATTTCATTGATTCCTGGAGCCCTGTTTTTCACCAGTGCCTTCAGTGCAGCTTGGACCTTTTCCTTCAATACCATCGGTTCTTGGTCATATGCCACTTCCTGAAATGGTTGAACGTTGACCAATTCTTTTTGGTACAGTGACTCTGTGTATTCTTCCATCTTCTTTTGATGCTTCCTGTGTCATTTAAAATTTTGCCCATAGAATCCTTCAATATTGCAACTTGGGGCTTGAATTTTTCTTCAGTTCTTTCAGTTTGAGAAATGCCAAGCATGTTCTTCCCTTTTGTTTTTCTAACTCCAGATTTTTGCACATTTCATTATAATACTTTATTTTGTCTTCTCAAGCCACCCTTTGAAATCTTCTGTTGAGCTCTTTTACTTCATTATTTCTTCCATTTGCTTTAGCTACTCTACATTCAAGAGCAAATTTCAGAGTCTCTTTTGATATACATTCTGGTCTTTTCTTTTTTTCCTGTCTTTTTAATGACTTTTTGCTTTCTTCATGTATGATGCCCTTGATATTATCCCACGGCTCATCTGGTCTTCGGTCATTAGTGTTCAATGTGTCAAATCTATTCTTGATATGGTCTCTAAATTCAGGTGGGATATACTCAAGGTCATACTTTGGCTCTGGTGGGCTTGTTTTAATTTTCTTCAGCTTCAGTTGAACTTACATATGAGCAATTGATGGTCTGTTCTGCAGTCGGCCCCTGGCCTTGTTCTGACAGATGATACTGAGATTCTCTATGGTCTCTTTCCACAGATGTACTTGTTTTGATTCCTGTGTATTCCATCTGGTGAGGTCCGTGTGTATAGTCACTGCTTATGTAGTTGAAAAAAGTATTTCCATTCAATAGGTCATTGGTGGCCAGAGTGATAGAAATGACGCCGGAGATATCACGATACAATTTTGCCACACAACGACCTATTCATCGGAAATACCTTTTTCTACAACGTAAATGGCAACTATACAGATGAACTTCGCCAGGTGGAATATACAGGAATCATATCGACCACATCTGTGGAAAGAGATGATGGGAAAGCTCAATATCATCAGTTAGAACAAATCCAGGGGCTGACACCCTGTTTTAGGCCCTTGCAATATACCAGAAAATTCCAAACCTGTTGCCGTCAATTCCAACTCATAATGACCCTATAGGACAGAGCAGAACTGCCCCACAGGGTTTCCAAGGCTGTAATATCTCTAGAAGCAGACTGCCACATCTTTCTCCCAAGGAGAAGCTGGTGGGTTCAAACCACTGATATTTGTTTAGCAGTCAAGTGCTTACCCACTGCCCCACCAGGGGTCCTTCCTTGAAATATATCAGTGTGAAAATCCTCACAGAAGTGATATACTAGTGGAGAGAGACAGACAATATACAAATACGTAAATCATAATATCTATGAATTAAGGAGATAAGTAAACATAAGAAGCGAGGGGGTGGGGAGGGTATATGTGAATTTTAGGTGGATAGTGAGAAAAGGCTTCCCTGGGAAGTTAACATTTGAATAGAATCTTGAAGGAAGTGAGGGAACAAGCTTTGTGGGTATCCTGGGAAGAGTTTCCTAGGCAGAAAAAATAGCAAATGAAAACCCCCTAGGTGGGACTTGCTTGGCTAGCTTTATAACAGCAAGGAGGTCAGCGTGGGTAGGATGGAGTGGGCATATACTGCTCAGTAGTAGTTGAGGTCAGTGAAAGAGTGAAAGCCAGATTGTGTGGCACCTGGTAGTCTACTGTAGGGACTTTGGCTTTTATCCTGTGTGAACTGGGGCACCATAAGAGGGTTTTGAAAAAGTAAATACCATGACCTGCCCTATGTGGAATCAGGAAAACCAGTGAAAATTTTTTCATAAAGACTGAGTTACTGGGTGAAATACAGCTGATAAGATGAAGAATGAGAAATATTATTTAAATTTAGAAATGGTGGCCTCAGCAAGGCCAGTTTTCGTGGACTTGAGGGAAAGAAAGTCAGACTAGAGTTTGACAACGGGAGAAGAGTAGTTCAACCACCTGCCCCACCAGGGCTTCTCTGTATAAAAATCTGAAGGCTTTCACAGTACAGAGGAGCAAGGAAATGTGAAAGCTGAGGGGGAAAGTGGTTTTTGTTTGTCTGCGTGAGTTTGGGACGGGAGATGTTTGTATGTAAATGGAGAACATTTAAAACATTCTTAGCTGTGCTTTGATGGGGGCCAAACGCTCCCAGTTAAGTCTCCTCACCTTTCAAGCTTCTTCCCTGCTACTCTTTCTGAATACACTGCTGACGCGAAGCATCTTCCCCAATCTTAATTCATACCGTTCCACTATCTGCTCAAAAATATTCAGTGCCCTCATTTGTTACACGAAAAGTTCAAATTCCGTAGGTGAACAATCAAATCTCCTCCAGTTTGGCCTTTTGCCCTTTCATCACCCGCTTTGGTAAGCCCTATAGTGAGGTACACGATCCACCAGACCGGAGTCACGAAGACTCGAATTAAAGTCACGGTTCTGTAAATCACTGGCTACGGGACCTTACAGAAATTACGTGAGTGCACAAGGCCTCAGTTCCTTCCCCTTTTATGAAGGAGGCTTGTCGGGCAGACTGGTATCTCTAGGTCACTGTCATCTACAAGCTGTAATTCTCAGCATCTTCGCAGCCACTGGTAGGCTCGTCTCTTGAACCCGTACGGGTCACCCCTTCCACATCCATGGACCAGGCCATTTGTTCAGCCACTTATTTTCCATGCTTCGCTTGTTTTTCTAAACTGACCAGACTTTTAGAAGAGCCACAACGACAGCTCCTTGAAGGTCGGCCGCTCCCGGCCACCAGGGACCTGCCTCCCACTCTTCCTTTCACTGGGGACGTCCCTCTTCACAGTCAGAATCCGCCACGTATTAAGTGCAGCTTCCAGCCAATCAAGAAAATTTTATCTCAGGCCTCGGTGGGGCCTCCGCTTCCACCAATGAGCTTCCAAGTCTTCTCCAGCGCCTCGCTTTGGGGGCGAGACCAACCATCGCGATGGCAAATCGGCTTCGGGGAAAGTCTGCCGGCGCTCCGGAGCTCGCCAGTCCGGTAAGAACGCTGCGGGGAGGGGCCTTTCTCATTGGGTTACAGAGCCCGGAAGAGGGCCAGGCATCGGGCGACGAAAGTATGATTTGATTGGGCCGCGCGCTGCGAACCACCGGGGAAAGCCCACCTTCCCCAACAGGGTCTCCGGAGTGGCGGTGGCCACAGCCAATCGGAGGACAGGCGCGCGGCCAGTTCGCTCAATGGGCGATATCCGAGGGAAGCTGTCAGTCAGGTGACAGTACAGAAGGCAGGGCTAAGACGTGGCCCGGGGAACTCGGCTGGCTGTCCCGGCAGTCAGGGCGGCGGTGGGGTTCCTAGCGCATCCTCGCCGTGGTAGGGGGCTCCGAGCCGCTGGAGAGGAGGGCGCCGGCGGCTGCGCATCCATGCCCGCGCGCGGGGCCGGCCGCTGATGGAGCGCGCCACCTGCCCGGGGCTGCTCTCGCGGGCGCTGCTGCTGCTGCTGCTGCTGCTGCTGCGCCTCACGGCCGGGACGGTGGCCGCGGGGCACGTCCGCGACCTCCCTGCGCTGTCAGAGGATGCGGCGCTCGGCCTCGGGGCCGCAGCTGCTCCCACGTCTGCCGCCCGGGTGCCGGCGGCGGGGGCTGTGACTGCGTCTGAGGTGACCGTGGAGGACGCCGAGGCGCTGCCAGCCACTGCGGGCGAGCAAGAGCCGCGGGAGTCGGAAGCCGCAGACGAGGCGGCGCTGCGGCCGCGGGGCAGGTGAGGGGGCGCGGGCTGGGCGCCGGGGCCGCGGACCCCCGGGAGGTACTTGTTTACGCACGTGAGCGCAGGGGGCGTGGAGCGCCGGGATCCGGGGCCGGCGGAGGACGACTCGTGAGCCGGCTATGGGCATGGGGACCCGGAGGTGGGCAGTGGGAGCCGGCGGTGGGCATGGGGACCCGGAGGTGGGCATGGGGACCCGGAGGTGGGCATGGGGGCCCGGAGGTGGGCAGTGGGACCCGGAGGTGGGCAGTGGGAGCCGGCGGTGGGCAGTGGGACCCGGAGGTGGACATGGGGACCCGGAGGTGGGCAGTGGGACCCGGAGGTGGGCATGGGGAGCCGGCGGTGGGCAGTGGGAGCCGGAGGTGGGCATGGGGAGCCGGCGGTGGGCAGTGGAAGCCGGCAATGCGGGGCCGCGACCCTCTTCCAGCCCCGGGCCAGCGACTGGCCGGGCTTCGCTGTCGAGCGCCGGGTCCTCGCTGGCGGGGTGGGAAAGAAACGCCACTTTCTCTCTGTCATTGTTTTCGGGCTTGATTCGTTCTACAAGGAACTTTTTCTCCGATGTTTTCTTAAGCGAATCACCTCACATCGGTGCTGTTTTGACCGCTGTTTTGGGAAAGGGCTTTCGAGAGATTTCTTTGTACACACAACCCTGTAATCTGTCCCATAGGGTCGCTATGAGTCGGAATCGACCCGACGGCGATGGGTTTGGTTTTGTTGTAACGGTAGTGCCCCCAGAGGAGGGCCGAGGTCAGTAGTTCTCCCGAGTGAGATCTGAGGAACACCTGCATCGAAATCACCGGGGATGCTGGTTAAACGTTTGGTGTTCGGGGCCCCACCCCAGTTTTGCCGAATCAGACTTGCTGCGGGTAGGAACCTGGAATCTGCATTTTAGCAGGCAGTCCAGACTTACCCGCAGACTCTCACTGAAGTTCGAGAGCTATGGGTAAGTTCTTGAATGTTGGCAGTTCTTTGGTATTTAGAAAGTTTACTAAATATTTAGTAAATATTTACTAATCTTTTTTTACTGTATAAATAGGTAAAAAGGAGTCTCGGCTCAGGACACTTTAGCCTTAATAATGTTACTTCATGGTGCATGATTTAAAGCACTTTTCAAAGTCTAGACATAAATGTAAGGCATTTTGATCGTAAAGTGTTTTGTGGACAGTTATCTTAATACACCCAGGGAGAAAGTCATGTCCCATTTAGTAAATGGAAGGATGAAAGGAGCATTAGGTAATTTAAACCAGGGAGAGCTAAAATCTGCATTTAGTAAGTATGGTGCACTTATAATGTACTAATTACTAGAATATAACAAATTAGATTTAATTTTTAATAAAATACTATGTCAGAAGCTTGATCCGTGTACCTGAGACCACTATAAATTGGGTAAGTATTAGGCACCATTTGAACATTTTAGTGGCTTTTGGATTGTTTTTAGCAGCAAATATTTAACAAAGTTTTCTTAGGTTCTGCTGGAACCTAAGAAACACTCCTGGAGGAGTGTTTTTTGTTTGCCTTAAAGAAACTTCTGAAGCATCTGCTCAGAGTAAATTACATGTGGTAGAGTGAGGTGATTTGTTTTTCTTGGGATACAAAGCCACTTCCGAAAGTACTTATTGGCACTTTCAGCAACACAAGATGCCCTGAGGATACAGAGGTTAGGCAGATAGCCCCTGCCTTCCAGGAGCTTATTGTTTAACCCCGTACCCACTGCTGTCAAGTTGATTCCGACTCATAGCGACCCCATAGGACAGAGTAGAACTGCCCCATAGAGTTTCCAAGGAGCGCCTGGCGGATTTGAACTGCCAACCCTTTGGTTAGCAGCCGTAGCACTTAACCACTGTGCCACCAGGGTTTCCTACAGTGAGCGAAAAATGAGGGCATCTGTAATGGCATTGGAGTCCCTGGGTGGCACAAGCAGTTTATACTAGACTACTGACTGAAAGATTGCCAGTTTGAACCCACGCAGTGGTGCCATGCAAGAAAGGCCCAACGATCTGCATTGTTCGTAAAGATTATATCCGAGAAAAGCCTAGGGAGCAGTTCTAGTCTGAACACACGGGGTTGCCAGTCAGAATCAGCTCAGTGGCAACAGGCTTGGTCTTGGTTTTTGGTGTAATAGCATTATCCCAAAAGAGAGCAGAAAGAGTGCAAATTAAGTGCCATTGGTGTCCCAAGGTTCTTGTGGTATTCAGAAGGTGGGATGTGTCAATGATGTAGGTGAGAACATAAGAAAAGGCTGAACCAAAAGGCAGAATGATTTGTTCTTGAAAAGTTGGTCGAATTGTGATGGACAGACAGTGGACTAAGGAAACAGCAAGAAGCACAGATGCTAGAAAGTATGTTTAGGGGCTGATTTCTCTCTGTACATCTCTCTGTGTGTGTATGTGTGGTCTCTGTGTATGAGAGATACAGACACACACTTATGTGCTGGGCAGAGCGCAATAGAAGGTGAGAGCAGAAAAATAGGCTGGGGCCATATTGTATATGTATCCTCAGGAATAACATCCTCATTGCCTAGGGCCATGTTAGAAATTCAGAGTCAGGCACCATCTCAGGCTCACTAAGTGAAAATGTGCATTTTAACAAGATCACCAGGTGGTTGGCATGCAAATTATGTTTGAGACTTATCATATAGAGTATCTTGAATTCCAGACACGATCAAAGTTTTGTTGTAGTTATATTCTCTAGCAACAGTGTGTACTGAAAACTTGAGGTAAAGACACTGAAATGGGAGTGTTACAGTAATTCAGATGAGAGATTTTAGTATAGTGGATACAGAACTAAGGAGACAGAGTGGAGAGATACTTGAGGCAGAAATGTGGTTCCTGGCAAATGAACTGATTCCTTCTCCTTTGGCACCCCTGTCCAGAGATTGATGGGGTGGCCAAAGATGAGAGCATGTGTAAGAAAATTGATAGATTTAGGGGAGCAGGAAAGAAAAGGTTTAAAAGGTTTTTGGTGTTGAGATGGTGACTTTGACGGGACATGCAGATGGAGACATTTGGTAGGCAGGTGGACAGGAGGGACAGGAATTGGAGAGAGAGAGAGGTTATGGCAAATATTGAAGCTGTGAGAAGCCGGGGAGGAAAGATGAGCCGATGATGGAAATAGATAGAGCTGGCTGGGATGGACGTATAGGCTGAGGACCAAGGAGAATGAGGGATGTGGTGATGAGCGAGAGAGATGGTACTCAGATTGTGAGAGGTTAAGGGCTCCTTTCTTTCTGTCCCTCTTCCCCTTCCCTCACTGCCAAATCTGGTGGGAAGCAATTTTTAGGATTGGGACCTCTGATCTTATTTGTAGACTGAGAGGAGGGGGCCTGCATAGACAGGTTGAAAATTAAAGGAAGGGACGAGCAGGTGAAGGTAGTTGGAGAGGATCTAATAGGCAAGCAAGAGGGCCACTTCTTTCTTGGAAACAAGAAGAGCAAAAATAGAAAATTTGCCCAGCAGAGAGTGAATGATTTGCAAACAGAATTGGCAAGAAAGAGATGGCTCTGGTTTTAGGGGTCTGTCTGGTAGTATGAACTTAATATAGTGTGGAAAGTTTGAGAAACCCTGGGTAAGTAAATTGATAGTCAGCAGGAGATAAATATGCAAAGTTTATAAAGCTTTTCTAAGTGCTCTTTAAAGAAAAAAAAAAAAGGAACGGTAAAAAAAACCAAAAAACAAAAAAAACGGAGACTATCAGTTCCATAATAATAGACCAATATCCTGTTTGTTTCAAGAAGGAGGATTAGGGAAACAGATTTGAATTAACCAAGCGTTTATTACAAACAGCTGCGAAGAACTATGGTCCTTGCAAAACTGTTTAAGAGGGAGGTGGGGAATGAAGATCTTTATTTTTGCATGTAGTCTTTTGAGGCTCAAGAAGCAATATGAGACTTGCTGGTTCTTTTTTTTCCCTTGACTGAATTTTCAGCTCTTAACTGGGTTCATTCTAAATGCTTCCTCTGCATCTCAGGCCTGAGAATTAGTGAGTAAACTAATTTTCCTTTAAAATAGCTCAAATAAACTTGCTTCTCTTGTAGCGACCTTGTTGTCAGTTTAATTGAACATTACATTTAGTTGAAATTTAAATGGAAGAGTCACTGCAGAAAGTTGGGAAGAACTCCGTCTGAGCTCACTGCTAGGTGTTAGACGCACGCTGGCATAATCATGAGTTGCCAGTTCCGTGATTCTAACCCAGATAGCAAATTTGCAAGTGTAACTTGGGGATCTTGGTGGTGGGGTGGACAGCTTCAATTTGAGGACATTCTGACAACCTCAGAAGTTATAAAGAACCAGGTTTATCGTATCATACTCATTTGCAAAGTATATATTCTTTTCTCCCTACCTCTCATTCCCTTCTAACGAATGTATTGGTGAATTTGACATTAATCTATGGCGCTTCCTCAATTTGTGCATCTGTAAATGGATTTTTTTGGATTAAATGAGATAAAACATGAAATCACTTTGCAAGTGTAAGGTATTTTCTCCTTTCTCTTCCTCTCTCTTTTGACAAACTGATCTGATATGAAACAGGTACAGAAATCTGCCTTAGATTTTCAGATTTACAATCATGCGAAAAAACAAGCAGACAGACAAACAAAGAAACCCTAATAGGGCCATTGAATAACAGATTTCAAAATTCACTGTTGAAGAGAACTCAGTGATCTAGTCCAAACTGATAACTCCAGTCCCTCTTCTGACTCCAGACTTCGAAAGTTGACTAAGAACCACATTCAAAGAACAATCTATACATAACTTTTGAAGCAAATCGTAAGCCAAAGTAAGGATACTTTGGGCATGTCATGACCATACTCTTTCTCTGCAATTGTCTTTTTAGCTTGATTGATGCCTGGGCTCTGGATGTAATCTCAGAAAGGCTGGGGAGTCTGTGCTCTCTGTTGCAGCTCAGCTCCCTGTGCTCTCAGGCGCCTGCCTCCATCAGTTGCTGTGAACCGTAGCTTCCACCTAGCTCCTCAGTCCCTAAATACTAACCGGGAACGCCATCTGCCTTTTCTTTTCTGTAACAGAGGAGCTGCTTGCACATTTTTGTGACAAAATGTTTTAAAATACAGAGAATAGAACTCGTAAATTACAGAACTAGTAAATGGGGAGGGGAAGATTAAATTTTTTTTTACCGTGTTTTATTTGTAAATAACCATTTTGATTAAAAATGTTTCATAGACTAAAACAGAAAGCGCTTCCAAAAATGTTTTAATCTAGCAGGAAAAGGGCATCTGTCACTCACATGTTGCCTGTAATATTGCAAAGTTAGCTTTTCTTTCCTTAAGGTCTAGCTGACATATCAAAGTTATGTTGATAAGTTTTGACATTATATTTGTTTTGATTTGGGGCATGGCTAGTCTTGTGATATGTTTAAATAAAGGAAGTTCGATTTGAAGATTTACTTAGTAGGTGAGGACTAGGAAATAAAGTCCAAGTAGTACTAATTTCTTTTTAAATGAAAACATATGCTTCCTCTAGTGAGTGTGTATGTTTGGGTAGAAGATTCTTAGATACACTAAAAAAACAAAAAACAAATCATTTTTAACTCTGGAGTTTTGTTTTTGCTTTCTAAGAACCAAACCAAACCAAACCCTGTGCTGTTGAGTCGACTCCAACTCATAACGACCCTATAGGACAGAGTAGAACTGGCGCACAGAGTTTCCAAGGAGCGCCTGGCAGATTTGAACTGCCGACCTTTTGGTTAGCAGCCGTAGCACTTAACCACTACACCAACAGCATTATTTTCTAAGAAGGGAACTACAACATTTAAAAACAAGCAGTCATTACTGTAGAAACTATTCAATCAATATAACGATTTTCTATGTGCTTCTTTCACTTGGGAAATTTCTACAGAGGCAAAGAGCCCTTTAAAACTATTTCATGAAGGAATTCAGCATATGCTTATCGAAATCTGATCAATTTAATAATAAATAGGCAGGTATTCCTAGTGACTTAAGTCAGAGCAAACAGTTTTTTTAACATTGGATATTCATTGTGGCATAAGGTCATTTTTGCTAAATCGAGGGCGTAGTCAGAGCTGTAAAAGGATAAATGACATCCCGATGAGATTTCTGGAAAGAAAAAGCCGCATATTATCATAATATAGTAGTCGCCAGTTATGCAAACTTACAGTTAACAGAATGATAGAATTAAAGTTAGAAAATCTGAATTCAAACTTTGGCTCAAAAGTTTCAGAAAAGTTCAGTTTTGTTTTATGTTGATGAAGTGGCCTGCCAAGGTTTATTCATTCAGTAAACATTGCGTTTTATTAGGGGTTAGGCACTGTTAGAGGCTAAGGATAGATAAACAGGGCACTGGTCTTGTCCTTGAGAAGCTCAGAATGGCAGGGTGAGAATTGGGTTAAAGAATTAACTTTTATGGTAATACTTGGGTTAAAGAATTGACTATAATGGTAATAAGTGACGTAAAAGTACTGTGAGATCGAAGTCTAGACCACAAGGATAACATGCGCAAAGGTGCAGAAAGGGGAGAGATTTATACAAAGTGAGTACGGAGCAGTGGCTCCCAAGCCAGGTGACCTGCACCTCTATGGATCTGCAAAGATAAAAATAGAGACCCATAAGATTGTCTGTACATGCAGTTCCTAAATGTGTCTTTAAGTTGATTTTATAGATAAGCCGGAGCGGTGCGTACTGTTCTTATTTCACCTTACTTTAGTGCAAGAAAGGGCTCAAAGCCTTTTCAGTGATTTAAAAACTGCACGTGCAGCAAGCGAAGGTGATTGTGATGAAGAATTTGTTGAGAATAGAAGTTGGTTCAGTTGTTTCAAAGTGAAGGCAAATTTATATAACATTGAAGGGCAAGTTACAAGTTCATAACCTGGGGACTTACTGTATTTTAAAATAAGCTAACTGGTCATTTAATGAGGGGACTTACTGTATTTTAAAATAAGAAATTGGTCATTTAATGAGGAGAAAGCTAATTAAAGTCAAGCTTCCTTGCTTTGAGCTAGATTTATATAAAATCTAATGTAGTCATTATAGTTATTTCTTTCCAGAAACCTTGAATATTTTGATTGGTACCTAAATATTTCCTCTGTAGATGGGTGAACTAATCTAACTGATACACAGTTGGCGGATGAAATCATCTAAGACATGGGGCAAAAAATAAATTAGCAAGGAAACTTTGTAGAAAAGGTTAGAAACCTCTGTGTGTGTGTGTGGTGTGGTAGTAGAGTAGGGATAGGGAAGAGAGGGGACTGGGTTGGGAAAAGATTGTCATGGACTGAATTGTGTCCCCCCAAAATGTGTGTCAATTTGGCTAGTCCGTGATTCCCAGTATTGTGTGATTGTCCACCATTTTGTCATCTGATGTGATTTTCCTATGTGTTGTAAATCCTACTTCTATGATATTATTAGGAAACCCTGGTGGCGTAGTGGTTAAGTGCTACAGCTGCTAACCAAGAGGTCAGCAGTTCAAATCTGCCAGGCACTCCTTGGAAACTCTATGGGGCAGTTCTACTCTGCCCTGTAGGGTCGCTATAAGTCAGAATCTACTCGACGGCAGTGGGTGGGTTATGATATTATTGAGGTGGGATTGGTGGCAGTTATGTTAATGAGACAGGACTCAATATACAAGATTAGGTTTTGCCTAAAGCCAATCTCTTTTGAGATACAAAGGAGAGAAGGAAACAGAGAGGCAGGGGGACCTCATGTCCTTTGGACCTGGGGTCCCTGAGCTGAGAAGCTCCTAGTCCTGGGGAAAATTGATGACAAAGCCGACAGAGAGAGAAAGTCTTACCCTGGAGCTGACACCCTGATTTAGGACATCTAGCCTACTAGACTGTTAGGGAATAAATGTCTGTTTGTTGAAGCCATCCACTTGTGGTATTATTCCTGTTACAACAGCACTGGGTAACTAAGACAAAGATGTAGATGAGATTAGAAAAATAGATTGAAACAAGATTATGGAAGGGTTTATGCACGATACCAAGCAGAGTGGCCTGTATTCAGTGAGTACAGGGGAGCTTTGGAAGTTTACTGAATCACTGTTACAGGAATGTAACTGTCAGAAGGGCAGAGGGGAAAGAGTCCTAAGGCAGGAAAATATGTCGTAAAGGCTTTTGAAGTTGTTTTTTTTTTTTTTTTAAATCTAAAATGGCTTATCCATACATACTAATCTTTTTTAAAAATTTTATTTGTTTTGTTGAGAATATATACAGCAAAACATATACCAATTCTACAGTTTCTATATATACCCTTTAGTGATATTGGTTACATTCTTCGAGTTGTGCAGCCATTCTCACCCTCCTTTTCTGAGTTTCTTTTGAAGGTGTTTTGATGAGAAATGAGAATCTGTTCTAGGGCAAGGGCAGTGGTAAGGAAGCAGGAAAAGATTTCAGCGAAGCTTCAGGAATAGGCTAGAGTACATCGCTCGTATCTAGATGTGGAGGGTGAGGGAGAAGGTAGAGCGATGTCTGATTGAAATGTGAGGTGGCAGGGTAGGAGGCTATCCTGTTAAGGGAAAGAAAATAGGAGTAGGTCATGGGAGAGAAGTCCTGAATGTGTTGTGGCAATAACAAGTAGGCCCTGCTGAAAATGCAGAACTAGAGTCAGGAGAGGGGTGGTGAAATGTACATGCTGTGTAGGTTTGGGAGCTGTTCTATTATAGATGGGGTCGAAGCTGTGGGCATTGGCCATTGAGGAGGAGCATGTAGAACAGAGAAAAGTGAAAAAGCTGGCACTCCATGGCCAGAGAGCTATAAGAATGGTAGATGGGGATCCAGGAGGGACCGGTCCTGTAGAAGCCAGGGAAAGGAGAATGTCCAGAAAGAAGAGCTAGCCACTGTCTTAGCTGCTGCTTTGAGGACAGAGCTGGTGAGGTGAATGGATCTGGCAATTAAGAAGTCACTGAAAACTTTTCTTGAGTGTAGCTTCAAAGAATTGGATTATGCGTGAGAGAACAGTACTTGGAATTGAATGATCCAAACAAAGGCAAGGTGTGAGAAATACAGGTTTCAAAGGAGTTTCCTGGCGGAGTTGATCAATATGCTTTGTTCCTCTAGGCAATACGTTATTATTTTTATTCTAAGGAAATAGCTCTGAAGTAAATCATTGTTTGCCAAACTGCCCCATTATCACAAGACTCATCAAGGGTACTTGTTAAAGCTATGACCTCCCAGCCTCCCCCTTAGAATGGCATCTGTGAACCTTTAACGGTTTTTAGCAAGAACTCCAGGTTATTCTTATGACTTGACAAATCTGAATTATGCCAGGACAGGTGAAATAGCCATATTTTACCCATGGAAAACGTGCTGAGTGAAGCCAGGAGGAGAGTAAGGGCGGAGCTGTGAAGATGTGCACTGGAAATGCTGCCTCTGCAGGTCCTTCAATTCTTGAAAGAGTTAAAGGTGTTTGATTCAATTCATAGAAACCATAGATCATGGGGAGAAAAATGGTCTTCTACTGACTCTATTTTTGTAGGTTTGGGGGCCCAATTTTCGTATCTAATTGACGTTTATTCTAAATGTCTTATGTGAATGCTGACCTCTGATTACCTTGATTTAGCCTGAGGACTTTGTTTTGCAGTAATATCTGTCTACTTGATTCTTTTCTCAGTCTATTATGTATGTCAATAGTATGTCAATGAACATGTCTCTTAGACTCTTAGATACGGTATCATATCTTTGTGTTTCTAACCAGTTACTGTCGAGTTGATTCCAACCCATGGCGATGCCATGTGTATCAGAGTAGAACTATGCTCCATAGAGTTTTCAATGGCTGATTTTTCAGTAGTAGATCTCCAGGCCGCTCTTCCAAGGAGCCTTGGGGTGGACTTGACCCTCCCAACTTTTCTGTTAGTGGCTAAGTCGATTATCTGTAGCACCTTAGGACTCCTTTTTGTCCTGGTAATGCTGCTCAAATCCAGCCACAGAAGTGGCACCTCCCTTCCAGAGACATGCTTGTAGAAGAAGGAACCCGTAGTGAATATTAAGGCTGGTTTGTAGCAGAAGAGAGGACGAAGCATTTTTTTTTTTTTTTTTTTAAACATCTGATAGAGCTTGTTAAGGTCTTGCTGTTATTCCCATTAAGAGGGGTTAAAATAAAGGGTACCCCTTGCTGGAAACCCTTGTGGTGTAGTGGTTAAGTGCTACAGCTGCTAACCAAGAGGTCGGCAGTTCAAATCTGCCAGGCGCTCCTTGGAAACTCTATGGGGCAGTCCTACTCTGTCCTATAGGGCCGCTATGAGTTGGAATCGGCTCCATGGCAGTGGGTTTTTCTGCACAAATCTAATTAAGAACAGATTATATTAAGTGGCAGTGGCAGTTAAGAAAGTGGGTTACTTAATTGTTTCTGCTCACATATTTGTATTTCTTTTAAATATTGCTCAAATTTGTACATACTTTATAGTAAAGAATCTGAGAATATCTTGTTTATTTTAAAAAACAGAATAAAATCCAAAACCAAACCTACTGCCATCGAGTCAATTCCAACTTATAGCAACCCTACAGGACAGAGTAGAACTGCCCCATAGAACTTCTAAGGAGGACCTGGCGGATTCGAACTGCTGACCTCTTGGTTAGCAGCCGTAGCCCTTAACCACTATGCCACCAGGGTTTCCATGTAAGAGTTGTTTGTTCCTTTTAAGGGAAGGGGAGGAAGAAAGAGGGAGAAGAGAGATAACATCTCTGCATTTTAACAGAAAATAAATATAGTAACTCTAGGTATGTATTTACAATTATAATATAGATTCTAAATAAAAATAAGAAAGGTCTTTGTATTTATAGACTATGTAAAAAAAACAATCTTTGACTTAGTTACATTCACCCCTGTGATAGTTTTTCAGTGAAAGAATGATACTGAACCCCAAATTACTTATTAAAACGTATTCTTATATGTACAAGATAAGACATGACATACATGTATATATTTTATTGTTGGGTTTTTCTTTATTTCGAGAATGAGAACTAGATTTTATCATTCTCTTCTGAATATATCACTAACATACAAAACCCCAAAAAACCAAACCTGTTGCCATTAAGTCAGTTCTGTCTCAGTGACCCTATATAGGACAGAGTAGAACTGTCCTACAGGATTTCCTGTGATCTTTAAGGAAGCAGACTGCCACATCTTTCTTCCATGGTACTGCTGGCACACTTGAACCGCTGACCTTTCGGCTAGCAGCTCAGCGCTTAACTACTGCACCATCAGGGCTCTTTCTTTAGAATACAAGTAGCCACATATTCAGAAAAACTATAACTTTTATTGTTGCTGTTTTATGTAGAATTCGTAGGGTGTTAAATGAACAATGTTGGTTCTGAATTAAAAAGAAACCCATCTGAAGTGTTTCACTGGTCACCTTGATTTTTAATGGATTAACACTGTTTGCTTATGCTGAATATTGTTTCAATTAGAATTTTTTCATTCAACCATTTATTTGTGGTTAATGATGATAGAACATACAAATTAGGTATTCTACAATGAGAAAGAGTTAACTTGGCTCAATCCTTGATCTCTAACTCGGATGTTACTGTTTATTTTTAAAGTGGCACATCAAAGATATGAATTTTTTATACCCTCATTATAAAATAATTTTCTTACTCAAAGTATCATCCCCTCCAACTCCCAACAGATTTCTTTAGAAAGCTGAAGGATAAAATGTAGAGAGGGAAGTTGAGTTCCCTTTCTTTCCATTTGTTCTCAATTAATGGGGTGTGTCATGTGGCACAAGCCTTTATTTTTACAAATTAGACCAAGAGTTATCATTTGGAAAGTTCAAAATGAGAATTAAATTAATTAAATTAAGTTAATGATTTTATTTATTCATTGGATAAATTGTCCTTTGAAAAATTTCATATGGGTTTACTTGAACTGGTTTGTTTTTGTCAAATTGTAGCTTTATTTTGAATTTATATTCGTCGTGCATCAAGTGAGACAGATAAAGTTGTGTCTTATAATTCTAACCAGAAACATAAGTATGCCTGCTAGGAATTTGCATGATCTTTGAAGCAGACAAATATACTTAGTAAATTCATGGAGCAGCTGTAAAATTTATTCTTTTATTGAAAAAAAAAATTATTGAGAATCTGCTATGTATTTGGGGGAGTACATTCCAGACAGAAGGAACAACTGCAAAAGCCCTCAGGGAAAATGGTGCATTCTGTGTTCAATGAACTGGGAGAATCAGTATGGTGGCAGTGACTTGGGTCTGTAAACTTTGAGATGCCTGTTAGACAGTCTAAATCTGGTAGGCAGTCGGATATGTCAATCCAGAGCTCAGGGGAGAGGCCTGGAACCAGAGATATAAATGTAGGAATTGTCAGCATACAGATGGTATTTAAAGTTATGAGGCTAGATGAGATCACCAAAAAAATTACATGTTGGTAGAGAATATTTTAAGAGGGAGGAGAGATGAGGAGGAACCAGAAAATGAAACTGAGGAGTAGCATACAAAGAAGAAGAAGGAAAAAAAAAAAAAAAAAATCAGTAGTGTATGGCATCCAGGAAGCCATTTGAAGAGCGTGTTTCATGGAAGGAGGGAGAGAGCAGTAACTGTGTCAAATGCTGCTGGGTGGTCAAATGAACCTAGAACTGAGACCTGACCACAGAATTTATCAATGCGAAGGCCATTGATGACTTGGACAAGAACATTTTCAGTGGAGTGGTGGGGCAAAAGCTTGGTTTGAGGTAGAAGGGGAGGGAGAAGGTTTGAAGACTATGATGTAACAGCTCTTTCAAGGAGTTTTGCTGCAAAGGGGAGCAGGAAATGGATGGAATCTGGAAGTGGTAGAGTGGTTTATTTTGTTTGACCTGATCTGGCATTTGTTGTTGTTAGCTGCTGTTGAGTTGGCCCCCAACTCCTGGTGACCCTGTGCACAATGGAACGAAACACTGCCCGGTCCTTCGCCATCTTCACGATCAGTTGCAGTTTGGACAGTTGTGATCCACAGAATTTTCATTATTTTAAGTAGGGGGAGATCATAGCAAGTGTGAATGCTGATAGGAATGCTCCATAGAGAGGGAATAATTAATGATGCAGGCGTGAGAGGAGAGAGTTACTGGAGGGAGCCCTCATGTATGAAGGAGGAGATCTGTTGCTTAAGAGGAGGTGTTGGTAGTGGATGGGAGTATGGAAAGTTGTCCTGCAGTAACAGGAACCAAAACCCAAACCCACTGCCATCAAGTCCATTCCAACTCTTAGTGACCCCATAGGGTTTCCAAGGCTGTAAATCTCTACAGAAGCAGACTGCCACATCTTTCTCCCATGGAGCCGCTGGTGGTTTCAAACTGCCAACCTTTCGGTTAGTAGTTGATCACTTTAATCACTGCGCCACCAGGGCTTCTTGCAGTAACGGGAAAGGAGGTAAAATTCATGGGTACAGGTACTGATAAATGGATAGATGTGGTGGTAGAAGGTAATCTCTTTTGATTACTTCTGTTTTCTCAGTTAAATAGGAAGCATCATTATGGAGATGCATGAGCTTAGAAGAGGTGGCGTTGGAAGTTTGAAGAGAGAGGAGAAATGCAAGTTACCTAGGATGCTGAGGTAGTGGATAGGGTTGGGAAGTATGTTGATTGTTGAGCATCATTAAAAGCTGTTTTGAAGTTAGTGGTCATGAATTTCAAGTGAGACCAGTCAGCATGGTTAGGTTTTTTCTTCAGCCATCTTCAAGTGCACAGGTACAGGAATGGGAAAGGCAGAAAGTTGGATTTAACCAAAGTTTGTTCTTCCAGTCAAGTGTGACAGTGCGAGAGGGGATAGGGAGCTGAGGGTGTATAAGCAAGGAAGTGCTTATAATGAAGGACTGTGGAATTTAAACTGAAGAAGAAAGAAATGAGAGCATGATGGTGGTGAAGATCAGAGTAAACGTGAGACTGTCAATGGCCTGTAGGTTCTAGTGGGGTCAGAGGTTTATTGGGGTTAGCAAAGTGGAGGAAACAAGCTGGGAAGGAGGGTAGTAGTGATGAGGGTAGGGTGCTTGAAATATTAGTGGGGCAGGTGGGTTAGAGTGATTGGTAATGACGATGTGTAGGGTTGACCCTGGCAGTGGCCGAAGCAAGGCAGACAATGAAAGTGCAAAGAATTGAGACAGAATTATGTTAGGTAGTGACAGTAAACCAGGAGCTAAACACCTCAAGAAATGGGAGCTGGTGACCCAAGGGTCAGTAGATAACTAGTAGGAGGGGTAATGGTTGGAACAATCTAATCACGTGTAGATCATGCGAGGATTTTTAGAGGAGAGAAGAGGTCTAGGCATTGCTATGAGGAGCAGAGGGTACAGCTAACCCATTGCTAGCTCAATGGTCCAGGATTATGGGAGAAAAACACTTCTCTTTGTTTCTATAGGAAAGCAGTGTCCTCTGAGAGAGTCAGGTTTCTGTTAGAACTAGAAGGTAAGTGAGTATTCAAAGGAGACTGCATTTCAGGGGAGGTTTTCGAAGTTGGGAAGATGTAGAGAAGAGGGCAGGGGATGTTGAGTTCCACATGAGAATTAGGATGTGGAAATGAGGGTGACCCAGGAGTCTGGGACTTTTCATAAGTGGCATAAACATCTAAAGGACGTATTGAGATCGTCTTAGTCTTGGGTAAGGTAGTGGGGGCAAGACCGTAAGTGTTGTGAGGGAGGTGGGCTCTCTCTTCTTGCCTATGGGACGAAAGCCTGGGAAGGGGGTGGCTTTTTTTGAGTGTGTGGAGTAAGTGCTCAGTATCTTAGATATCTTTAATGTTTTGTCCTGTTACTTTTTAAATTTACAGATCATTAGTAATTATCAGCACTTTAGATGGACGAATTGCTGCACTGGATCCTGAGAACCATGGTAAAAAGCAATGGGATTTGGACGTGGGATCTGGTTCCTTGGTTTCATCCAGCCTTAGCAAACCAGAGGTAAGAGTTTTCTATTAAATGTTGACCAGAAAACTTAGTTATAATGAGCAATTGCTAATATTGATAGCATGTATTTGCTTATAGAGCTGGGACTCAGAGTCCAACTGCCTGGGTTTGAGGCCTGTATGCCGCTTACTAGCTGTGTCCCTGTAAATGTGGCATGGGGGCAGTGTCTGACCTCCTTTAACTTCCCAAAGGGGAAGGAGAATCAAGATCAGCAGCCCATGGCCAATTCCTATGAGGCGGAGGTCAAGCATGCCTCCTCTCTCCACTATCTTTACCAATTCTGATACCAACCCTCCCTCCTTCGGTGTTATTTCTCAGCTGGGTTCGATAATTCATTGTAACGGCCACACAGAACTCACAGACTATACTCACGATTATGGGGTTTATTAGGGAAGTACAGGTTACAATTCAGGCTCAGGAACACTCAGGATACGCTTCTTCCATCAGGACAGCTTCTTCCTAGCCGTGCTCACAGGCATGCCTCTCCCTGGCCCTTGGCCTCTGCCCAAAGACACTCAGCTTTTTCGCTCCGTGGGCTGGGAAGCCCACCATGCCATCTCCTGCTGCTGGGTCTTGCTGTCTTCAGTGTCACTGAAGCGCGCGCTCTCTGTCTCCTGATTTCAAGAGCTTCTCAGTGCAGGGATCCCAGGTCCAAAGGATGTGCTGACTCCTGGCTATTTTTCCTTGGTTGTGTTCTTCTCTTTCCTGCCTCTGTGGGATAGATAGCAAAACCAACCAGCTCATTTGGTGGCCTACAGTTACCCATTCCATTGCTGTTGAGTTGATTTGGACTCATAACGAGCCTATGAGATGAGGAAGAACTGCCCCATAGAGTTTCCCAGGAGTGCCTGGTGGATTTGAACTGCTGACCTTTTGGCTTGCAGCCTAGCTTTTTAACCACTACACCACGAGGGTTTCCATCTGCACAGTCCTACCCAATCACTGGGTGGGATTTACAAGACCATAGCTAGAAGGGTCATGTTAAGTAATTCATTGCACCAGAGTTCCCTTGGGGCAATTCCTTAAGTTTTCTGCTCCTCAGTTCCCCTGTAAAATGGGGTTGATAATAGCACCTACTTTGTAGGATTGTTTTGGGTATTAAATGAGTTAATGCTGCAAATGAGTAACTGAGGATACTGTCTGCTATGTCAATATAACTCACTAAGTGTAGCATTATTATAGTTTCTTCATAGTAGTTGTAGCAGTACTAACATTGTAGGGTTCCTAGGAATAAGACAACAAATGTAAATAACTGAATTTTACTACTTAGAAATCCATGCTGTAAAATCCCATAAATTATTCCCTATACTTTCCTTCAAGTATAAATCCTAATTGTAAGCATAATTTTCTGAAGTTTTCTTGGAATATGATTTTAGACAAACTTGATTATTTGCAGAAAACTTGTGTTAATAATTCTGACCTCTAGAATGATGGAGGGGAAAGAGCATAGATCCAGAGAGACCTTGCTTCCAGAACTATTCTGGCCCAGGACTCCAAGACTTGGAACTTAGGGCCTCAGGGCCTTGGCCTGCCTTGATATATTGTGAGGAGGCTTAAAGTGAGGTTGTGTTTATTTCCTTACCTCTAGGCTAACTCTGATTGATTAAATCTCTCTTCTTTTCTGGAGCGTGCTCCACTGTTTAAATCATTTAAAATAATTCAGACTCCTGAATATGAACATTGAAGCAGTCACCTCTGTTTTCCAGAATGCCCTGAGCCTTCTGCTGTATAAGTTGTTGCTATACAACACTCCTTAGGCTAGTCTGTTTCTTTCAACATCGGTTGTTTCCTTTCAAAAAGCTTACTAGCTGATACTAAGTTTGGAAAAGACAAAACCTAATGAGAAGGGCTTAAGAATGACCTGAATACTGCAATGGAATCCTCCGATGGGTTGACTCAACAGCAGCTATAATTACAACAACCCATCTGTAAAAGACTTTCAAAGGCTCTCTGGTAAACCCAGCCTGAGTTTCTTTTCTGGAGCACCTAGGTGGGTACCTAGGGGATTAGCACTGCCCGAAACCCACATCTGTTGTGTGCTAAGCCCTGACTAGACTTTCAGAGTGCCTACTGTTTGTCAGACAGTGTACTGAAAATAGGTGTAGCTTTGGATGATGCAAATGGTTACGTGCTCGACTACTAGCTGAAAGGTTGACAGTTTGAACCCACCTAAGTGGTGCCTTGGAAGACCAGCCTGGCGACCTGCTTCTGAAAGTTCACAGCCTTGAAAACCCTGTGGAGTGGCTTCACTCCGCACACATGGGGCCGCCATGAGTCAGAACAGACTCGGTGGCAACTCACAGCAGCGTACTGAAAATATCTTCTGGGAGCAGCGAACTCCTGTTGTGTTATAAATTATTAATTCCAACAGCAATTTAGTTGTAAATGACATTAAAAAATTTTAAATCAGGTATGGTATTCAAATGAATTACTATGAAAACAAAGGTTTATTTGTGTGCTGCTGGGATTATATTTGGATACGCATGTTTTGCTTTATTTTTAAACTAGACATAAATGATCCACAAGATTGGAAGATTGTAAGTCGCTTACATCTGAGGTAACAGTACAGCATGTTGTGGTGTAAAGCATGTACGTATATACAATATACACACGTGCAAGAAGGTAGATTGCATGGTAGAACGCCAGTAGTTGTAATACCCCAAGTGCCATTGAGTGTGTTTAAATTATAATCAGCTAGTTGTACTGGAAGGTTTTCTTACAAGTAGCAATTACCTGTTTTTAAGACTACAGTTCAGCTTTCTCAGCATTTTTGGTCTTTAGTATTTTCTCTGGTTTATTAGGGCCCTCTTGTTTCAAGTGTCCTCCTTCCCTCACATCCCCAACCTCAGGTCCTTTGGATACAATGCTTTGAAATGTTAAATTGTAATCATATTCAAAAAGGTTACCCTGTCACCTTTCATAGCAGTAAATGAAAAGCTCTCTGGCCAGATTTTTTCCACCCAGGAAAAAATTCTGAGACCTCTTTGTATTATCTAGATTTACATTTTCTACTTTATTAAAAAAAAAATAGGAGAAAATAAACCATTGTGATAACATGATAGGTTTACTAGCTTTTACTGCTGCCCCAAGTTCTTGGACCCGCTTCGGTGGGACTGTGTGTTGCAGATGGTTAATGTGCTAGCTGCTAACCTAAAGGTTGGAGGTTTGAGTCCACCCAGAGGTGCCTCAGAAGAAAGGCCTGGAAAATCAGCCATTGAAAATCCTATGGAGCACAGTTCTACTCTGACACATGTGGAGTCACTGTGAGTCAGAATTGACTCCACGGCAACTGTTTTCTTGTTTTTAATCCTCACGGTGATCTTCCTCAGGCCGATATGTTGGTCTCATTTTGTGGAAGAGGAAACCGAAGCTCAGAGAAATTATTAGCTTGAAGTCACGACTGACTAGATAGTAAAGGCTGGGCTAGAACCAGACTTGTTTGCCTGCTCTGGAGCCCTTTCCCTGTGTTTTATGTACCTCCCCTTTACAGTCTCAGACTGTCATCTAGGACAGTGGGTCTCAAGCTTTTTGGCTTCAAGACCTGTTTACACTCTTAAAAATTATTGGGGGTTCCAAAGAGCTTTTGTTTTCACAGGTCATATCTACTAGTATTTACCATATTAAAAATTAAAAGATATAAACCCATTGCATGACTACATATATAACATATTTTGTTGAAAAGTAACCATATTTTCTAAAACTAAAAAAATTAATGAGAAAAGTGGCATTGTTTTACATTTTTGCAAATCTCTTAGCTTCTGGCTTAATAGAAGACAACCAGATTCTCGTATCTGCTTCCACATGCAATCGGTTGCATCGTAGTTGTGGGTGAACTACATAAAGGGAGAAATATTTTAATAACCTTTTGAGATAACTGTGGTTATTTATTTATTTACTTTGGATACTACACAAAAACAAGTGGCCGTTTCTTAAAGGTTGACTGCACTTTGGAATCTGAAAATATATCAGTGAACGTTTTGAACTCTGTTATATAAGCATTCCTTGGTCTGTCTTGCCTTTGAATAGATCTTTTACCCATGCATGATTTTGTAACATCATTTAGAAAATATTGATTCACTGAGTTATTACTCAGATCTTCCACATGTTGGCCTATTTTCTTATAGAATATTAAAAAAATCAAATTTGTTACTTTGACCACTGATTTCATCAGAGAAGACTTTAAATATTGGTAGCTGTCAAGCTCACATTGGTAGAGGCAGGTTTTCCAAAATCCTGACTTCTGCTTGAAAACTTGAATTGTATCACAAATACCGTCATTTGTTTTCCTTGAAGTAAGAGGTTCCACTTTGTTTAATTCTGACACAATATCTGCCAAATAGCCAAGTCTCATAACCATAGTTTTTCTGAGTCAGTTTTTCCAGTAACAATGGAGCTTCGTGGACAAAGCAGCAAATTCATCTCACAACTCAGTAACATTAGTGCTTTTCCTCAAGATGCATATACTTCAGTATGTGGCAGAAGTGCCTCATGCATGCTTCCCAGTTAGTCACACAGGATAGTAAAAGGATATGTACTCGAGGATTAAGATTTAATACAATTAATAATTTTTATTGCTTCATCAAGAACATTCTTAAGTGAAACTTTGTTTTTCTTTTTTTGCTGTAAGTGTGTGACAGGGAACGATGCAGTGACAGCTAGTGTAGTTTGGTACTTGATTCACCCAAGGCCCCAGTGTTTTGTTCACTATTACTTTTATGCCATCAGTGCAAATGTCACAACACAGTGAAAAGGCAAATAAGACCTTTTTATGAAAACTGTTTTGACCTTGTGGATTACTGGAAGAGTCCACAGACCACACTTAGGAGAATCATCAATCTAATATATAAAAGAAATATTCTAAGAATGAGTATTTGTAATATGGAAACCCTGGTGGCGTAGTGGTTAGGTGCTATGGCTGCTAACCAAAGGGTCGGCAGTTCAAATCCACCAGGTGCTCCTTGGAAACTCTATGGGGCAGTTCTGCTCTGTCCTATAGGGTCACTATGAGTCGGAATCGACTCGACGGCACTGGGTTTTTTATTTGTAATAAACTATAGGGTCATTATGAGTCGGAATTGACTCGATGGCACTGTGTTTGGTTTTTTTTTTATTATAAACATTTACAAGGAGAAAGGAGTTATTGTAAGCTTGAGTCATCTCTTCAGCAAGGTGTGTGTTGAACATAGAAGTTATCTTCAGAAGTTAGACAAAATAACACAAAAAGAGGATTAAAAACTTCCATTTGAAATGCTCTAAATTGGATGCATAAAGTAATAAAACCTTTCTAAATGCATCACTACAATAATTTATGAAAGACTCTGACTTTTTGTGAGAAATAGTTAATTTTCTCTGTCTCAAGCCCAGAGTTTAGTAGAAAAGCGTAGTGTAGGGAAGAGAGTTAGGCACAGCAGACAGAAGGAGTTGGTGTGGAGATACAGCAGGTGTCACCTGGGTGACAGTAAATAGATCCATGACTCCATTTGGGGAACTTCTATATTAAAGTGTCGGTTTCTCAAAACTTTCATCAAGAGTGTATGTAGATGAAACAGATTAAAACTGTTTCATGACCATTGGGATTATGGTTGTCCACCTACTTTTTCCACCTCTCAGGTTTCTTGGGACTCTGCTTTTCTCTCTGAAAATATTTGCTGTCCTCCAGTGGGGACTTGTGTAATGGTGAAAGGCAAAAGAAACATTTGTTGAAGCAAAATAGCTGGTGTATCAGGCAAAATCAGAGATGCCTAATGTACCCAAATGGAAGGCACCCTGAGTTACATCCTGCCACCCATGACCAGTGGGACAGACGGGCACCTACCAATCATGTATTCTCACTAATATTTCTCAAAATTCATATTACCAACCAAAAATTTAAACACACTCCATGACTCAGCATGCTTCCATTAATGAAAACACATGGTATCAAAAAAAAAAAAAAATTCAAAGCAGAAAAGAGTAGCGTCTTAAAAGAGTTAAACCCAGAAGAGCAGAGTGCCTAGAAGATGTATTTTCTGCACAATTATTAACGTTACTTATTAAGCTAGAGGGTCATTGAAAAAGAGGAAAGACCCTCAATGAGATGGATTGACACAGTGGCCGCAACAGTGGGCTCAAGCATAACAATGATTGTGAGGATGGTGCAGGACCAGGCAGTGTTTCCTTCTGTTGTGTATAGGGTTGCTATAAGTTGGAACAGACTTGACTGTACCTAACAACAACGACATTAACATAATGAGGAGAAACTGAAGAAAGAAGATGTGATAGACTGTATAATGATTTTTAAGTTTTTAATGATGGAGGAATTGGTTATGGATCCATATACTTTTGCTGGAGTAATAAAGCCAGGACAGGAACTTTTGAAGCAGTGTGGTATGGTAGAGGAGGGACCTAGGACTTAGGAGCTTCAGTTCCAGTCAGAATTCTTCCATTAACTTGCTATATGACCTTGGTCAAATGATTTACTCCAGTAGAGCATTAATTTCCTTCTCTAAGATTATGAGATTGGGCTGAATCTCTAAAGATTGTTCTAACTTTAAGAATCACATACGGTCGTAAATATGTAAAACACTCGAATAAGTTATCTAGAGGAATTTTCGAACATCCTGTTTTACTACATTTAAGGATTCTTTTAAAAATAGAGCATGAATTGTAGCCAATGTCATAAGAACAATTTGTATAAAAATTGTCAAATGGGAACCTAGTTTACTGTGTAAACTTTCACCTAAAATACAATAATTTTTTTTTTTTTTAAATAGAGCACAAATTCATCAGAAATTACCATTAAGTGCATATTTCATTGCCTCTGGCCTACTCTGATGTTGTCCTTAACCTTTTCTTTTTTATTGTACTTTAGATGAAGGTTTAGAGAACAAACTGGCCTCTGATTTTATGACACTGGTTTAACAACCCCATGACATGTCAGCATTCTCCCTTCTCGATGTTGGTTCCCTATCACCAGCTTTCCTGTTCCCTCCTGCCTTCTAGTCCTTGCCCCTGGGCTGGTGTGCCCCTTTAGTCTCCTTTTGTTTTATGGGCCTGTCTAATCTTTGGCTGAAGGGTGAGCCTCAGGAGTGACTTCATTATAAAGCTAAAAGAGTGTCTGGGGGCTATACTCTCGGGGTTTCTCCAGTCTGTCAGGCTAGTAAGTCTAGTCTTTTTTTGTGTGTGTGTGAGTTAGAGTTTTGTTCTACATTTTTCTCCAGTTCTGTCCATGACCCTCTATTGTGATCCCTGTCAGAACACTCAGTGGTGGTAGCTGGGCACTATCTCGATGTACTGGACTCAGTCTGGTGGATGCTATGGTAGTTGTGGTCCATTAGTTCTTTGGACTAATCTTTGCCCTGTGTCTTCAGTTTTCTTCATTCTCCTTTGCTCTCAAAGGGGTGAGACCAGTAGAATATCTTAGATGGCATCCTTAACCTTTTCTGATCCAAAAGACATGCACATACAACAGTGTATTATTATGTTCCTTAAAATGGTGTTTTGATTATGTTAGCAGAAAATAAGTTCTCTGAGGATAAGATTGACAGTTCCATTGAAAACAAATGTTTTACGTTATATTTAGAGTGACTTTTATGCTGCAGGGCGACTGAAGTGCCTTGGGACACAGATCTGAGTTGTGTATCTTTCTTGCTGACTAGGTATTTGTAAACTTCCTCAAGCGAACATTGATATAAAACCAAGCTAAATTTGTGTGTGTGTGTGTTAGGATAAACGATGAACCTGAGGTTCACTCTATTAGCTTTAACAGATGTGCCCTAGGCTCTCAGGCTAATACTTTTGACAGTAAATAAAAACCAAACCAGTTGCCTTTGAGTCGATTCCGACTCATAGTGACCTTATAGGACAAAGTAGAACTGCCCCACAGGGTTTCCAAGGAGCAGCTGATGGATTCTAACTGCGACCTTTTGGTTAGTAGCTGAGCCGTTAACTAATGGTGGCTAAGAATTTTGTTTTTAATTTGTCAGAAGGACCACCTGAGGTGGAATCTGATTTGCTTTCCTCTGGTAATTTATATGCAGATTCAACCTTGAGAAAACACTGAGGAGATAGCTGGCTCCTTGTGGACTGTTCTGAATTTTGTTTTGTGGTGCGTTATCAGAGCTTTTTCTTTAGGGCCTCTGGGTGACACTTGGATCACACTTCACCAAATCTAATTAGCTATTATATCCGTAACTATCTACTTCTCCATGTCTTGGAACACACTCATAAATACAAAGAATTTTCTTATTTTTATTTAGAATCTATGTTATAATTGTAAGTAAAAAAATAGGTACCTAGAATTACCATATTTATTTTCTGTTAAAATGCAGAGATGTTATCTCTCTCTCTTTTTTTTCTCTTAAAAGGAACAAACAACTCTTACAAATCTATAGTTAGAGTTTGGGGTTTTGTTTTATTTTCGGCATGTTTCTCCCCAAGGGACAGTGCCTTTCTGTTTCAGACAGGTGCAGAAACAGACAACTATGATGCCTGTGCTCTCCAGCCTCTTCCCCTCCCAATATCAGGCTGCATTCCCCCAGACTGATACCAAAAAAACCCAAACCCATTGCCGTCAAGTCGATTCCAACTCATGGTGACCTCATGTGTTACACGGTACAGCTGCTCCATAGGGTTTCTTGGTTGTGGTCTTTATGGAAGCCAGGCTGTTGAGTGTGGTTGAATTGCCAACCTTTAAGAAGTCCAGTGTAAACCATTTGTGCCACCTAGGGAATCTAGACAGGCACCAAACCAAACCCATTATCCGTCTAGTCGATTCGGATTTAAAGTGACCCCTTTGGAATAAGTACACCGTCAGTGGTCACTGACTTGCTAACAAACAGCCCATTAGTAGACTCTTTTTCAAGTATTGCTTTATTAAAAGAGGACTTATGTTCTCTTTTAAAGATTCTCCAACTTATGCTGAAAGTTGTCCGGATAATCTTGCAGTTTTCATTTTATGCATCGTCTAGCACATTTTGAGCTGAGATGGCAGTTTGTTTTGAAAAGTGACTGTCAATCATGTAAAAAAAAAGCCAATATTTAAATAATTGGTTAGGTTAATTGCTGTTCTTTTAATTATAGAAATGAATCAGTGCTTTGACTTAATTTTATTTTGTTAGTCCTTTAGCATGGCTGAAAGCAATTCTGTGAACTAAACCACTTTATTCCAGCAATGCTTGTTTCCAAACAGATATTGATTTGACCCTATTATTTAGGAAATTAACTTCTATGCACATTATTTACTTCATGAATGTATGTTAACATGAGTGAAGTCAGAGTCAGTTATTAAAATCAGTTGTTTTTTCATCATGTGTGTTAAAAGTATGCCTAACAAGCTAGTTTGTTAATTTCCCTTGAAGTATTTTGTTTTGTAGGTTGCCTATAGGTTAAGGAAAGGAAGAATTAAGCAAGCTTTTAAGATCCCAGACACTTAACCAAAGTAGGATGTAGAACATTTTCTTTACGAATTATGTTATGTCAGTTGACCTAGATGCCCCCCCACCCCCATACCATGTTCCCCAGCAACTCGATCCCTCAGGGTGTCCAGATATGTCTAGGAAGCTTCTATGACTGGGCCCCCTCTATTATATATATGAAAATACATGCTGTACATACAAATATGTATGTAAAAATAGCCACAGCCTGACCTGTATGTACATGAGTATACTCCTATACACGCTCCATCCCCAACTCAGCATAAGTATCTGCCTGTAAGTTATTATTTGTTTTTACTGGTGTTGTAGGGTTATATATGCTATAGTATTTACTGTAGTTGACTTTTTTTTTTTTTTTTCCGTTGTGTTCCTCTAAGTGTTGTCCTTTGCCTTGGTCAAGTTGTGCTGACTTCCCCTGTATTGTGTATTGTCTTTCCCTTCACCAAAGTTAACACCTGTCTACTATGTAGTTAGTAATTTCTCTTACACACCCTTCCCATCCCTCATAACCATCAGTGATTGTTTTTTCTGTGTGTAAACCTATACTTGGAAACCCTGGTGGTGTCCTATAGGGTTGCTGAGTCAGAATCGACTCAAGGGCAATGGAGGGAAACCTTTACTTGGATTTTTATGATAGTGGTCTCATACAATGTTTGTCTTTTTGTGATTGACTTATTTTACTCAGCATAATGTCTTCCAGGTTCATCCATGTTGAGAGAATTTTTTTGGATTCAGCATTGTTCTTTATCATTGTAGAGTATTCCCTTGTGTGTATGCACCATAATTTGTTTATCTAGTCATCTCATGGTGGGCCCTTAGGTTGTTTCCATCTTTTTGCTATTTTGAATAATGATACAATGAACATAGGTATTCACATGTCTATTCCTGTGACAGCTCTTATTTCTCTAGCATATATTCCTAGGAGTGGGATTGCTGGATCGTATCATATTTCTGTTTCTAGTTTTTTTTAAGAAAGTGCCATATCGTTTTCCACAGTGGTTATACTATTTCACATTACTTCCAGCAGTCTGTGAAAGTTCCAGTCTTCCCACAACTTTGTGAACATTTATTGTTTTCTGAATTTTTGATCAGCACCATTTTTGTAGGAGTGAGATGATACCTCATCATGGTTTTTATTTTGCATTCCTCTAATGGCTAATAATCGCGAGCATCTTTCCATGTATTTGTTGGCCACCTGAATGTCTTCTTTGGTGAAGTGTCTGCTCATGTCCTTTGTCCATTTTGTAAGTAGGTTGCTTGTCTTTTTATTTTTGAGTTGTTGCAATATTCTGTATATTTTAGAGATGAAACCTTTACGAAATATGTCATTGCCAAAGATTTTTTCTCAGTCTATTGGTTTTCTTTTCACTCCCTTAAAGTCTTCTGGTAAACATAAGTACTTAATTTTTAGGAAGTCCCAATTATCTTGATTATCTTTTGGAGTTTGTGCATTTTTATTTATGCTAGATACACTATTTATGCCATAAATTAGGACCCCTAGCATTGTCTCTGTGTTTTCTTTCATGAACTTTATAGTTTTAGGTTTTACATTTAGGTCTTTGGTCTGTTTTGAGTTTTTTTGTATCTAGAGTGAAACATGGATCCTGCTTCATTTTTCTGCAACTAGATATCCAGTTTTGCCAGTGTTATTTGTTGAAAAGACATCTCTTCCCGTTATCGAAGGTCAGATGTCCATAGGTGGATGGATTTATTTCTTGGTTCTCAATTCTGTTCCATTGGTCTATGTGTCTGTCATTGTTCCAGGCTCTGTGATCAGGTAGTGTGAAGCCTCCTACTTTGTTCTTCTTTGGTAATGTTTTACTTATCTGGGGGCTTTTTCCTTTCCATGTAAAGTTGGTGTTAAGTTTTTTTCATCTTATTAAAGAATGTTGTTGAAATTTAGATCAGGATTGCATCATATCTATAGATTGCTTTGGGTAGTATTGACATTTTTACAATGTTAAGTCTTCTTATCCATGAGCATGGTATGTTTTTCCATTTATGAAGAGTCTCTTTTCATGTCTTGCAGTAGTGTTTTGTAGTTTTCTTTCTTTGTCTTTTACATCCCTGTTTAGGCTTATTGCCAAGTATTTTATCTTTTCAAGAGCTATTGTAAATGGTATTGTCTTCCTCATTTCTTTATCAGAGTTCTCTGTTAGTGTAGAGGTAACCAACTGATTTTTATATGTTGATCTTATACCCTGCCACTTTGCTGAATCCTTCCAGTAGCTTTCTTGTGGATTCTGTGGGGTTTTCTATGTATAGGATCATATTGTCTGCAAATAGGGATAGTTTTACTTTTTCCTTATCAATTTGGATGCCCTTTATTTCCCTTTCTTGTCATATTGCTCTAACTAGGACTTCCAGTACAATATTGAATTAGAGTGGTGGTAAAGGGCATCCTTGTCTGGTTCCTATTCTCAGGGGGAATGCTTTCAGTCTTTCTTCATTGAGAATAATGTTGGCTTTTGGTTTTGTGTATATGCCCTTAATTATGTTGAGAAATTTCCCTTCTATTCCTGTTCTGATGAGAGTTGTTATCAGGAATGGGTGTTGGACTTTATCAAATGCCTTTCCTGCATCAGTTGAGATTATTGTGTGATTCTTTTCCTTTGTTTTATTTATGTGGTGGTTTACATTGATTGATTTTCTAGTGTTGAATCATCCTTGTGTACCTGTTATGAATCCCACTTGGTCATGATGTATTATTTCTTTGATACACTGTTGGATTCAATAGGCCAGAATTTTTGTGTCAATGTTATTAAGGGATATTGGTCTATAATTTTATTTTTTAGTGGTGTCATTGCCTGGCTTTGGTATCAGGGTTATACTGGCTTCATAGAATGAATTTGGAAGTATTCCTCCCTTTCCTATGTTCTAGAATAGGTTGAGTAGTATTGTTAACTCTTCTCTGAATGTTTGGTAGAATTCTTTAGTGAAACCGTACAAGCCAGGGCTTTTTGTTGTTGTTGTTGTTAGTTTTTTTATGACCTCTTCAATTTCTTCTTTTTTATGGGTCTGTTCAGATTTTCTACCTCGGTTTGTGCTAGTTTAGATAGCTAGTGTGTTTCTAGACATTTGTTCATTTCCTCTAGGTTTTCCAATTTGTTGGAGTATAATTTTTTGTAGTACTCTGTTATGATCCTTTTTATTTCAGTTGGTCTTGTTATGTCGCCCATCTCATTTTTTCTTATTTGGGTTACTTACATCTTCTCCTTTTTTTAGTTTGTCAATTTGGCAGGCAGTTTGTTGATTTTATTGTTGATTTTATTGATTCTTTCAAAGAACCAGCTCATAGTCTTTATCGATTCTTCCAGTTGTTTTTCTGTTTCATTTATTTCTGCTCTAATCTTTATTATTTCCTTTCTTCTGGTAGCTGTGGGCTACTTTCGCTGCTCTTCTTCTATTTGTTTGAGCTGTAGGGTTAAGGTGTTAACTTTGGCCCTTTCTTTTTTTTTTGATGTGTGTGTTTATTGGTATAAATTGGTCTCTGAGCACTGCTTTTGCTGTGTCCCAGTGGCAGGCAGGGGAGCCCTCGTTGCTGTTCATCATATGTGTGAGACAGCTGAAGGAGTACTGGGCAGGTGCTATCCGGCAGTATGGGAATGTTCACAGTCACTAGGTAGGCGGGCTACAGGCAAAGAGCCAGGCATGTGGCTGGGGGATGTTGAGGTACTCTCTCTGTTGGAGGGGAGCAGGGCAGTTAGCCAGGGGAAACAAGCATTCTCCTTGGCAGGGTAGGGATGGAAGTGAGTGGCCAGGGGTCATACAGACAACTCTCCTGGGCAGATGAGGGGCAGGGTGGGAGTCAGAGGTCACACAGGTGGTCTCTCTGGTAGAGGAGGGGTGGGGTGAGTAGCCGGGGGTCAAGCAGGAGCTGTCTCTGCTGGGAGAGGGGTAGAGCAAGTGGCCAGGGAGGGGAGGAGAGAGAAGAAAAAGGGTGGGGGATCGTGTTTGCTCCTTGTTCACCATCTTACCCGTCAGGTACTGCCACTGGAGAGTTGCCCTGTCTCTGGGTGCTGGCTTACTCCCTGCTTTGTGTACACTGAGATTCCCGAAGCTCTTGTCTTTCTTCCTATACTTTCCCTTCATGTCCTGCTCTCTGTACTTTACTCTGGGTATGTTGACACAGTTTCTCTGTCTTCTGTTGGGAGGTCCATAGTGTTGTCTTCCTGTGCCCCTCAACCAGCCTTGCTGCTCGCTGTTTCTCAAAATGGCCCCGCTGTGCCAGCCTGTCTGGCATAGCACTTCTATTCTGTATCTCTCCCTATTTGCTACTGTTGTTCAGTTTCTTTTTCTAGCTGGTGTTTGACCTAATTCTAAACCCTCTCATTTGATGCTCAGGGTTCTGGGGTTGTCGTCTGTATCTGTTACACTTTGTTTCTTGAGTCTTTGCTGTAGAGAGACAGTGTGGTGCATCTGACTATACTGCCATCTTGAATCTCCGCTGATAGGGATTTCTGATCAGTCAAAGGCTGGTAACAGTTTGATGTATTTCTTATATGGAATTTATCTTTATCTGGTTTTGGAGGTTTGTTTTTAAATGGGCGTTGTAAACACATGGTTGGGAAATAACTGACGTAGCATAATTAAGCTTTCTGTCTACTTCTTTCTTGAATTTACTTTTGGTGTAGCTATTTGAATTCTGAAACCAAAAGCTATTTGAATTCTGAAAGTTTGTATTATATTTGAAATTTGGTGTTAATGACCCATACTGCTTTTCTGAAGTTTCCTTACAGAGAATAAAAGAAGACTGATGATGAATTATAGGTAGCCAGTCATTTTTTAATTGTCTATATTTTTGTTTTTAACTTATTTCTTTAATAAGTACACATATTTACATATACATGCACAGACACACACAAATTACATTGGAGGTTCAAAATAGCAGTCCTGAATCATTACATCTACGTAACAACTATTGTGTGATAAGCACTTTATAGTTTTTACAAAGCCATATCAAATCCATTGTTACTTTATCCTTAAAAGAGTTTTGAAAAGTAAATATTCTTATTAATGTTCATTTTTCAAGTGAGACAAGTGGGGCTCAGAAAGATTCAGAGATTTGTCTGATGTAGTAAAGCTGAGACTCAATTGTATATTTTTGGACTTATTCCTTGCCCCTCCAGTATTTCATGCTTTTTGAAATACCTCAATACTTAACAATGTATTTGCATTTTTGTAATAATAATTATAATTCTTCATGTGCTTTATCAAGAATAATTACTCAAAGACATCATTATTTAGCATACTTAGCATGCTGCTATAGACATTATTAGCACTTAACTGCCTCTTAAATCTTAAACTCTCCCAATGGAATAGTCAAAGGTACCTGACCATAACACATCCAAAACTGAACTCGTCATTGTGGGGTAAGGGGTCATGCAGGGTTGTTCACTGAGGTGCAGCAATGAGTTCCTGCCCTCATGGAATTTACATGGCACTGTGTAGAGCCAGCTGGGAGACAGATATGAAATAATTAATTATAGTGTTTATAAAGTAGTTGAGTATGATAACTGCCACAAGGAAGTACAGAGTGCTAAGACTATATCAGTAATACCTGACGTACCTAGTCTGGGGGGTCAGAGAAGACTTCTTAGAAGAAATGTTTACTGCTGAGATTGTATGATAAGGAACTGACTAAGTAAGGGGCAGTGGAGGTGGGGAAAAATTGCTCTGAGAAGGAAAATAGCCTGTACCAAGGCATCGCAAGAATTATCATGGTGCGCTCAGGAAATGGAAAGAAGGAGAGGATGGCGACAAGAATGAGGATTAGAGTAGAACAGTAGAGATGAGCCTATTGAAGGAGGCTAGGGCCAAGCTGTCGGGGGCAGTGTGGTTGAGTGGTGGAATTCTTGCCACCACTAGATTCCCAACCAGTGCACTTCATGCAGAGCCACCACCTGTCCCTCAGTGGAGGCTTGTATGTTGCTGTGATCTGAGCAGGTTTCAGTGGAGCTTCCAGACTAAGATGGACTAGGAAGAAAGTTCTGGGGATTAGCTTCCAAAAATCAGCCAGTGGAACCCTATGGATCACAATGATCTGATCTGCAACCAAGCGGGGAAATGGCAGAGAACTGGGCAGGGTTTCATCCCATTGTGCATGGGGTCACCACGAGTGGCGAGTGGCGGGCCAACTTGATGGCAAATGACAACAATGGGGCCAGGTTATGCAGATCTAGTAAGCCATGTTAAACTTTTAAAATTTTATCCCAAGCCTTGGGAAACTGTCAGAATTGTTCAAGTGGGAGAGGTCACTTTGACTACAGAGAATGGACTGGAAGAGAGGAACAGGAGCAGAAGTGGAGAGGCTAGTTAGGAGACTGTAGTAGTAGTAGCCATGGGGGATAACATTAGCTATTTTAATTCTAATGGTTTGGATGAGGGTGGTAACAATAGAAAAGGAGTGAAGTAAAGTGGTATATTCAAGAGAAGTTGAGGAAAGTCTTTATGAAATTAAAACACCACAGGAAGATTTAGTAGTGAGTTAAGAATGCCTGTAGAGGGGGCATGTAGAGGGGAAGAACATGAGTTCGTTGAGTATGATGTTTGGAGTGACCGTGACGTTAAGGAGGCATTTGATGACATGGGTCTTGAGGTCACAGAGGAAAGGTCTGGGCCGAAGATAGAATTTTAAGTGTCATGGGAACTGAGGAGAGTGATCACCTTGAAGGAGGATAGGGTGAGAAGAAGACCTACAGCCAAATTTTTGAATCTTTGACATTTAAAGTTCAGCTAGAGTAGGACGCCCTGGTGGCATAGTGGTTAAGAGCTTGGCTGCTAACCCAAAGGTCAGCAGTTTGAATCCAACAGTTGCTCCTTGGAAACCCTGTGGGGCAGTTCTGCTCTATCCCATGGGGTCACTATGAGTTGGAATTGACTCAACGGCAACAGATTTGAGTTTTGGGTCTTTTTTTTTTAAGAGTAGGATGAGTCAACATAAACAATTAAGTGTCCTGAGAAAACTGAGAGAAAAATATTTATCAAGAATAGATTTGGTTTTAATAGGATTTTAGGGATTTTCCTGCTTTCTTCCAGATTTCCCCAACTGCTAGTTGATGTGAATACTTTATGAATATTTATAAATATAAATACTTTCACAACGAGAGGTAACTGGCTTGTGATGTACGGACTGGATTGAGGCAACCCTTTCATTCATTAGAGTCTCTCTAAAAGTAGTTCTCTCCAAAAGAAAGTGTCCAAAAACCCTTTCCATTTTGATTGTGGAGGAGTTGGGGGAACGGGGAAAGGAGTAGGAAAAAAAAGAAGGCTTATGGACACCAAAAATGGTGGAAACATTAATCAGTAGTTTGGAGACTAAAAAATAAATACCTTTTAAGGTCATTGTGGAGAGTGATTATGAGGATCAAGTAAGGAAGTTATGTGAGAAATTTTGTAAAAGGGTGAATGAAGTCTTCGTTTTTGTCCAACTCACATAGTGAGTTAATGGGCAGTCAGGGATCCTGGGAAGGGGTGTTGTTGGAAGAGGTGCAGTCAGCTTTGATTTGCAAAACAGCTAGCATGACAAGGAAAATAACTTCTGGGCAAAGGGAATTTCCAGATAACAAAAAAGTCAACAGTTTACCACTTTTAATGGAATATTTTCCGTGTGTTTTACGTCTTCCCAATCTTAGTGAATTTTGTCTTTAATTCCTTAGAATCATCGTTGTGAATATCAGTTACTGTACTATTCTAGAGGTGCTCCCTAGATTTGAGGTGGGACAGGGATATATGCCCCTACAGTAAATATTCTAGAGTAATTGATGTTTTTCTATCCTTTTCCCTTATAATCTACATTCACTGTTCCTTATCTCTACACTCTTCATGAGTCTGCAGCTTACCACACCATTTCTTTCCTTATTTCTTACCCTTTTCCCCCTTTTACTCCTGTTGCTTCTGTGCATGTACATGGAACTTAGCTTTATCATAGCCAGTGTGATCCTTTCCCTATTCTGTGGCTAGGGAACACACTGGTCTCACTAACTCTCCTGAGAGGTTTTTGCTTTTCAGTCTTATTGTGCATGGGTGACTTCTTTTTTTTTTTTTTAAATAATTTTTATTGTGCTTTAAGTGAAATTTTACAAATCAAGTCAGTCTCTCACACAAAAACCTATATATACCTTGCTACACACTCCCAATTACTCTTCCCGTAATGAGACAGCCTGCTCTCTCCCTCCACTCTCTCTTTTCGTGTCCTTTTCGCCAGCTTCTAACACCCTCCACCCCCTCATCTCCCCTCCAGGCAGGAGATGCCAGTCTAGTCTCAGGTGTCCACCTGATCCAAGAAGCTCACTCCTCACCAGCATCCCTCTCCAACCCATTGTCCAGTCCAATCCGTGTCTGAAGAGTTGGCTTCGGGAATGGTTCCTGTCCTGGGGCAACAGAAGGTCTGGGGGCCATGACCACTGGGGTCCTTCCAGTCTCAGTCAGACCATTAAGTCTGGTCTTATGAGAATTTGGGGTCTGCATCCCACTGCTGTCCTGCTCCCTCAGGGGTTCTCTGTTGTATTCCCTGTCAGAGCAGTCATCGGTTGTAGCTGGGCACCATCTAGTTCATCTGGTCTCAGGATGATGTAGTCGCTGGTTCATGTGGCCCTTTCTGACTCTTGGACTCATAATCACCTTGTGTCCTTGTTGTTCTTCATTCTTCTTTTATCCAGGTAGGTTGAGACCAATTGCGATGGCTGCTTCCTAGCATTTAAGATGCCCGACACCACTCTTCAAAGTGGGATGCAGAATGTTTTGTTAATAGATTTTATTATGCCAGTTGACTTAGATGTCCCCTGAAACCATGGTCCCCAGACCCCTGCCCCTGCTACGCTGGCCTTCGAAGCATTCAGTTTATTCAGGAAACTTTTTTGCTTTTGGTTTACTCCAATTGTGCTGACCTCCCCTGTATTGTGTGCTGTCTTTCCCTTCAACTAAAGTAGTTCTTATCTACCAATTAATTAGTGAATACCCCTCTCCCACCATCCCTCCCTCCCCCCTCTAGTAACCACAAAAGAATGTTTTCTTCTCAGTTTAAACTATATCTCGAGTTCTTATAATAGTGATCTTGTACAATATTTGTCCTTTTGCAACTGATTAATTTCACTGAGCATAATGCCTTCCAGGTTCCTCCATGTTATGAAATGTTTCACAGATTCCCCAATGTTCTTTATCGATGCATAGTATTCCATTGTGTGAATATACAGTAATTTATTTATCCATTCATCCCTTGATGGCCACCTTGGTTGCTTCCATGTTTTTGCTATTGTAAACAGTGCTGCAATAAACACGGGTGTGCATGTATCTGTTCGTGTAAAGGCTCTTATTTCTCTAGAATATATTCCAAGCAGTGGGATTGCTGGATTGTATGGTAGTTCTATTTCTAACTTTTTAAGGAAGCGCCAAATAGATTTCCAAAGTGGTTATACCATTTGACATTCCCACCAGCAGTGTAGAAGTTTTCCAATCTCTCCACAGCTTCTCCAGCATTTATTATTTTGTGTTTTTTGGATTAATGCCAGCCTTGTTAGACTGAGATGAAATCTCATCGTAGTTTTGATCTACATTTCTCTAATGGCTAATGATCATGACCATTTCCTCATATGTCTGTTAGCTACCTGAATGTCTTCTTTAGTGAAGTGTCTACTCATATCTTTTGCCCATTTTTTAATTGGGTTATTTGTCTTTTTACAGTTGAGCTTTTGCAGTATCATATAGGTTTTAGAGATCAGGCGCTGATCAGAAATGTCATAGCTAAAAACTTTTTCCCAGTCTGTAGGTAATCTTTTTACTCTTTTGGTGAAGTCTTTGGATGAGCATAAGTGTTTGATTTTTAGGAGCTCCCAGTTATCTAGTTTTTCTTCTATGTTCTTTATAATGTTTTCTATACTGTTTATGCCATGTATTAGGGCTCCTAACATTGTCCCTATTTTTTCTTCCATGATCTTTATCGTTTTAGATTTTATTTTTAGGTCTTTGATCCATTTTGAGTTCGTTTTTGTGCATGGAGTGAGGTATGGGTCTTGTTTCATTTTTTTTGCAGATGGATATCCAGTTATGCCAGCACCATTTGTTAAAAAGACTGTCTTTTCCCCATTTAACTGTTTTGGGGCCTTTGTCAAATATCAACTGCTCATATGTGGATGGATTTATGTCTGGATTCTCAATTCTGTTCCATTGGTCCATTATCTGTTGTTGTACCAGTACCAGGCTGTTTTGACTGCTGTGGCGGTATAATAGCTTCTAAAATCAGGTAAAGTAAGGCCTCCCACTTTGTTCTTCTTTTTCAGTAATGCCTTATTTTCTGGGGCCTCTTTCCCTTCCATATGAAATTGGTGATTTGTTTCTCGGTCTCATTAAAGAATGTCCTTGGGATTTGGATCAGAATTGCATTAAATGTATAGATTGCTTTTGGTAGAATAGACATTTTTATAATGTTAAGTCTTCCTATCCATGAGCAAGGTGTGTTCTTCCACTTACGTAAGTCTCTTTTGGTTTCTTGCAGAAGCGTACTATAGTTTTCTTTGTATAAGTCTTTTACATCTCTGGTAAGATTTATTCCTAAGTATTTTATCTTCTTGGGGGCTACTGTAAATGGCATTGATTTGATGATTTCCTCTTCGATGTTCTTTTTGTTTGTGTAGAGGAATCCATCTGATTTTTGTATATTTATCTTGTATCCCGATACTCTGCTGAACTCTTCTATTAGTTTCAGTAGTTTTCTTGAGGATTCCTTAGGGTTTTCTGTGTATAAGATCATGTCATCTGCAAATAGAGATACTTCTACTTCTTCCTTGCCAATCTGGATGCCCTTTATTTCTTTATCTAGCCTAATTGCCCTGGCTAGGACTTCCAGCACAATGTTGAATAAGAGTGGTGATAAAGGGCATCCTTGTCTGGTTCCTGATCTCAGTGGGAATGTTTTCAGGCTCTCTCCATTTAGGGTGATGTTGGCTGTTGGCTTTGTATAAATGCTCTTTATTATGTTGAGGAATTTTCCTTCTATTCCTATTTTGCTGAGAGTTTTTATCATGAATGAGTGTTGAACTTTGTCAAATGCCTTTTCTGCATCAATTGATAAAATCATGCGATTCTTGTCTTTTGTTTTGCTTATGTGGTAGATTACATTAATTATTTTTCTTATGTTGAACCATCCCTGCAAACCTGGTATAAATCCGACTTGGTCATGGTGAATTATTTTTTTGATATGTTGTTGAATTCTATTGGCTAGAATTTTGTTGAGGATTTTTGGACATCTACATTCATGAGGGTTGAAGGTCTATAATTTTCTTTTCTTGTAATGTCTTTACCTGGTTTTGGTATCATGGAGATGGTGGCTTCATAGAATGAGTTTGTTAGTATTCCATCCTTTTCTATGCTCTGAAATACCTTTAGTAGTAGTGGTGTTAACTCTTCTCTGAAAGTTTGGTAGAACTCTGCAGTGAAGCTGTCTGGACCAGGGCTTTTTTTTGTTGGGAGCTTTTGATTACCTTTTTAATCTCTTCTTTTGTTATGGGTCTATTCAATTGCTCTACCTCTGTTTGAGTTAGTTTATGTAGGTAGTGTGTTTCTAGGAATTCATCCATTTCTTCTAGGTTTCAAATTTGAATATAGTTTTTCATAGTAATCTGATAATGATTCTTTTAATTTCAGTTGGGTCTGTTGTAATGTCACCCATCTCATTTCTTATTCAGGTTTTTTGGTTCCTCTCCTGTTTTTCTTTTGTCAGTTTGGCCAATGGTTTATCAATTTTGTTGAGTTTTTCAAAAAACCAGCTTTTGGTCTTGTTAATTCTTTCAATTGTTTTTCTGTTTCCTATTTCATTTAGTTCAGCTCTAATTTTTATTTTTTGTTTTCTTCTGGTGTCTGTGGGTTTCTTTTGTTGCTCTCTTTCTATTTGTTCAATTTTTAGGGATAGTTCTTTGATTTTGGCCCTTTCTTCTTTTTGGTTGTGTGTATTTATTGATATAAATTGGCCTCTGAGCAGTGCTTTTGCTGTGCCCATGGGTGACTTCCTGGTATGACTTTGGGTATTTGAGTTTGCTTAAAGTCTGAGTCACTACCTGAAAAAATGCTAATTAATGTATACAAACCTCCTTTCAAAACCAAATGAAAGTTCTTTATAGAAAAATTATAGCTAATAAATGTAGAAAGAATGATAGAATTAGAAATCATTATTTTATTCCCTTTAATGAAATAGTAGATCATCAAGCAATGCTAAAATGATGAAAAGTTGATGGGACACTTAAAATAGAGGGATCAGGCTGACTCCCCCGAACTCTCTGATTAAAAGTAACATCACTAAACACTGTGTGCCTTCTGATACGATATAACATGTTGTTGTCAGGTGCCGTTGAGTTGACTTTCGACTCATAGTTTCCCATGTGACAGAGTAGAAGAACTACTCCATAGAGTTTTCTAGACTGTAATCATTACAGGAGCAGATTGCCACGTCTTTCTCCCGTGGAGCCCCTGGGTGGGTTCAGAGCCCCAACCTTTCAGTTAGCAGCCAAGTGCTTAGCTGTTGTGCTACCGTAAAACAAAAACCAAACCTGTTGCCGTTGAGTTGATTCCGACTCATAGCGACCGTATAGGACAGAGTATAACGGCCCCATAGAGTTTCCAAGGAGCGCCTGGTGGATGTGACCTGCCAGCCTTTTGGTTAGCAGTCATAGCTCTTAACCACTACGCCACCAGGGTTTCCTGTGCCACCATAGGGGCTGGAAAACTCTTTCTGTGAAGGGCTAACCAAAAAAACCAAACCGATTGCCGTCTAGTTGATTCCACTCATAGTGACCCTATAGAACAGAGTAGAACTGCCCCACAGGGTTATCAAAGCTGTAATCTTTATGGACGCAGATTGCCATATCTTTCTCCTCCTGAGCAGTGGGTGGGTTCGAACTGCTGACCTTTTAGTTAGCAGCTGAGTGCTTAACCACTGTGCCACCAGGACTCCTGTAAAGGGTTAGGTAGTAGTAAAATTTTAGGCTTTGGGGCCACATGGTCTCTGTTGCAACTAATCAACTGTGCCATTGTAGAGTGAAAGCAATCATAGGTAGTATGTAAAGGAATGAGTATGACTGTATTCCAATAACATTTTACTTACAAAAACAAGAGGCAGGCTGGATGTGGCCTATGAGAGGTAGTTTGCCAACCACTGATAAAATAGGAAATACATGGCACCACCAGTGAAGTATTTTTATTAAAAAAAAAAAAAAAAAAAAACCTGCATCTGATCAAAGCTCTAGATCTAATTACACTTTTCAGGAAATGGATGGGAAAAAGGCACAAGTTAAAGGATGTACAGAATCCATACTGTGGGACAAACGAGCTGATTTCTCAAGCTGACTTCAATGCGTGAAAAAGGGGCTCTTAAGGAAAAAAGAATCAAATATAATATGTCAGTATACTCCAAATTTTTCAGTGGAACAAACCAACTGGAAAATACAACTTTGAGACAATGGGAGAAATTCAAATATTAAATTATTTTATGGAATTACTGTTAATTCTATTAGTTGTAATAATGCATAGTAGTTACATTCTCAGCAATGAATACCCAAGCATTTATAAGAGAAATGTCACGATGTCTGAGATTTGCTTTAAAATACTCTCATAAACAAATACATAGTGGGTCGATGGAGGATATATGAAACCATTGACAAAATGTTGGTGATGGCTGAAACTGGATAATAGGTACGGGGGGTGTGTTGTACTACTCTCTTTGTGTTTTGTATGTTTGAAATTTTCTGTAATAAGTTAAAGTTGGACATACCCCAAAAGTGTGTGCGTAGGTGGGAGCGGAGATGGTTGGGTAGAAAAGATAAACAAATGAAAAAAAAATTTATAAAATTAGAGGAATTTTTGTTTTTATTGATGGGAGTTTTTATTTTAATACTAGTACTTCCTTTCTCAATTGAAGTTCCTTTTGCCACTTGAAAGTTAAGAGTCCTTATTTTGACATTCTAATTTTAGATAGCAGTCCCTAGTAACATGTGTCACTTTTATATTAAGTATGCTACTTTGATTTTGTTCAGATATAGAAATTGGATTACTTTGAAAAAGGCCAGACTTATTGGACCAGTAGAGACTAGAGGAACCCCCGAAACAATTCCTCCGAGATACCCTTTAAACTTTTCACTGAAACTACTCTCGAAGTCACCTTTCAGCTGAATAACAGATTGGCTCATAAAGTAAACAATATCACCTATGAGTACTGTGCTCTTTTAAAAAAGAAGCCAATAAAAAGAAAAAAAAATCATCTATACCAGGCCAACGGTCAATATTTGCCCTAAAGCAAAGATGGGGAGAGGGGGAGCCTAGATTAATGGAAACAGAACAACCAGAACATAAATAATGAGAATGTTGACATAATGTGGAAAATGTAACCACTGTCACCGAACAATATGCATAGTAATTGTTACATGGAAATCTAATTTGCTGTGGGGATTTTTACTAAAAATACAATAAAATAAAATTAAAAAAAAATTGAATTACTTTAGTAAACTGCTTTGTGATTGCACAGATACTCTGATTGGATCCTTGGAACTGAGTTTGCTAGCCAATGTGACAAGCCTTTTATTTTAAAATCATGGCCAGAAAGAAACAAGTAGAAGAAATAAATACCTCTTATCTAGAGAAAATAACAAGGATTTACATGTTCTTAAAAATGACTGACGGGGGAAGCAAGCCACAGAATTAGTTTGAGATGCAGAGCAGCAAGTAGGAACAAAGAGCTGTTGACGTGGGGAGATCAGTGGAATGTGAAAACGCATCCCCGCGGTAACCTACTTTTTTTTCTACCAAGAGATTTGCAGCTGACTACCCGGGTGACTCATTCCTATGCTGAGGGGTGAGGTAATGCTATCGTGAGGGGTGATGTCATCCCTTTACCTGAGCTGTATGCATATATCCCTTCTCGTGGCTCTCCAGGAAAAGCACCATCTGGTTTCACATATGCAGCCTGAAAGACTTCACGGTGATTGGTGGAAAGGTTAGCAACCATTCGTGTGACTCATAGGCAGCCAATTAGTGAAGAGCAGCTACATAAAAGTGAACTTTTAAAACCATCATCCAGAAATACAATATGATGATTCAGTATTGAATCATAATGGCGTTTCCTTTTGGTTTTTGCACTTGTCTCATTGAGTTAGTGCTGTTGAAGAGTTAACATCTAAAACGAGGCAATTTTCACTGTGGTCAGTCATATCAAGACTTCTTAATTCTGTAACCCGTATTTTTTAATTGGCAGTAATAAATTTGTGTTCTACTTTTGGCAGCACATAGTTCACCGTTAATGCAAATATGAACTTTCCTCACTATTAGTTCAACAGCTGTTTTTTGCACTTAGGAGCCATTGTGTTCTCTGAGGACCTGCTACTGCTTTAGGGGAAAAGAGCTTGTTAATGGAAGAGGAAACAGTCAAAATAAATGCCCTCTGTTTACAGACCCACTCAGGCTTCTTCCTCTTTCCTTTAGTGTTGCACACCTGTTTTCCCTGTGTGTACCTTAACCTATTACAACTCTTGATAGGACTGGACAATTGAAATCTCTTTTTAAAAAAAATAACTATCACATTTGAACTTACTGTTCTAGTAAATAGAATATAGAATACCTAACTTATTATGGAAGGTAGAGAATACTACGTGTTTGATTTTCTAACTGATATGCAACTTGAAATGGGAGATCATATTGTTATTGTAGGATAGGCAGACTTCGACAGATTTACTCTTAATGACAGTTTCAATCTGGACATTCTACAAAAGATAAATAGAACTTTTTTTAAAGTTAAATATGTTATCTGCTGTTATCAAGAAAGTAAAGATTATAATAGTAATACTGAAACTCTAAGGTAATATTAGGTGGGGTACTTACTAATAGCATTTGAGAGTTTATTGAAAATCAAATGTTTTTCAGTGAAGAGTAGTAATTAGAAATCTTTATGCAGAATTGTGGTACACCTTCTATTTCATGGTGAAGCATTCTGAGTTAAAATTACAGAGCTCCCACAAGGCTCTGGGATGGCCTTCGTTTCTTTTCTCTTATTTGGAATTAATTTCAAACTACAAAAAGCCACACAAATAAAAGGAATACAAAAAAAAAAAAAAAAAAAAACTCTGTATACTCAGATTCACCTATCTACACCTCGTTAATCCTGTCCTTTGTGCCTGTGCACACATTCTTTCTTCCTTTCTCTGCCCCCCCCTTTTTTCTTCTGAACCATTTGAAGGTAAGTTAAATATGCATCATAGCCTTATACTCCTAAATACCTACTTCAGTTTGTATTTCCTAGCAGAGATATTCTCTTACATAATCCCAGTGCAGTTATCAGCTTCATAAGTGTATACTGATACAATACCTGCACCTAATCTACCATCCATATTCCAGCTTTGTCAGCTGACCTAGTAATGTCCTTTATTGCATCCTCTACCCTAGTATAGAATCTAGTCTAGGACCAGGTATTACATTTCTGTATTTATCACGTTAGCCTCTTTTAATCTGGATTGTTCCATAACCTTTCTTTGTCTTTTATGACATTTATATTTTTGAAGACTATAGACCCTGTTCACTTTTTCAGGAAGCAGAAGTTTCCTTATTTTGTGCTTTCTGGTGTTTCCTTTGATTAGGTGCAGGTTGTATATTCTTGGCTGGAATAGTACACGGGTTGATGTAGTGTCCTTTCTCAGAGCATCACGTCTGCCGTTTATTAATGATGTTAATTTCCTTTACCCAGTCAAGATACTGTTCTAATTCTCTAATGTGTAATTACTGTTTTTTTTTTTCTTACAGCTAATAAGCAATTTGTGGGGTGACATTATAAGACTGTGTAAATGTCTGCATATATCCTCATCAAAATTTCCATCACTGTTACTGATTCTTGCCTGATCTAGTCTTTCCTGTGATGATTGCAAAATGCTGATTTTCCCAACTCCAGCCTCCCTTCACATCTACCAGTAGGCATCTGGTGTTTTGCTGCAGCAGGAACACTACTTTCTCTCCTCTGTATTTATCTATTTGCTATTGGTATGGACTTATGAATTCCTTTTTTTTTTCCCAATGGTTTGTAATTCATTACTGTGCTTAATTATTTTGGTGCTTAAATTGTCCCAGATTTGGCCAATGGGAGCTCTTTTAAGAGGACTGTTATAACCTCGTGACATGTCTCCATCATTTTTTGAGCACGTCTTTACTTTCTGGAATAATAAGATGGTAAAGGTTCATCTCCTACCTACCCTGCCCCGGCCCTGGAATCAGCCATTTCTCTGAGGAGCCTTGGTCCCTTTTAGTGGGCCATGGAATTAGATAATGAGATCTAGGCTCTAGGTTTGAGTATATTTCTTTAACAAACACTGTGGGAACGCTAGCATACGTGGTGAATGTTTCTTAGAGGGAGAGTAAACAATTTTTGAGAATTTAATGGTGTTTCAGCTTATAGTTATAGCAAAAAGTATAGTATTAGGATTGAGAAGATTTTTATCAGGAAACTTATACTACCAAAATTTTCTTGGAGTTCAAAGCATAGGTGATGCTAGCTTGAAGCCAGCTAGGATTTCAGTAGGCAGAGTTGGTACAGGAAGGGCGTTCCAGGAAGAAGAAGTGACATCGACAGTGACAAGGGAGCTTGAGCAATGACAGTGACATTATATGCCACACTTAAGTAACGATGCCCAGCTTCCCCCACATGGTGAGAAGTGAAAGGCAAGCACAGAAGGGTTGTTTGAGGTCATATTTAGAGGACTTTGAATGTCAGACTTAGGATTTGGGGTCTTTAGTAAGACGATAATAGAGAGCTGTTAAAGATTTTTGAGTAGTGTAATAACAAGCTTAAACTCTGTCTCAGAGATTAATCTAGAAGATACTTAGAGGTTGAACTGAGGAAATTTCCAGTTAAGAATTGTAAAGAGGCTATTATGAGAGGTCAGGCAGGGGATAACAAGGATTTGAACTAAAAATGAAAGAAAGTAGATTAGAATAGTGGCTTTCAACCTGTCCTTTAGAAACCCAGAGGTGTGGGGGCAGGGCAGTGGACAGGGAGAATGTGCAAGTTGAGCACCATGTTAGAAGTCCCAGTGGTTGTGTTGGGACATTTCAAGTGACTCTCCCTTTAAAGAAATGATTCTGCTGCTTAAGGAACAACAGCAGCAACAACAAAAATGCATAGAGAAATGTTTTAAGGAAGTTCACGAGGCTCACATTTGTTCAGAGTCCTTTTCAACCCCTACTCTTTCATACTCCCTTTTTCCAAAGTTTTGAGCCTGGGTGACTAGGCAAATAGCTGTGTCATTAACTGAAATTAGTCAAATTATATATTTTTTTAAATGCCGAAAGTCAGTGTCACAATGCCATATACTAAAATTTATGTGTCTTACTCATGAGTAACTCATGTTCTTGGCCAAAAATCCTAGTGGTCACCCTGTAATCCTTTCTGTTGCTCATGGTCTGCAAGCATTCCCCCATGAAGTCCCGTTGGCTTTACCTTCCAGTTTGCTGTGAGTTGAAATCCACTTGGCAACAATGGGTTTTACCTTCCAGTTACATCCCATATCTGACCACCTTCAGACCTCTGATGCTGTCAGCCTAATCAGAGCCACCATCGACTCTTGTCTTCTGCCTACTCTCCCCTCTCCACCCTTGCCCCTACAGCCTGTTTTCCTTATTCCTCAAACATGACATTTCCACCTTAGGGCCTCAGCAAAAGATGATCCCCAGATTTCAGGAGGATTAACCTCTCATCTTTAGGTCTTTGCTGAAATGTTACTTTCTCAGTTGAACCTACTCTGAGCTCATTAACACCCCCCCACCCAATTTTCCAGTCCTTCCTTATTTTTTTCCTATGATGTTTATCACGTAACATACTCTGTAATTTATTTACTATGTTGTTTGTCTCCCATCACCAGGGTTTAAGCTCCACAAGGGCAGTGATTTGTTTTGTTTTGCTCACGAATCTATCTCAAACATCAGAATAGTGCCTGGCACACAGTAGGCCATCACTAAACATTGTTAAAAGGAGGGAAAACACAGCATAAAACCAGTAAGCTTAGTTACCAGGCTTAGTGCAGATTTGAGAAGGCAAATAAAAGAGGGGATGGAGTACTGCTTGAATCAGCATTTCCAAACCTGTGTTCAGTGGATACCAGTATCCAAGTCTGCGATAGTAATTGGCCTGGATAAAACTGGCCTGGAAAGTACTGCTTACACTATGACTACCACGAAATCATAGTGTACATCAGCATACTAATGGCTACAGGAAGTCCTGTAGTAACCGCCTCCTGACCTTACTTGACCACCAAACGCTTTTGGTAGCTCACCTATAGTATGGGACACTGCTGCCCCATAGAGCCTTAGGGGTGCAGTGGTTAAGAGCGCAGCTGCTAACCAAGAGGTCGGCAGTTCAAATCCACCAGCCACACCTTGGAAACCCTGGTTTTTAGTTTTGGTATTGCCCCATAGAACAGAGTTTGAGAAAAACCATACTCGAGTGTTACTTGTAGGCCCTGGGAGTGATTGGCAGTTCTTTTAAATTACTTTTGGTTGATGGACTGTGCTGCTTCATTTGTTAGTCAGAAGGAAGCTGGAGTACATCAGGCCCCAAACCCCGACTCTTAGTTACTACTCTTATTGTAAACTTGTGACCCTTTTAAAGTTCACTTTTGTTTTAGGTATTTGGGAACAAGATGATCATTCCTTCCCTGGATGGAGACCTCTTCCAGTGGGACCGCGACCGTGAGAGCATGGAGACAGTTCCTTTCACAGTGGAGTCGCTTCTCGAATCTTCTTATAAATATGGAGATGATGTTGTTTTGGCTGGAGGGAAGTCTTTCACTACATATGGACTCAGTGCATATAGTGGAAAGGTGAGTAAAAGTGTTGAATTTATTTTGGGGAAAATCAGAATAAATAAGGATAGAAGAAATAATATCTTAAACTATAATATTACTCTTTGAGGTTTACTATAATTTTCTCCTGAGGATCTCATTTGTTTTAATAAAAATGGGCCAATAAATATGTGTTTCAGTTGCATTTCTTCATACATTAATTGTAAATCTTTACACTATTCCTAAGCCTTACATATTTTCCCCATTTTGACAGATGAAGAGTCCTCTGAAGACTAGTAATAATCTTGATAATGGAATCATTGTTTCTATTCATTTATTTATTTAGTTTGATCCTATAATAACCCAAGAGGAAAGTTTATACTCATTTTACAGATGAGAAAACCAAGGCTTTAAAAGGTTAAGAAACTTTCAAGGTCGATCTGACTTAGATCACGCTGTGAATAACCTAGACTTCTTCTAGTATTAGCTCTTGGAATATAACCATAATATAATTTCCTTCTAAGATTGTGTCTTATAATATAAATTCATATGAAAAAAAAAACCTGTTGCTGTCGAGTCGGTTCTGACCCATAGCAACCCTACAGGACAGAGTAGGACTGCCCCCATAGGGTTTCCAGGGAGCGGCTGGTGGATATGAACTGCCGACCTTTTGGTTAGCAGCTGAATGCTTAACCACTGTACCACCAGAGCTCCAAATTCATATTAGAAGCAACTAATTAAAGTATCTTTTTCAAAAAGGATCAAAATAGCCCTTGAGAGTATCACCTCAAGACACCCTTTTAACCTGGAACTGAAGCCTTTCCTGGAGGTCACCTTTCAACCAAATAATAGATTGGCCTATAAAATAAACAATAAAACCCTTGAGGAATGTGCTTCTTAGAACAATCAACTGTATGAGACCAAATGGGCAACATGTCCCCAAAACTAAAGATGAGAAGGCAAAGAGGGGCAAGGGAGCTGGAGGAATGGAAATGGAGAAGGCATAGTGAAAATGGGGAGAGTGTTGACACATTGCAGGGATAGCAACCGATATCACGGAAAAATTTGTGCATAAATTGTTGAAGGGGAAACAAACTTGCTGTGTAAACTTTCACCTAAAACACACAATGTTCTAAAAAAAAATAAGTGGTATCATCCATAAGACCTACCATACTGGGTTGATAAGCACTGAAAATGTTATGATTCTGCCTCTCCTACTTATATGCATTTCTCAACAAGAATATCACTTAACTGTAAAATAAATGTAAGATTTTAAACAGGGGTCAAAATATTTTTTATTTATACATGTATATATGTGTGCTTTAGATGAAGGTTTATAGAACAAATTGGTTTCTCATTAAACAGTTAATACCCATATTGTTTTGTGGCATTGGTTGCCAACCCCGTGACATGTCAACACTCTCCCCTTCTCAACCTTGGGCCCCCCATTTCCATTCGTACAGCTTTCCTAACCTCAGAAGTGACCTCATTACTAAGTTAAAAAATATTTTCTTTACCTCTTGTTATTGGTAGTTGCCATCAAGTCAGCTCTGACTCATGGTGACCTTTATGTATAACAGAATGAAATGTTCCTGGTTTCATTAACATCTTGATATGTAAACATTTTACATATATATGTATGTTAACATTTTATTATATCTTATATATAGAATATAACGGGGAAGAATGAGAAAATGCTCTTTTTACCCTTGAGTTTTTCAAACCTTTAAGATTCCTTATTGAATCTTATTTGGCTGGTGAGAGCTCCTTCAAGCTGACTCTTATATCCTGTGCCATGCCTCTATCATTTTTTGCACACATCTTTACTTTCTGGAATGATAAGATGATAAGGTTCGTCTTGTACCTACCCTGCCCCAGCCCTGGAATCAACCATTTCTCTGAGGAGCCTTGGTCCCTTTTAGTGAGGAATGGAATTAGATAATAGAGTTTCGCACTACTACTTATGTAAGTATTAGATGCCTAGCTATCCGAAGCACCTTCTTGCTTTTGCAGATGCTGTTCTGCCTTCTTTACCCACCAGCGTCTGCTTTGTGTTGCGGAAGCCAAGCGCTCTTGTCTGGCCGTGTTTTGAGCCAGCGCTTCAATCTCTGTTTTTTTCAGTGTTCTCAACTGGAAAACAACGAGATTGAACCTTGATCATGTGCTTTTGATTTCATGTGCTGCTGCAGAGCTGTGGTATTCGGGCAGGTAGGCTTCTTTCTGTGAGGCTTTTAGTTCAGATCGTAAGAAGAGTCTTCCATTTTCTTTTAATAAAGTTTTGAAGGAGTTACTTTTAAATATTAAAGCTATTAGAAAAGGTTTAAAAATTTAAAGCCAAATGTATCTGTTATATGGGAACTTTGAGTTTTTTATTTTTATTTTTTTTTTTGATTCACCTGGAATTTTAATGTTATTGATAAGATATCACAACTAGTTATCCATTTCTTCTTGATTAGTTTCATGGATCTATAAACTAAGATTAAAACTATCTAAATTCTTAAAATCATTCCCTGAAATAAATGTTTATTGGCACTTTTTTGGTTCTAGATAACTCACTGCAGGAGTTAGTAACCTAAATGGTGCTTATTACTTGGTTACTTCTTACGCATTTCCTCAGTTTTCTTTTACTTTTTACAAATTATGGAGATTATTTTAATGTCTCTGATCTCCTGTAACTTGTGTCCTTTACTGATTGTGTGTCTGTCTTTTCAGGTGAGGTATATCTGCTCAGCTTTGGGTTGTCGCCGATGGGATAGTGATGAAATGGAACAAGAAGACATCCTGCTTCTGCAGCGCACCCAGAAAACCGTTAGAGCTGTTGGACCTCGCAGTGGCAATGAGAAGTGTGTATCAGATAATGTTGATGTTGATATCATTTATAAGTATACCTAACACCAAAAGTCATCAGATTTTTTTTGTGGAGATTTTCTGAACTATTTTGTTGCCCTAAAAGCAAACTAGTCTTTTAAGAGAAATATAGGTCCTAAATTAAAAATGTCCTCATGATTAACAAATCCTGAACTGAACTTTTCACTGTATGTTTCAATATGTGGTAACCAATAGGGGTCCCATACAATGACTGTACATTAGTTTAGTCTTAAGTTAATGATATTTTTCATGGCAGCCAGGTTTCCGTTTTCAGCTTGGGCTTATTTAACTCTATAGTTAGTTCTATCTAGCAGGTTTCTTAGTTTGTCTCACTCCTCAAATTTTAAAAATAGTAATTGTAGTCTATTTTCTTAGAGTTATTGAAATATCATGTTTAGTCAAATCCTCTTCCAATAATGAATTCCTTATGTAATCTTTACATTTAGATATGTGATTAAAAAATAAGTAGATTAGATATGTTGGGTCTAAACCACGTGCTTGATTTTTTTTAACTTAATATTTAAATTTTAAACTGCTTATGTAATAAAAATATTTTTTTAGATCTTTATCTTTAGAAAATGAGTCAGACTTTCAGATTTTCTCTAATCTGATGCAATATAATTCTGTTTCCTGTCTTGAAAACTTTTCTCAACTTTAGTTAAGAATGTATTCTTTCTACTTTCCTTGGACCATGAATTGGGCTTTGCATCAGCTAATAACCTGGCTTACTTTATCCTGATGGGATTTTGTTTCCTTATATGTTTGAGTGCTTGCTGGTTGCACTCAACAGAAATTTGAGTTACTAGAACAGGAAAGGTCTAGAGTCTAAGATCCATCCTCCTTAAGTGTATATGTATATTTTTTTTCAGTAGAAATTGGAGTTCTTAGTTAGGACATTTTATATCCAAGTGATATAATACTGTCAATACTTAAGTGATTTTTCTTTTTATTAGTTAGTTGTAGGGGAAACATTGTTACTTTCACTTTATGGGTAAGAATACTGAGACTCAGAAAAGGTTAAATGACTTGCAAATCCCAGTGAGTTTACTGACTGAGATTAGTATACTGGATCACATTGCCTCTTCAAGGCCATGTTTTTATGTAAACCTAAAATTGATGCATTCTTCCTGCCTTTTACATTGGTTTATTAAAAATATATTAATTTCTGTGCACTTGGATGAAATGTACCCAGCCTTTAATTAAGACATAGGGCAAACTGCATGCTACCTCATTTTAAGGTGACTCTGATGCGTTTGGAGAAAAACACTCTGGTTTGGCAGTATGAATATTTGTTTATCGTTCAGAAAATGTATGTCCCACTGCTGTTGTCAGTTCAGACTCAGAACCAGGTTCCTAAAAGGTCAGCACAAAGTCCTTGAGGGCCCTCTTGTGGCGTAAATCATCAGCACACTCCTTTCCAGAAGGTTGTTTTGGGTTGTTCTTTTTCACGTCATGAAACACCATAATTCAAAGGCATTGATTTTCTTTAATCTAGAAGAGTTCTGTGTTTAAAGTAATTTCATTTGAAAGTAATTTCTAAAACAAACCTTTGTAAATTTAAGGTGGAATTTCAGTGTTGGCCACTTTGAGCTTCGGTATATTCCAGAAATGGAAACTAGAGCTGGATTTATCGAAAGCACCTTTAAACCCAGTGGGAACAAAGAAGAGTCTACAATTATTTCGGATGTGGAAGAACAGGAAGCTGCTGTGACCGGCACAGTGATAAAAGTCTCTGTTGCCGATTGGAAGGTTATGGCGTTTAGCAAGAAGGGAGGACATCTGGAATGGGAATACCAGGTACCTAAAACCATATGTTCTTTCCTCCCCCAGTTTCATCAAACTCATTGGGTGGAGGAAAATAACCACCACTTGGGATTCTTGACTTCTCTTCTATGCTTTAAGCAGTTTGTGATTTTAACCAGTGTTTTATACGTTGAGATTTCATAAACCGGAAAACCAGTTGCCATGGAGTCAGTTCTCATTCATGCTCCATAAGGTTTCAAAAGCTCATTTGTCAAAGTAGATGACTAGGTCTTTCCTCTGAAATACCTCTGGGTGGACTCAAACCAGTGGTTAGCCGCTGAGCACTTAGCCCTTTGTGCCGCCCAGTGACTCCTACATAAAACACTGCTTTTAAATCTCTTTTCCATTTTTTCTTTAGTTTTGCACTCCAATTGCATCTGCCTGGTTGGTTAAGGATGACAAAGTCATTCCAATTAGTCTTTTTGATGATACAAGTTACATACCTAACAGTGAAGTTCTAGAAGATGAAGAAGACATTGTAGAAGCGGCACGAGGAGCCACAGAGAGCAGTGTTTACTTGGGTGAGTAGATGTCTCTTATCCAGTGACGGTACATGTTGACATCTAGATTACGTTCCTACGTTGTTCCTTTCTGCTTCAGGTGTGTTTATTGTAGTTTTAATTCCTAAATACATTCCCTGACTTAGATTGCCTTTTAAGATTTATGCTTTGATCGATAAAGAACAGTGATGAATCTGTGAAACATTTCGTAACATGGAGGAACCTGGAAGGCATTATGCTGAGCGAAATTAGTCAGAGGCAAAAGGACAAATATTGTATAAGACCACTATTATAAGATCTTGAGAAATAGTATAAACTGAGAAGAACACATACTTTTGTGGTTACGAGGGAGGGAGGGTGGGAGAGGGTTTTATACTGATTAATTAGCAGACAAGAACTGCTTTAGGTGAAGGGAAGGACAATACTCAATACATGGAAGGTCAGCTCAACTGGACTGGACCAAAAGCAAAGAAGTTTCCGGAATAAACTGAATGCTTCAAAGGTCAGCGGAGCAAGGGCGAGGGTTTGGGGACCATGGTTTAAGGGGACTTCTAAGTCAACTGGCAAAATAATTCTATTATGAAAACATTCTGCATCCCACTTTGAAATGTGGCGTCTGGGGTCTTAAATGCTAACAAGCGGCCATCTAAGATGCATCAATTGGTCTCAACCCACCCGGAGCAAAGGAGAATGAAGAACACCAAGGTCACACGATAACTAAGAGCCCAAGAGACAGAAAGGGCCACATGAACCAGAGACCTACATCATCCTGAGACCAGAAGAACTAGTTGGTGCCCAGCCACAACCGATGACTGCCCTGACAGGGAGCACAACAGAGAACCCCTAAGGGAGCAGGAGATCAGTGGGATGCAGACCCCAAATTCTCACAAAAAGACCATACTTAATGGTCTGACTGAGACCAGAGAATCCCGGCGGTCATGGTCCCCAAACCTTCTGTTGGCCCAGGACAGGAACCATTCCCGAAGACAACTCATCAGACATGAAAGGGACTGGACAGTGGGTAGGAGAGAGATGCTGATGAAGAGTGAGCTAATTATATCAGGTGGACACTCAAAAAAAAAAAAAAAAGATTTATGCTTTGATTTCCATTCCTGCTATTTTTCCATTTGTTCAATTCTGAGACTTTAAATTACTTAACAGAGTATTGTTTTTCTCTGAGACATGTGCTAGACTTAGAAATGTTTCCATTACATAGCATGATTTAAAATTAGTCATAGATCCTCAAGTCTACAACTTTCCACATTTGTGTTTGCATCTGTTATCAGTTTGCTCCTACCTTCGATATTGTGTTTATTTTTTTCTATACATCTATGCAACTGATCTGAGAAATAAAACCAAAACCATGGTGTACTTCTGGGCAATTGAAGACCTTTAATATAATTAATTTTGAAATTTCTAGTCTAATTATTTGAACTAGTGTCAGTGGTCAGAATACCCATGAAATTCTTTAAGTTCTATCAATGTACTGCCCATACCTCAGTCTCAAAAAAATGCAGGAATTTGAAAAACTAACATGCCACACATGCATTATAATAGTACTTAGCTGAATTGTTAGCATTATCTCTGGAATTCAAGAAATCAAACCACGTATTGCATTGAGCAGATTTGCCGCAAAGGACCTCTTTAAAGTATTGAAAAACAAAGATGTCACTTTAAGGACTGAGGTGTGCCTGACCAAGCAGTGGTATTTTCAGTCGCCTCATATGCGTGCGAAAGGTGGACAATGAATAAAAAAAAACAAAGAAGAAATGATGCCACTGAATTATGGTATTGGTGGAGAATATTGAATGTACCATAGACTTCCAGAAGAACAAACAAGTCTGTCTTGGAAGTACAGAGTGTTCCTTGGAAGCCAGGATGGTAAGACTTCGTACTTTGGACATGTTATCAGGAGGCATCAGTCCCTGGAGAAGAACATCATGCTTGATGAAGTAGAGGGTCAGCAAAAAAGAGGAAGACCCTCAACGAGATGGATTGACACAGTGGCTACAGCAGTGGGCTCAAACATAGCAACTATTGTGAGGATGGTGCGGGACTGGGCAGTGTTTCATTCTGTTGTGTATGGGGTCATTATAAGTTGGAACTGACTCGATGGCACCTAACAACAACAGGTAAATTTTCTTTAAGGAGAAAGTCACTTCATCTAAGCTATCAGTTTCATAACAGTACAATGGCTTCCTACTGTTGAAAATTTCTACAGGCAGTTTTCCTATAATTATGGAAAATGTACTGTTATTCTGTGAGAAACATTGTGTGGGCCTTTTCCCTACTATTTTTGTTGGATAACCCATGAGTCAAATCTGAGTGTTCTAGACATGATCCTTCTTTGTAAAGAGCTGTGTAGCACATACACAGAATTAATCGAATTTTTTTTTTAATGAAATGGACCTTTGGAAAAAATCATTGGTGCTTAAAAGATTCTAAACATAATTGGCAATGTTTTGGTTGATTCAGGAATGTACAGAGGCCAGCTGTATCTGCAGTCATCAGTCAGAATTTCAGAAAAGTTCCCCACAAATCCCAAGGCCTTGGAATCTGTCAATAACGAAAATGCAATTGTTCCTTTGCCAACAATCAAATGGAAGCCCTTAATACGTAAGTCAGTTATCAAATTTTATAAGTATTATTAAGGTGCTCAGAGGCCTAATAATGACTGTCTTTGCCCTAGTTTTGAATATTATAGTGATTAGAACTATTATGTACTTTATATTTTACTGATAAACTAGGAAGGCATTTTAGTTGTTAATAATGAATTTTAATGATCATTTAGGGCATTATTTCATTGAAGCACCAGTTGCTTCTATAGAAATAAATGAATGTTTAGGTAAAACTGATCTAACATCGTATTCTTTTACAGTTAAATGAATTGAATTCAAATACTGGTCCACCTACTTCCCTCAGTTATCTTTGTGTACGTTGTGTGTATGGGTTTTTTTGCATGTGTCACATCATTTTTTAATTACAAGACCTTGTGCTTTCAAAGAGCAAGACCCTTAAGCCATTTGTTTGACTTCACATGTTCAGACTGAACTGTGGTTGAGTATGTATTGAATGAATGAGGCACATGTATTTTCTTTTTTTAAATATTTTGTTGTGATTATTGGAGAAAATTTACGTAGCAAATTGGGTTCTCATTTAACTTTCAAGGTCCACGTATTTCCTCTTTTGAAATTTTTTTCGATATCATGTGTTTTCATTAATGGAAGCATGCTGAATCATGGTGTTTAAATTTTTGGTTGGTAATACGAATTTTGAGAAATATTTTCTGGTACTACATGGTTACTCCAGAACTTTTAAAGTTCTCGAACCCATACTTACTGGGCTCTCGTCTTTACCACTAGACCTTGGTTGCTGATGTTTTTTGCGGCGCCCTCCATTAGATTACATGGGGAACTCTGGTTTTCCAAATATGACACAAAAAGACAAAACCAAACCGACCAGGGCTCCCTAACTATCACACAGGAAACCATAGATAATGCTTATAAGGCTTATCTAGGGGTACAAAAGCCAAAAGAGACACATTTTTTATCCAATCACACTTTCTGGTTGCACGTCCTTACTTGTAAGCCTCAGACCCCAGCTATTTTGTTTCAGCTCACGTTTCTTTCACATTTCGCCATTATGCACATCCCCACTGGAGGGAAACAAATTCTTTAAGTGATAAAAGTTTTACTACCAAAGAACCTGAGAGCTGGAAAAAGTGGATGGTACACCATATATACCATGGACCATGAAAAGAGTTAACAATTTCTGTCCATATTACTCAGTAACGTTCGTTATACTTTTCACAATGTGTCAGCATTCTCATTATTTCCATTCTGGTTGTTCTGTTTCCATTAAATTAACTTCCTTATACCCCCTTACCTTCTCATCTTTGCTCTAGGGTAAATGTTGACCATTAGGTCTCATTTAGATGATTGTTTAGAGGACCACAGCACTCATGGGTGCTGTATTTTTTTTAATTTATTTTTTTTTGTAAAGAGATTTATTGCAAATAATTGGCTTATACAATTGGGAGGCTGGCTAGGTAAGTCCAAAATCCACAGAGCAGGCCATTCAAAGATAAGCCTGCAAATTGCAGTCAGGAGCTGAAGCTGCTGACCACAGGTAGTGTTTCTTCTTCTTCAGAAATCCTCAGTTTTGTTCTTGACTGTTCAACTGATTGAATCAGGCCCACCCAGATGATCTAGGATAATCTTCCTTACTTAAGGTAAAATGATTATAGACTTTAATCACAGCCATAAAATACCTTCACAGAAATACCTTTATAGTGTTTGGTAGAATAACTGAGAGCTGTAGCCTAGCCAGGAGAGCCCTGGTGGCATGGTGGTTGAGAGCTATGGCTGTTAACCAAAAGGTCAGCAGTTTGAATCCACCAGCCACTCCTTGGAAACCCTATGGGCCAGTTGTATTCTGTCCTAAAAGATGGCTATGAGTCGGAATCAGTTTTACAACAATGGTTGGTTTATAGCCAAGCCAAAGGAGCCCCGGTGGCACAGTGGTTAAAGCACTTGGCTGCTGACTGAAAGGTTGGAGGTTCGAACCCCCCAGACACTCTGCAGGAGAAAGATGGTGGCAGTCTGCTTCCGTCAAGATTAAAGCTTTAGAAACCCTATGGGGCAGTTCTACTCTGTCCTCTAGCGTCTCTATGAGTCAGAATCAACTCGACAGCAGTGGTTTGGTTTGGTTTATTGCCTAGCCAAGTTTGCAAATAAAACTGACCCATCACAGGATACCATATAATTTATCATTCAAAGTAGGACGCCCTTGACAACGAAAGGAGAGCTACTGATAATTACGTGAGGACAGGCAAAAACAGAGATTTTGACAAACTGCAGCAAATGATCACCATATCTATGAGATGCCTAAAATCACCTTACAAGGTCCCTCTGTGCCTAAACAGGGCTCATAAAGCAACCAAATGTTTTCCCACATGGCAGAAAGTGTTGAAGCCATTATACATGAGCTAACAGACTTGGAGGGGCCTCAAGTTCACAACAAGGGAGACCAGCAGAAAGCAGAGGATCAAAGGTCTAGGGGAACACAGGTAGAAGGGTACCAGCTCCTATCTAGATTTTTCACAATTCATGAGACCTGAATGGCTCTCAACAAAATTAGGGATGATTCCTACATAGCTAGGACAGAGTAGTATATCATAGAGGCTGAGCACAAGAATGTGAGGTCAGGTTCCCTCAGTTCAAACCAAGCTTTGCCAATTACTTATTCTGTGATTTTGAGCAAGTTATGTAAGCTCTCTGTACCTCAAGTTTTCTTATCTGAAAAATAGGGATACATAAGTTACTAATACACATAAATGTCTCAGAATAGTTCTTAGGAATATTAACTATTACCATTGCTACATCTAGCAGCCATGTTTTAGTCCTCATACTGCTTGACCTGCCAGCAGCATCCGACTCTGTTAATCGTGCCTTCCTTTTGAAACACCCTCATTCCCTGGCTTCCATGAACCAATACTGTTCCAACCTTCTTCTTAACTCTCTGATCACTTCGTCTCAATCCATACTTTGTCCCCAGGCAATTCCATCCTTACTCATGAATTCGGTTACCATCTCCTGACTCACAAATTCATATGTCCAGGTCAGACTTTGCTTTTAGACTTCAGATTCACATTGCCACCTGCCTACTCAACACTGCCTCTTGGGTGTCTCAAAAGTCCTTGACACGTCTAAAACTGACCTTAAAATCCTCTCCCCTTAAAAAACTGGATCCTTTTCCATGATTCTCCATCTCAGAGAATGCTACCAACATAATTCCATTCTACTAATTAGTAACTAAAGAAGCAGCGCTTTCTATCACCCCCTCCAGTGAATTCATCTCCCAATTCAGTCAGTTTAACCTCTTAAATAGATATGTGTTACTGTTTGTAGTTGCCTTCAAGTCAATTCCAGCTTATGGCAATCCCATAGGTGCAGAGTAGAACTGCACTGATATTATTTATTTTATAAGCCACTCTGTCTTTTGGCTGGTAGGTGGCCTCCTGGAGTGGTTTGAGTTCCAAGTTTAAAGGATATCCCAGGGCGATAGTCTTGGGGATTCCTCTAGTCACTACCAGTCCAATAAGTCTCTTTTTTAGGAATTTGAGTTTTCTTCTACATTTTTTTACCCATTCTGTCTGGGACCATCCATTTGTGTCCCTTGTTAGAACAATCGATAGTGGTAGCTGGGCACCACCTAGTTCTTCTGGCCTCAAGGTAGCTGAGGCCATGGTCTGTGTAGACTGTTAGTCATGTAGACTGTCTTCTTCTTTGAGTCTTTGGTTTCTTTCTCTTTTGCTCCAGATGCGTAGTGACCAACAGTTGTATCTTAGATGGCCATTCACAAGCTTTAGAATATAGAGCATTATCGTTATGAGGCAGGCACATGTGTTTTCCTTAGTCATAACAGCTAAGATTTTACCATTTTTCTTTTAGATTCTCCTTCCAGAACTCCTGTGTTGGTTGGGTCTGATGAATTTGACAAATGTCTTAGTAATGATAAATTTTCTCATGAAGAATACAGTAATGGTGCGCTTTCAATCTTACAGTATCCATATGGTAAGTGTGATTACTCCTAGACTGAAAATATTGAGATTTATTTATTTAATTTTATCTATTAATTTGAAAATTAATCCCATTTTTACCATGTCCTAAGTTGGGCTCACTTAACTTCTCTGCCTCAGTTCCTTCATCTATAAGGCAAGGAAAGTAATCATATTATCTTTCATTGGGTCGTTATGAGGTTTAAATGAGAAAGTGAATATAAGGTCTCAACACTGGACCTGGCACATAATAAATGTTTAATGAATGTTGTTGTTGTCGTTAGTTGCTGCCAATGCTGTTTGGACTCATGGTGACCCCATGTGTGCAGAGTGGAATGGTTCCATAGGGCTTCCAAGGCCATGACATTTCAGCAGCACATCGCCAACCCTGTCTTCCAAGGTGCCTCTGTGTGGGTTCCAGTGGCCAACCTTTTGGTTGGTAGTCAAGGCCTTAACCATTTGTGCCACCCAGGGACTCCTCAATAAACATCAGTTCTTAACTCTCTCATTTAATTATCAGCCTCTGTAATGTAGCCTTTGTAATATCAGCCTGTGTAATGAAAGAAACGGGTATTTCCCACAAAGCTATGTGAAAATGCTGTGAAAAATGAGGTTATTTTAATTTTGCCCTGAGAAAAGGGACATTGGTACAAAGGTCAAGAATAGATAAAACTTGGTGCGAAATACATTCCTGTGTAGTAAGCAGAAGTTCTTTAAAGTTAGGATATATTCAGATATGAAAGTCTTTTGAACAGTTACTTAGTTATAAAAACATTCTCAAATCTGCATTAGTAAAAACATAGACATCTCATCAGTTCTCTAGATTTGAGAACTGGGAAATTATTGTATAATTTAAGTTGATAAAAAGAGCCCTGTTGGCACAATGGTTAAGCACTTGGCTGTTAACTGAAAGGCTGGTAATTCAAACTCACCCACTGGCTCCCCGGGGAAAGACCTAGTGATCTGCTCCTGTAAAGATTACAGTCTAGAAAACCCTATGGGGCAGTTCTGTTCTGTCACATGGGGTCTTTATGAGTCGAAAATCAACTTGAGGACACCTAACAACAAGTTGATAAAAAAACAGAAGATGTAGAACTAGAAACAGAGGTCTTTATCTGATATTGATCAAAAGACAAGGCAAGAGAAATTGTGTAATCTGCCCAAGTAATGCAAAATAGAAGGCAAAAAAGATAGGCTGCTTTCTGGGACAAACTCATTTCTGACAGCCTGAAATGAACCGTTAAGAGTTCAGCTGCTACTGAGATCAGAAGAACTAGATGGTGCCTGGCTACCACCAATGACTGCCCTGACAGGGAACACAACAGAGAATCCCTGAGACAGCAGGAGAAAAATTGGGTGCAGAACTCAAATTCATGAAAAAAGACCAGACTTAAAGATCTGACTGAGACTAGAGAGATCCCAGAAGACATGGCCCCCAGACTCTCTGTTAACCCAGAGCTAAAACCATTCCCAAAGCCAACTCTTCAGACAAAGATTAGACTGGACTATAAAACATAAAATAATACTCATGAAGAGTGTGCTTCTTAGTTCGAGTAGATACATGAGACTCAGTGGGTAGCTCCTGTCTGGAAGCGAGATGAGACGGCAGAAAGGGATAAAAGCTGGTTGAACGGACGTGGGAAATTGGGGTAGAAAGGGGGAGTGTGCTGTCACATTAAAGCAACTAGGGTCACATAACAATATCTGTATAAATTTTTGTATGAGACACTAACTTGAGCTGTAAACTTTCACCTGAAGCATAATTAAAAAAAAAAAAAAAGAGTTCAGCTGCTAACTAAAAAGTTGGCAGTTCAAATCCACCAGACACTCCTTGGAAACCCTATGGGGTAGTTCTACTCTGTCCTGTAGGGTCACTATGAGTCAGAATTGACTCAGCGACAAACGGTTTGGTTTGGTTTTGAAATGAACCAAAGTGCATGATGGGAATGTTTTCCTTTAGGCTTGTTAAGGATGATTACGTCAATGGTAAAATTTGGTATTTTATGATACCAAGGTGAAAGGAAAACTTAAAATATCCTGAAGAAAGATTGAGTACCGTCTAATTCTTCCTTCCATTTAAAGGATTGAATTATTAATGAGGTAATAAATGGGGTGGCCTTTAAGATTTTTTCTAGCATTATATTTTAATATAAAGAAAATTTAAGATACCTATGGAATAAAGGAAAGTGTATTTGTTTAGTTAAAAAGAAAAAAGGTAGGGTAAATGAAGCTGTTTGAAATGTATTAAAGAAGAGAGATGAAACAAAAAAAAAGGAATTAATGTTGTAAATTAAAGGAAAATAGCTAATTTTTAACAAAGATGGGCCAATTTTGGCTTATCTTAAAAACACTTTTTAATGTTTGTTTTTGAAGATAATGGTTATTATCTACCCTACTACAAGAGGGAAAGGACCAAACGGAACACGCAGACCACCGTCAGATTTCTCAACAACTTCAATTACAACAAGAATATCCGCAAAAAGGATCCTGTCCTCCTCTTACACTGGTGGAAAGAAATCGTTGCAACCATTCTGTTTTGTATCATAGCCACAACTTTTATCGTACGCAAACTTTTCCATCCTCATCCTCACAGAGTAAGGCACTTTCTTAGAATCTAAATTATTTCAAAGGATGGGGAGTATGAGAAACTTACTTGTATGTGAGTGCTGTGTGTACCTGGTTTTAAATGTATTTCAGTTTTAGCATACAATAATTGTTGCCTGTACTGTCTGTTCTGCTTCCTCACCTCCTGTTCATTCCTCAACTCACTGCAGTCTGACTTCCACCCACTGAGGCTGCCTTTGTCAAAGCTTTCGAATGTCCTCTTTTTGTTAAATTTAATAGTTATATCTCAGTCCTTATCTAACTGCACCTTTCAGCGTTAGACAGTATCAGCCACCGCCTCCCTTTGGCCTTTTTTAACGAGCTTCATTGGTTTATACCTTGCTCTCCTGGTTTCCTTCTTTGGCTTGTGTGTGCCTCAGGACCTGTCTTCCTCAGCCTCCTCCATGAACATCAGTATTCCTCAGGGCTCTTTCTTTTCTCTGTTCAAGCCACAAAGTCTCCTTGGATGATCTCACCTGCTTTCCCAGTTCTGATTCTCTTACATGGCAATGATTCCAAAATCATTTCTCTGGACCAACTGCCTAGTAGGTGCCACACGTATATTAAATGAGACATCTGTCTCAGACTGTACTCATTTCTACCCCACTCCCATCCCTAACCTGCTCCTCTCAATGGAATGTGCTGCCGTACTCAGTTACCAAAGCTAGAAATCTTTCTTTTCTCCCTCATCTAATCAGTCACCAAGTTCTAGCAAATTCTTCTCCTAAATGTCTTCAATTTGTCTCCTTTTCTGTATCCCAACTTCCATTTTTCTAGCACAAACACCATCAAACCTCTTCTAAATTATTAAATAGCGGTCAACAAGCCTCCATGCTCCTGGTCCTCTGCTTGTCTCAAACCCATTCTCCAGACACCCTAACTCTCTGGCCACGTTTCCTGGCTTAAAAGCCTTTAAGTAGCAGATTCCCCATTGCTCTTAGCATAAAGTCCATGTTCTTACTATAATATGCAAGGTTTTGAATGTTTTTTTACCTGCCTGCTCATTATTCACCTCCCACCGTTGCCCTAACCACTTCTCTCCTCTCCTCCGTGCTCACCACCGTGCTGACCTTTTCTCGTCCCTCCAGTATGTCAAGCTCTCAAGGCGCATAGTGCTTATCCCTCCAACCTAGCCTCTGAACCTTGCTCCCCACTTCCTCTTCCTTCTCCCTTACACTGGGGAACTCCTGGACATCAGTTAGTTTGAAATTAGCTGCCACGCCCTCTGAAAAGTCTTAATTCTGAGTTTGATTTCCCACTGTCTTAGAATACCCTGTACTCCCCTTACTAAAATGTTTAATAGTAATTCCTAATTACTTATCTCTTTCGGCCACTGACCTATCCAGTCTTGAGGACCATGACCAGGGGTCTATATTTTTTTACCACTGTCTCCCAAGCCTCTTACGTGTAGTCCGTGCTCAGTAAAGATTTGTGGAAAGAGCCATTGGCTAAACTAATGCACTACAGTACCCACTTCTGACCATAATAGTTCTTAACATCCTCTGGACGTATTTTAGGAGATGTTGGTGAAGAGACATTGCAAATGAGATGCCAAATTCATTTTCCTGTTGTTGAGAGCATTTTTAAAGCATCTACAAGATTGGTTGGGAAAGAAATAATTCTGGTCCTGCCTGGAAGTTTGTACTCCTACTTACATATGTACACAGCCTTTCTCTTTACACCTAGTTAACGTGTTATACTGTCCATATAATACACCCACTTTATAAAGACAAGATCCCCGCAGATACTAGAGGGAGGGCAGTGGGCAGGTCAACTTTGTTCTTTAATATAATAAGTGGAAACACGTTTTGTGATTTTACAATGTTTTATTTTTCTTAGTGTTATTTACTTTATTATTTCAATGTAATTTTGTGACCTAAGATTGTTAGCTAACTTCCACTCAGCTTTGTACTGGTGGTGATTTTTGGTTTTTTCTGCTTTACTAGCAAAGGAAGGAATCTGAAACTCAATGTCAAACTGAAAGTAAATATGATTCTGTAAATGGCGACACCAGTGACAGTAGCTGGAATGACATCAAAAATTCTGGATATACATCTCGGTAAGAGCCTTAAAATACATGTGTATGCTTCTGATGGCAGCCATTTGAATCAGAGAAGAAATGATTTTTAAATTAAGATCTTAACTCTTTTTTTTTTTTAATGTGTGAATATCTGGGTAAGTAAAACATAGGCTTAACCCTCCAGTAACTTAAAACTCATTCCAAGTGTTTTGTACCATCAGAACAACAGAAGTGGAGTGTTACAGGAGTTTAGAATTTCAACTGCCAAATCAAGTTCTTCTTTAGATGCTCAGTTACTGTGGGTCTACAGTGTGCTGGGCTTGGCGTTAACAGTACCAGAGAGTGATCGCTGTGTTTGTTAGAGTATGATATTAGTGTCCATGTGCCCCTTAAGACCCAGTTATTTACTTCATCTTTTATTTTGGCTGGAATAAAAGGTAGAAAGATGGGGGAAAGTACACCAGTAAAATACATAATTCCCAAAAGCAGAAGGAAGATAGAGAGATGGGTTAGCTAAAGAGTAGGCAGTTCTAATAATTTGAGATTAAAATAAAAGGCAAGAAGCTGTTAGCAATCCGTCGGTTGTACAGTATCACCGTTGATCCTCTATGCTACGTGGTGCTATGGTTTGTTTTTCTTATTACGTGGAGTATTGCTACTTTACCCCTTCGCTATGAGTCGGAATTGACTCCATGACAATGCGTGTGTTTTTTTTTTGCCCCTTTGTTTGGATATTGTACTTTTATCCTATGGGAGACAAGGAAAAGACATGGAACCTTATTGCTTAATATCTAAGCTAATGGTTTTATGACAGAAAAGACTGAAATGACAACTAAAATGTGAGCTGTTTTGGTTATCTGAAGACTTAGTTTATCATCTAGGCTGCATTCATATTGTATTATCAAAAATTGATAATTGACTAATTTGTTTTAGCAACTAGTTTCTTAAAGTGAAATTTGCTAGGTGACTAACAAATGGTAAAGGCTACTTTAATACTCTTGCTAGCAAAGATGCTGACTAATGCTCCAGTGGTCGTCAGCATCAGCAAACAGTGAGAGAGGAGATAGGAACAAGGGGCCTGATGACTGCTACAGCCATTCATTGTTCACTGAGCATTTGTTAGGAACAACTGTGTGCAGAACAATATTTCAGGCTTTGGGGGAAATAAAAAGACTGGGCCTATCCTGGAATTGCTTAAAGTCTATAAGGGAAGATAACACTGGGTATGAACCACAAGCCAAGTCCCTAGATCTGGTTGTGGTGGTTCAGGAAGGCATCATAAATGAGGTCACATTTGAATTGAACCTTAAATCGTGAGTAGTAAGTAAGAGTTAGACAGGTAAAGACCAGGGGAGGAATGGGGTGTGGTGAGTTAAAGGTGTGTTTGTAAGGTCATTGTGAAGAGAATTTGAATAATGTACTCTAAAACTGAATTAAACTTAAATCAGTTTTCCTTAATTCAATGTGAAGAGTGTGGCTGTTTATTGTTTTGTTCTTGTTTTAATAAAGGAGCTCTGTGATAATAGTAATACTACCTAATGTTTATTGGGTGCTTACTATGTCCTAGGCACTGTTAAGGGTATGAGCTCTGGGTTCAGTAGTGAGTTTAAGTCCCAGTTTTATCATTTATCAGCTGGGAACTTATACAAGATGATACTTATATTTATGAAATCTATAATCATTGTATAAGATGTTACTCTTCAGAAGGTATATCTGTTTTCATATGGGTGTTTTTCTGAATAAAGAAGACCATTCGCTTGGCTCTCCAGGAGTAAGACATGAACTTCATGGGCTTTTGCAGCTGGGGAGATGGGTTTGTACTGAGGTACCATCACTAGCTATTTTTAGAGATACAGGTTATTACTCTTCATTCCCTGTGAAGGTAATTGGCCCATGGAGGATTGGAATCTATTGCTTCTCCTCCTTAACTTCATGTTCTAACCAGCTGAGCCAACTACTTCTAAGTTAATGTGGGTGCACAAATCAGAAGGTAATAAACTTAGCCTTACAAGGGACACCAAAGGCAATGTAGTTCGCCCTGATATGGCTGGAGCACCATCCACAGTATGCATGCATGAGTGCATTTATTCAAAAGACATTTGTTAGGCCTCCTGTTTGCCAGGTAGTGCCCAGGCTCTGGAAAAACAAAGAGAAACAAGGACAGGGGTCTAGGAAGGCTATTTATAGGAGTGGTGAGATGAACAGAATGCCAGAAGAATAGAGGTTCATTCAGTACAAAGAGGAAAGGCCATCCCCACAGAGCAAATAGCAAAAACAAAATCCCCGAAGTTGTGAGAGAGTGAGGTGCTGGTTGGCTGGAACATCAGCACAGATCAGGGAGGTCAGGGACTAAAGGAGAAACAGGCTTCAGGGTGGCAGTCCGACTGTAAGCGACAGACGGTAACGGACGTACCTTCTGTCTGAACACCTTTAGTGATGAGCATACCAACTCATGAGGCAGCCAGGCAATGTCAGACAGGTTTGGTTCTTAGAAATATTTCTGACTAAAAAAGTACTTAAATATAATAGGATTTTTGTTCCCATCGAATATACAGGCAATGACATGAAATTAAAATACATTTTCTAACCGAGAGTACAAAATTCTAGATGGGGTAAATATTTAGAGAATTAAGAATATATTTTGGTAGAGGATGGAAAGTACTGGGTAGGGCAGATCAGTAGTACAATTGCCGTAAGAACGAGTGATTCCCAGTTAAACAGAAGCCTTTTTATCATTTATAAATTTCCTAGGGAAAAAAATTAGAATGTGTTCTCATTTATATGAACAAAAGAACAAAGAAGGCTGTTAGTAGAATTCAGACTGCACTTTTTATTGAAATAATTTCTGGGACTTAATGAGTGTATCATTCTTATGTATCGTAAAAAAGATTGAACTGATTATTACTTTACTACAGCATTTAAAACTATTTTCCAACATTTTTTTTAATGTACTTTTTTTTTTTTTTTTTTAAAGATATCTAACAGATTTTGAACCAATTCAGTGCATGGGTCGTGGAGGATTTGGAGTCGTCTTTGAAGCTAGAAACAAAGTAGACGACTGCAACTATGCCATCAAAAGGATCCGCCTCCCCAACAGGTAATGAGCGTTAAACTGTTGGTCAATGTGGAGTTGGTACCATGATCTTACAGGCAGTAAGTCCTTCTTATTCAGGCCACTGCACTTTTAATAATTTCTGTTTATTGAGCACCTGTATTCTATAGAGACTATAGAAAACACAGTTCCTGACCCTCAGAATCTTGATTTCTAAGTGCCACCAGACACAGCTGCCTAAAAGGTGTGATCTATTTAGATTGCTTTGCAGCTACTTAAAAAAGCTGCCCTTAGTGTTCTGTTTTAATTTTATTGTGGTAAGACATATGTTAAAAAACATTTGCCACTTAACCATCTTTAAGTGTACAATTCAGTAACATTACTAACATTCACCATGTTGCATAGCCATCGCCACTATCCATTTCCAAATACTTTTTGTCACCCTTAACAGAAACTCGGAGCCCTGGTTGCTCAATGGTTAAGAGCTTGGCTGCTGCCCAAAAGGTCGGCAGTTCTAATCCACCAGCTGCTCCTTGGAAACCCTGTGGGGAAGTTCTACTCTGTCCTGTAGGGTTGCTATGAGTTGGAATTGACTCAACGACAAAAAAAAAAAAAATGGGTTTTTTTTTCCTTAAAGCAGAAACGCAGCACCCCTTAAGCAATAACTCCCTATTTTCCCCTCCCGTCCACCTCTTGTGAGCATTGTGTCTCTATGTATTTCCCTATTCTTGTTATTTCATATCATTTGGATCTTAGAACATTTGTCCTTTTGTATCTCTCTTATTTCACTCAGCATAATGCCTTCAAGGTTCATTCATGTCATAGCATGTATCAGAACTTCATTTCTCTTTATGGCTGAATAATACTGCATTGTATTTATGTATATATCACATTTTGTTTATCCATTCATCTGTTGATGGATGTTTAGGTTGTTTCTACTTCTTTGCTATTGTGAATAATGCTGCAGTGAACATTGGGATACAAGTACCTGTTTGCATTCCTGCATTCAGTTTGGGACTTTACAGCCTCTACGACTGCGACTGCGTGAGCCATTTCCTTGATATAAATCTCTCTTTCTCTATATATATATTCATATATATGTGTGTGTGTGTGCCTTAGTCATCTAGTGCTGCTATAACAGAAATACCACAGTGGATGGCTTTAACAAAGAGAAATTTATTTTCTCACAGTCTGGTAGGCTACAAGTCCAAATTCAGAGCATTGGCTCCAGGGGAAGGCTTTCTGTCTGTGAGCCCTGGAGGAAGGTCCTTGCCAGCAGTCTTACCCTGGACTAGGAACTTCTCTGTACAGGAGCCCCGGGTCCAAAAGACGCCCTCTGCTCCTGGCACTGCTTTTGTGGTGGTATGAGGTCCCCAACTTTCTGCTTGCTTCCCTTTCCTTTTAGCTCTTGTAAGATAAAAGGTGGTTATAGTGAGCACGGTGTGTATGGGTTTTTGTGTGAGAGACGGACTTGATTTGTAAACTTCCACTTAAAGCACAGTAAAAATTATTAAAAAAAAAGAAAGACCATTCTTGCTAGCCTGACAGAGACTGGAGAAACCCTGAGAGTATGGCCCCCAGACACCCTTTCAGCTCAGTAATGAGGTCACTCCTGAGGTTCACCCTTCAGCCAAAGATCGAACAGGCCCGTGGAACAAAACAAGACTCAAGGGGCGCAGCAGCCCTGGGGCAGGAACTGGAAGGCAGGAGGGAACAGGAAAGCTGGTAATAGGGAACCCAGGGTTGAGAAGGGAGAGTGTTGACATGTCGTGGGGTTGTTAACCAACATCATAAAACAATGTGTGTACTAACTGTTTGATGAGAAACTAGTTTGTTCTTTAAACCTTCATCTAAAGTTTAATAAAAAAGAAAATGTTTTGCACCATAAAAAAAAAAAGGTGGTTACATTGGATCAGGGATGTGCCTTGAGCAAGGATGTTACATACCACCCTAATCCTCTTTAACTACAGGCAGAGATTATGACTTATAACACATAGGAAAATCACAGAATGGAGAACAACCACACAATACTGGGAATCATGGGCTAACCAAGTTGACACATATTTTTGGGGACACAATTCAATCCATGACAATACGGTTCACTGGCTTTGTTTTTCTAGGGAACCCAGCCTAAGACACTCTCTAAAAACAAGCCAATCCCACTGCTGTCAAGTCAATTCTGACTCATAGAGACCCTATGGAACAGAGTAGAACTGCCCCACAAGGTTTCCAAGGCTATAAATCTTTATGGAAGCAGACTGCCAGATCTTTCTCCTGCGGAGAGGTGATGAGTTCAAACTGCCAACCTTTGGGCTAGGAGCTGAGTGCTTTAACCACTGCACCACTAGGGCTCCTATTATACCTATCAAAAAAAAAAACCAAACCAAACCCATGCCATCGAGTTGATTCCGACTCACAGCGACCCTATAGGACAGAGTAGAACTGCCGCATAGAGTTTGCAAGGAGCACCTGGTGGATTCAAACTGCCAGCCTCTTGGTTAGCAGTCATAGCACTTAACCATTACGCCACCAGGGTTTCCTATAATACTTATAAAAATAGACTTTGATAAATAGCACCATTTAAAAATAATCTATGTTTATTGTGGAAAATAAGAAAAAGTATTAAAACAAAAACTATTTGTGTTTCCTCTACCCAGCAATAACCACTACTAACATTTTAGAATATTTCCTTTTTTTTTCTGGGCATAAATATATGTAATTGGTAGCAAGTTATCAGTTTTGTCTGTTGCTACCTTCATGGTATTCTCAGCATTTTTCATGTTGAGATGTATTTAAAAGTGTTTTATGGCTAGATAATAGTCCAGGTAATACACATACCATATTTTATTTAACTGTTTCTTATCGTTAAGCATTTTTTTTTTATCGTTAGGCATTTAGGTTTCTAATGTATTACAATTAAAAATAACTTTGGAGTGTTCATCTTTTATATAAATTCTTTCGACGTTTATTGTTTCCTTGGGATTGATTTCCAGAAGTGGAATTACTGGCTCAGAAATATGATGCTTATGATAATGGGCTCTCAGCATTACCTTCCTTCTCATCTATGTGGCAAGCTCTTACTCTTTTTTTTTTTTTTTTAGTTTTATTGTGCTTTAGATGAAAGTTTACAGTGCAAATTAGTTTTTCATTAAATAATTTATACACAAATTGTTTCATGAGATTGGTTGCAGTCCCCCAGTGTGTCAGCTCTCCCCTTTTCCCTTTCTGTCCTGGGTTCTCCGTGTCCATTCGTCCAGTTGCCCTGTCCCTTCCTGCCTTCTTGGCTTTGATTTTGGACAGGTGTTGCCCATTTGGTCTGTATACTTGATTGGACTAAGAAGCATGTTCTTCACATGTGTTGTTTGTTTTATAGGCTTGTCTGATCTTTGGCTGAAAGGTGAACTTGCGGGAGTGGCTTCACTTCTGAGTTAGCAGGGTGTCTGAAGGCCATAGCCTCAGGGGTTCCTTCAATCTCTGTCAGACCAATAAGTCTGGTCTTTTTCTGTGAATTTGATTTTTGTTCTACATTTTTCTTCCACTCTGTCTGGGACCCTCTATTGTGATCCCAGTCAGAGCGATCAGTGGTGGTAGCTGGACACCATTTAGTTCTTCTGGGCTCAGGCTGGTGGAGGCCGTGGCTCATGTGGTCCATCAGTCCTTTGGACTAATATTTTCCTTGTGTCTTTTTTTTTTTTTTCCATTCTCTTTTGCTCTGGGTGGGATGGTACCAACAGAAGTATCTTAGATGGCCACTTGCAAGCTTTTGAGATCCCAGACACTACTCACCAAAGTAGATTTCGGGGGACAGCCCCAGCAAGGGAAGACCCTTGCTGTGCATCCTGGCAGATAATCCGAAGAACTGACACATAGCCCTTTCCAGATTCATACGTTTATTCAGGGAAACTTACTGACACGGGCAAGCAGTTGCTGTCCAGTAGCGGCCAGCTGGAGTATTTTCTGCAACCACCTAGCAAGGACCCAAGCTTATATACCATTTCAGTTGGGACCAAGGCTTATTATTTTTCTCCCACGTCCTTGGGTAGTCAATGTTCCCAGGGACTCCACATCCAGGCCCAGATGTTTTCCTTCTTGTTGCTAAGCCATTCCTTGCTCTTGGCCGATGGCCCAGTCGTGCCACTCCTGGCGTTTTACCTTAGCCCGAGTCCATCCCAAATTCATCCCCATCATGCTTCGGGGAAGAACAAAGCTGATTCTATTACGGAGGGGATGCATATAGCTGAATAGCATTACTCTACAGTAGGATATAGGACATTTTCTATATGAACTATGTTATGCCAAGTGACCTAGAAGCCCAACCCTCAGCCCTAGTAACTCGCCCCTCAAAGGTGTTTGGATGTATCTAGGAAGCTCCTGTGACTTTGCCTTGGTCAAGCTGTGTTGCCTTCCCCTATATTGTGTGTTGTCTTTCCCTTCACCTAAGTTAACGTGTCTACTATCTAGCTAGTGATTTGCCCTCCCCACCACTCCCCTTCCTCATAACCATCAAAGATTGTTTTTTTCTGTGTGTAAACCTTTTCTTGGGTTTTTATAATAGTGATCTCATACAATATTTGTTCTTTTATGAATGACTTATTTTGCCCAGCATAATGGCATCCAGAGTCCTCCAGGCTGTGAGATGTTTGGCAGATTCATCATTGTTCTTTCTCATTGTTTAGTATTCCATTCTCTATATATACCATAATTTGTTTATCTATTCATCTGTTGATGGGCACTGTCTTAGGCTGGGTTCTCCAAAGAAGCAAAACCAGTGAAGCACATATATGTGTGTGTGTGTGTGTGTGTGTGTGTGTGTGTATAGAGAGAGAGAGGGAGAGATCTATATCAAGGAAATAGCTGACATGCTTGGAGAGGTTGGAAAGTCCGAAGTCTGTGGGTCAGTTGTTGGGCTGGAGGGTTCTCCTCACTAACGTAGCTGCAGGGGCTGACGAACCCAAGATCAGCAGGTCAGACGGTAGGCTGCTGGCTCATGGGCTTGAAAGGTTGATGAATCCAAGATTGGCAGGTAAGATGGCAGGCTCCTTGCTGGCTTAAGTCTCGAGAATGGGAGTGCAGATGATGACAAACCGAATGCAAGATTCAGAGCAGAGCAAAAGCCAGTGAGCTTTGCCAGAAAGTCCTTGTATATTGGATGCAGACCATACCCCCAAGGAAACTCCCTTTCAAGTGATTGGCAACTCTCATGATGGAGGAGATTACATTATATCAGATATCATCATGGAGATGATTATATCATTACATAACTGCCAAACCATTGAGAATCATGACCCAGCCAAGCTGACATACATCCTTAACCATCACACGCACATAGATTGTTTCCATCTTTTTCCTATTGTGAATAATGCTGCCACAAACATGGGTGCGCATCTGTCTGTTTATGTGATGGCTTTTATTTCTCTAGGATATATCCCTAGGAGTGGGATTGTTGGATCGTATAGTATTTCTAGCTATTTAAGGAGGTACCACATCACTGTAGCGGTTGTGTCATTCCCACTACCAGTACATAAGAGTTCCAGTCTCCTCAAAACCTCTCCAACATTTGTTGTATTCTGTTTTTTGATTCATGCCAGTAATGCCAGGGTGAGATGGTATCTCGTTGTAGTTTTGATTTGCAAGTCTCTAATGGCTGATGATCGCATGCATTTCCTCATATGCCTGTTAGCCCCCTGAATGTCTTCTTTGATGAAGTGTCTGTTAATATCCTTTGCCCATTTTTTAATTGGATTATTGGTCTTTTCATTGCTGAGGTATTAAAGTATTCCATAGATTTTAGAGATTAGACCCATGTCAGATGTGTTGTTCTTATTGATTTTTGATTAAATGTGCACTAATTGCTGTGCTGGAAACCCTGGTGGCATAGTGATAAAGTACTACGGCTGCTAACAGGTTGGCAGTTCAAATCCACCAGGCACTCCGGAAACTTATGGGGTAGCTCTACTCTGTCCTATAGGGCTGCTATGAGCAGAATCAACCCAACAGCAATGGGTTTCTTTTTTTTTTTTATTGGAATTGCCGTGCTGTCCTTTTAACTGGTAACTCAGTGTTTTGACTGCAGATAAGGACATAAGAGTCCCTGTTGATGGTTTGGGTATTACAGAACTAGTTCATTTCGTTTGGTATATAACTTTTGAGTAATTTAATTATTCATATGTATAAGGTGAGGGCAGAAGCCTTGAACTATATTGGACTTTTGTACATTTACTTACATAATTAAAATGCCAGGAAGATTGCAACCCATGCCTTATCTTAGTAAGGGGCTTCTCATGAAGAAAGAGCAGACATATCTGAAAGGCAGTCAAGGAAGTAAAGCTTTATGGAGGTAATGATATTTGTTTTGGGTATTCAAGAGTAGCCTATCCCTCACTAGACTGATATGTAAGGAAGGGGTGGCCAAGTACATGAAATGGCCTGAGCAGAGACTCTAGACAAACACCCTGAGATGGTATCAAGAATAGTGAGTGTTCCAGAATGGGTAAAGAAAAGGTAAAACTGACGGAATATGGAAAAGAGAATGGAAGAGATTAATCGCAACACTTTAAATGCCAAGCAAAAGAGTTTAGATTTTATTCCATAGGCAGTTGGATCTTTAAGGAGAGTGCCACGATCAAAGCGGAAGGTGGCTCTGATGATGGTGCGTAGATGGCTTCTATGAAGAAAAGATCAGAGGCAGGAATATTGGTTAGAAGATTTTTTTGCAGAAGTAATATCCTAAAATGAATAATGTTGTGGCAGCAGTGGTGGGAACAGATGAGAAAGAAATGGACCTAACGAATGGAAGAGGAGTGATAGGATTTGGTAACTGAATGCCTTAGTTATCTATCTAATGGTTCTATAACAGATACAACAGAAGTGGATGGCTTTAACAAACAGAAGCTTACCTATTCTCCCACAGTCTAGTCGGCTAGTAGTCTGAATTCAGGGCGCTAGCTCCAGGCAAAGGCTTTCTCTCTCTGTCAGCTCTGGGGGAGGAAGATCCTTGTCATCAGTCTTGCCCTGGTCTAGGAGCTTCTCAGCGTAGGGACCTCAGGTCCAAAGGACGTGCTCCATCCCTGACTCTTCTTGCTTGATGGAAATGAGGTCCCTCTCCTCTCTGCTTGATTCTCTCTTTTGTATCTATCTGTGTTTTCACTATTGAATAGGATTATTTCTGCAGATATGAACAACCTTCAGTGTCTTTTTTTTTTCTCTCTCTATTTCAGGGAATTGGCTCGGGAAAAGGTAATGCGAGAAGTTAAAGCTCTGGCCAAGCTGGAACACCCAGGAATTGTTAGATATTTCAATGCCTGGTTGGAAGCACCACCAGAGAAGTGGCAAGAAAAGATGGATGAAATTTGGCTGAAAGATGAAGGGTAACTTTGTTAGACATAATCTTAAAAACTAATCATTTTCCTTTAGAATAGTTTTTTGTATCTGTGAACAAAATTCCATTTCTATACCACTTCTATTTTTTTTAAAGAAAAATAACAGCAGATTTCTGTTCTCTCTCATCACGTTTTGAAAAATTCTCTAGCCACTTGTTAGTTGATTGAGTTTTTGAGAACATGAATTTAAAAAATTACAAGCAAATAGAGCTCTATGAATTGTAATTCACGGAGAGATCTTCAGTGTCTTTTTCGATATGAGATATTGTGTTTTTGTTTGTCTCTATTCTTTAAAAAAAATTTGGTTTTTCTCTTAGAAGTTTATATCTCCTTTTTAAAGTGGTTTTAACTGCTCACATTTAAAAAATATGTAAACTTAGGTAACCTGAAGACATTTCCCATTATGAACCCACATAGTATGATATGCTATAAGCAGGAAGGTTTTTTTTTTTTTCTGTCTATTACTTTTTTTATTTTTCTTGTGCTTTAAGTGGAAGTTTACAAATCAAGTCAGTCTCTCATACAAAAATTTATATACACCTTGCTATATACTCCTAATTGCTCTCCCACATAATGAGACAGCCTGCTCCTTCCGTCCACTCTCTCTTTTCATGTCCATTCTACCAGCTTCTGACCCCCTCTGCCCTCTCATCTCCCCTACAGATAGGACATGCCAACATAGTCTCAAGTGTCTACTTGATCCAAGAGGCACATTCTTCACCAGCATCTTTTCTATGCCATTGTCCATTCCAATCCTTGTCTGAAGAATTGGCTTTAGGAATGGTTCCTGTCTTGGACTAACAGAAGGTCTGGGGGTCATGACCACCAGCATCGTTCTAGTCTCAGTGAGACCATTAAGTCTGGTCTTTTTACGAGAATTTGGGGTCTGCATTCCGCTGCTCTCCTGCTCCCTCAGGGGCTCTCTGTTGTGTTCTCTGTCAGGGCAGTCATTGGTTGTATCTGGGCACCATCTAGTTCTTCTGGTCTCAGGCTGATGTAGTCTCTGGTTTATGTGGCCCTTTCTGTCTCTTGGGCTCGTAATTACCTTGTGTCCTTGGTGTTCTTCATTCTCCTTTGGTCCAGGTGGGTTGAGACCAATTGATGCATCTTAGATGGCCGCTTGCTAGAGTTTAAGACTCCAGACGCCACTCTCCAAAGTGGGATGCAGAATGTTTTCTTAATAGATTTTATTATGCCAGCTGACTTAGATGTCCCCTGAAACCATGGTCCCCAAACCTCCGCCCCTGCTATGCTGGCCTTTGAAGCATTGAGTTTATTCAGGAAACCTCTTTGCTTTTGGTTTAGTCCAGTTGTGCTGACCTCTTCTGTATTGTGTGTTGTCTTTCCCTTCACCTAAAGTAGTTATCATCTACTATCTAATTAGTGAATACCCCTCTCCCTTTCCCCCTCCCTCCCCCCTTTCTAACCATCAAAGAATATTTTCTTCTCTGTTTAAACTGTTTCTCAAGTTCTTATAATAGTGGTTTTATACAACATTTGTCCTTTTGCAACTGACTAATTTCACTCATCATAATGCCTTCCAGATTCCTCCATGTTATGAAATGTTTCACAAATTCCTCACTGTTCTCTATCAATGTGTAGCAGTCCATTGTGTGAATATACTATAATTTATTTATCCATTCATCCCTTGATGGCCACCTTGGTTGCTTCCATCTTTTTGCTATTGTAAACAGTGCTGCAGTAAGCATGGATATGCATCTATCTGTTCATGTAAAGGCTTTTATTTCTCTAGGATCTATTCCAAGGAGTAGGATTGCTGGACCCTTTGGCAGTTCTATTTCTAGCTTTTTAAGGAAGCATCAAATCGATTTCCAAAGTGGTTGTACCATTTTACATTCCCACCAGCAGTGTATAAATGTTCCAGTTTCTCCACAACCTTTCCAACATTTATTATTTAGTGTTTTTTGGATTAATACCAGCCTTGTTGGAGTAAGATGGAATCTCATTGTAGTTTTGATTTGCATCTCTAATGGCTAATGATGGCGAGCCTTTCCTTATGTATCTTTGCCCATTTTTTAATTGAGTTATTTGTCTTTCTGTAGTTGAGTTTTTGCAGTATCATGTAGTATCATGTAGATTTTAGAAATCAGATGCTGATCGGAAACGTCATAGCTAAAAACTTTTTCCCAGTCTGTAGGTAACCTTTTTGCTCTTTTGGTGAAGTCTTTGGATGATCATAGGTGTTTGATTTTTAGGAGCTCCTAGTTATCTAGTTTTTCTTCTGCACTGTTAGTAATGTTTTGTATACTGTTTATGCCATGTATTTGGGCTCCTAGCATTGTCCCTATTTTTTCTTCCATGGTCTTTATTGTTGTAGATTTTTTTATATTTAGGTCTTTGATCCATTTTGAGTTCATTTTTGTGCATGGTGTGAGGTATGGGTCTTGTTTCAGTTTTTTGCAGGTGGATATTCAGTTATGCCAGCACCATTTGTTAAAAAGGCTGTCTTTTCCCCATTTAACTGACTTTGGGCCTTTGTGAAATATCAACTGCTCATATGTGGATGGATTTATGTCTGGATTCTCAATTCTGTTCCATTGGATTATGTATCTGTTGTTGTACCAGTACCAGGCTGTTTTGCCTGCTGTGGTGGTATAATAGGTTCTAAAATCAGGGGGAGTGAGGTCTCCCACTTTGTTCTTCTTTTTCAGTAATGCTTTACTTTTCTAGGGCCTCTTTCCCTAAGCAGGAAGGTTTTTAAAAAGTACTAAATGAGAACCAAAAGGATGCAGACTGCAAATAGACTATTTATGGAAACAACTGGAATAAAATGCCTGCCTAGAGTATCTAACGCAATGCTGGATCCGTGTCAGGTACCTTGCTACAGAAACACTCACAGTTACAGCCAGTAACTAACCATGGTAGTACCAAGTGAAGTGGCCTCCTTGTCTCAAGGCCCTGTGAGTTGCTACTGCCCTAATTTTGACAAGAGCTTCAGAATTATGGCCACTGAGGAATCCTGTGCTTCAGTTCCTTCAGGACTCCATGCTTTGCACAAAAGGCCTTGGCTGCTCTGGCATGACAGCCCCAGCCAACTGTTCCAAGTATAAAATTAAACTTTCATATTTAAATTTTTAGAAGAAATGGATTGAATGTGACTGTTTTTTTGTCTTATACAGCATATTTTTATGTAATCTATATATTGTTGGAGCCCTGGTGGTGCAGTGGTTAAGAGCTACTGCTGCTAAGCAAAAGGTTGACAATTCAGATCCACCAACCACTCCCTGGAAACCCTATGGGACAGTTCTACCCTTGTCCTATAGGGTTGCTGTGAGTCAGAACTGACTTGAAGGCAATGGTTTTTGTTTTGTTTTGTTTTCTGTATATGTTGTTGGTCATTTAGAAACTGTTTAGTTATAGTTGAAGCTCTTTAAACAAATGACACAGTTCAAATAATTTAATCAATATGTATTCACTCTCATATTTTTATATTCCTCCCGCTTCTAGCACAGATTGGCCACTCAGCTCTCCGAGCCCAGTGGATGCACCATCAGTTAAAATATGCAGAATGGATCCCTCATCCACAAAAGAATGTATTGAAATCATAGCTCCTTCACCACAAAGAAGTAGGTCTTTTTCTGGAGGGATTTCCTGTGGTCAGACAAGTTTATCCGAGAGCCAGTTCTCTCCACTGGAATTCTCGGGAACTAACCACAGAGACATCAGTGGGTCAGTGGATCCAGTGCACAACCTCCAGGACAGTTGCCTTACGGACTGTGAGGTAGAAGATGGAATTATGGATGGCAGTGGTGAGGGCCACTCCTTTGAACTCTGTCCTTCTGAAGCCTCTTGTGTAAGGTCAAGGGAGAGAACCTCCTCTTCTATAGTATTTGAAGATTCTGGCTGTGATAATGCCTCCAGCAAAGAAGAGCTCAAAACCAACAGACTGCGTATTGGCAACCATTGTGCTAATAAACTGACTGGTTTCCAGCATTCCAGTAGCAAATCTTCTTCTGAACCTACTTTGTCTATTTTTCCTCCAAGACCAACCACTTTAAGTTTAGATCTCACTAAAACCACTGCTGAAAGACTCCATCCCAGTTCACCGAAGGTGTACCTTTACATTCAGATGCAGCTCTGCAGGAAGGAAAACCTCAAAGACTGGATGAACAGACGCTGCAGCATCGAGGACAGGGAGAGGACCGTGTGTCTGCACATCTTCCTGCAGATAGCTGAGGCAGTTGAGTTTTTGCACAGTAAAGGACTCATGCACAGGGACCTCAAGGTTTGTATTTGTGGCACATCATGCAGGGGGTTCAGTCTGACTTCGTGTCATTTAGAGCTGTATTTGCAGTACCTCTCAGTTTTTAGCTGAGGAACCATTATGAGCAGGGAAGAGTAAAGGCATCGGGAGCAAAGTCCTGGGAAAGCAGCCCTAAGGGGTCTGCTGTAGAAATAAGTCTCAGGCTTTGCAAATTTCAGGCAAATTGTACATTCTGCTCTGTAATGTGTTTATGTTCATTTTACTGTAAAGAACATTCACAATCCCCTCATGAAAAAAAAAAAAAAAAAACTTTGTGTACAATCCACCATAAGTAGATAAAACCAAAAGATGCAAACCCGTTACTGTCGAATTGATTCTGACTCATAGTGACCGTATAGAACGGAGTAGAACTGCCTCACAGAGTTTGCAAGGAGTGCCTGGTGGATTCAAACGGCCAACCTTTTGGTTCGCAGCTGTAGCACTTAACCACTATGCCACCAGGGTTTCCCATGAATAGATATATCTCGTTTTTTCGTGACTTTTACTTAGCCTGTCACAGGTACCCCTAGGGCCCTGAAGTAGCATGAGGAAGGGACTCAGGTAGAAGGCACAACAGGGGTTCCTTATTTAGCCAGCTTTGACTTGGGGCAAATTATTTAATATCTCATGCTTCTCCCCTATTTCTGAACTGTTTGGGCTTTAAAGGAGAGGGTGGGAATGTGGATGGAAAAAGGTAACAGACGATTGTTTGCAGCCATTAATCTTTGATTCTATTTTCAGTATATACAATATGGAATATTGTCACAGTATAATATGATTAAATTACATAACGATTCTAACTAAAACATGCAGCATTTCCTTAGTATATGTGTGTATGTGTGTGTTTAACCAATACAAATCTTTTAATCTTTGTGACAGGTAACATGAACAACCTCACTTTTACTAGGATACAGTCAAGCCACAGTTAATGGTGCCCTTAGTAGGTATTTTTGAAAAGAAATATGTCAACCTCTTATTTAACTCAGTTCTGCCATGTTCCATATACTTATAGCAATCACCAGCAGATGTGTAGTGAATATATAAATATTTTTCTGATTGAAGTAGCTTAAATTCCTGATAGGTTTGGACTCATTTTAAGTATTTTCAATTTTGCTTTATGTAACCACAGACTTTTGTTTTAGGCACCAAGGTTGCTATTTGGGCAAAAGTTATTTTTTTCTGAATCAGCAGTAAAAATCCTTGATCCTTTTAAAATCCTTTTAAATCCTTGAATATATTTTAAGAATTTGGGGTAACAAGGATAAGAATTAGAAATAATACCTATTTTCCAAAGTAATTGTTACCCAATTTTATTTTAAAAAACCAAAATGTAAAATAAATTGACTGAGTATTTGGTCTTCTCAGCTGCAGAAAATGTGATGGTTAGCAGTGCTTGCTAAATACTATGTATGGAGTCCCTGGGTTGCCCAAATGGTTAACACGTTCAGCTGCCAACCAAAAGGTTGGAAGTTCAAGACTACCCAGAGGTGCCTGAGAAAAAAGGCCTAGTGATCTACTTCTGAAAAATCAGCCATTGAAAACCCTATGGAGTTCTGCTCTCACACACATGGGGCCGCCATGAGTAGGCATTGGCTTGAAGGCAACTGGATTTTTTATTTTTTTTTTACTGCTAACTATGTATAAGATACAATGCTAGGTCTTACAGAAGATACAGAGATCTCACCCTCAAGGAGCTTGCATGGTGGAGGAAAGGAGGAAGAAAATCAAGCACAAGTAACTATATTAAAAGATAGAGTGTAAAAATTACAAGAGAAAACAAGTTTTTGGGGGGGGGCGGAGGACAAGACCGTATAGATGACTTAATCTTGCTGTTTAGAGGGACTAGAAGTACAATCTTTTTGGTGTATCCTGCCCTAGTATAGGTTATTTAGGAGGTTTTGTTCAGCATTGACCTGGCCACTGGGTAAAAAGAGTTCTGCTAAAATACTTCAGCTTTCTGTAGTGGGACATGAAACTCTCCAAGCCAGTCTCATGTGTCAGTGATTTGGATTTGGGCCCAAGCTAAGTGCCAGAAAAGGTTCTGCACTGACTGAAACTTTCAGAGATGAAATATTTTGGTTGGAAGGGAGAAGACAAATGCCAGGAGGCCAGGCACCCCTAACCTGAAAGAGGACTTGACTATTTAGGTTCGAATATGGAAAATGATTATCACTGGTGGAAACCAGCTAGCTGGTGTACACATTCGTATTTAACACATATACGTAAAATAGCAAGTTGAGAGGCGGTGTAATTATGTTTTCACTAATAACAAATATTCTTCTGCTGATTTTATAATGGTGAATGAGGTATTGGTGAATATTTGCTTAGTGCTACAATGTTGTCTAAGAATTTTTCTGTCTATGCACTAGAAAATTTCAAGAAGAAAAATTCTCCTTTAGTTTCTTGTAGAAATCAAAAAGGTTTTATTCCTTTCCGAAGACCAGTTCATTTTAAACCTTTCTAGTGTGTTAGAAAAAAATACTCTCAAGATTTCTATTCCCAGTTGAAAAACTATGTGTTGCATTCTGACTTAAGTCTTTGAGCTCAATGTTAAACCTTCTGGGCCCTCTCCTCCTTTCGTCATCAGCACTTTCCAGCCCTACTTCTCCAAACTTACTTCTAGTCTTTTCTTCTTTCTACTCTAGCAACACTGGGCTTCTCTTTTTACCTAAAATACAGTGTCCTCATAAAACCTGAAAACCAAACCTGTTGCCGTCGAGTCGATTCCAACTCATGGTGACTCCATGTGACAAGAGTAGAATGTGCCATAGGGTCCTGAGCATACGGGTATTAGAAAAGACAGCATAGGGTAACAGTTAAGAGCTCTTACTTCCCTTGGTAGTTTACTTCCCCCCTCAGACACAAATCAGAAAATCAGCTTGCTTCATTCATTCATCAAGTATTAGTGATTAGCTACCATAGGGCAAGAACAGTGCTGGGTGATGGACATACCACAGAATTTTAAAAGGCCAGTCCTTGTCTTGTGGAGCCAGACTGCCTGGCTTGAATCCCTGCTCCACCACTTAACTAGCTGAGTAACCTTGGGCAATTTACTTAATTTTTCTTGGCCTCGGTGTCCACATCTGAAAAATTGGAGAACGCATAGAGTTGTGAGTATTAAATGAGTTAACAGTGGCAAACTGCTTAAGCAGTGCCTGACACATTGCCAGTGCGATCTGCATTTGCTATTATTATTACTATTATCGTTATAATTATTATGGCTTAAGTCATAAATGTAGAAAAGCTTACCCAAGGAGAGTATATGGAAAATGAGATTGAGAGGATTAGATACACTGGGCCCCAGGGAATGTAGATCTCTAAAAGTTTAAGTAGACGTTTAGTAAATGCTGGTACCTTTTGCTACCCTTCCCTTTTTTTGACTCACAGGACTTAGCTGGCATCAAAGAATTGTTTTTATTTTATATTAGCCCATTTAAAAGAGAATATATAGTTTTTTTGTATTTGTTTTCTGTAGTCATTATGGATTGAATTGTGTCCCCCCTCAAAATGTATGTCAACTTGGCTAGGCCATGATTCCCAGTATTTATTCTTTCACAGTCTGGGAGGCTAGAAGTCTGAACTCAGGGCACCAGCTCCAGGGGAAGTCTTTCTCTTTCTGTCGGCTCTGGGGGAGGGCCCTTGTCATCAATCTTACCCTGGTCTAGAGGAGCTTCTCAGCACAGGGACCCTGGGTCCAAAGGACAACCCCCCACTCCTGGCACTTCTTTCTTGGTGACATGAAGTGCCTCTCCTCTTTGTTTGATTCTCTCTTTTGTATCTCAAAAGAAATTGACTCAAGTTACAACCCAATCCTGTAGTTTGAGTCGTGCCTCGTAGAGGTTATGATTTACAATACATATGATAATCATATCAGATCACAAAATCGTGGACAGCCACACAATACTGGAATCATGGCCTAGCCAAGTTGACACACATTTTCGGGGGACACAATTCAATCCATAACACACACATGCTGTATTTTTTTTCTGCTTTATTTTTCTAGCCTTCCAATATATTCTTTACAATGGACGATGTGGTAAAGGTTGGAGACTTTGGACTAGTGACTGCCATGGACCAGGATGAGGAGGAGCAGATGGTTCTGACCCCGATGCCAGCTTACGCCAGACACACAGGACAAGTAGGGACCAAACTGTATATGAGCCCAGAGCAGGTGAGTTTCTTTTTTTTCCTTCTGAAGAAAAAAGACTTTTAATTAGCACAGCAGCAAGCTAGTTATATCTGATGAATCTCCTCCCACATTCTCACTAAAATACCCAGTAATATAAAACATGAAAACTGGCTGTAGTGTTCCACAGGCACACAGCTAGGATGTAATTTCTACTACCTGAATTGGGGATGAATTAAGAAAAATATAGTACATACAATACAGCTCACCCTCTGGACCAGAACCAGACAGCAACCAAAAACTAAAAAGGCTTTAAATGCCCGTCTTCCAAACTTAACTCCAGGTCATGTCTGACCTTGTGTGAACTATGCAGAAGAAGTTTCAGAGCCAGCTAGAGCCAGAGGACTGTACTAAGTTTCCCTCTACGGTAGCTCACAGGCAGCTTCCAGCATGTACCATGGCTGGAAATAGAGGTAGATAGGCCGGGATAAGTTGCCTTTTGGGATGCTTAGTCTCCAAAGGAAAAGCATTGTAAACAGCAGAGGAACCAGAGCAGCAGTGCATCCTGGGAACAGAGTAGCGGGCCCCGCACCATTAGGCTAATATATTCACAAATTTACATATATGCTTAGATCAGCAGTGCTCAAACTTTTTGGTCTTAATAATCATTTACACCTATAAAAGCTGTTGAGAAGCCAAAAGAGTTCTCTTAAGGAGTTTTATCTATCAAGATTTGCCATTAGAAATTAAAAGGAAGACATTTGTAAAATTTTATTAATTGAGTTAAAAATGACAGTTTTGAGCCCAAAACACCTTAAGGTACTGTTATGAAAAATAAATATTTTCCAAAACAAAACAAAATTAGAAGAGTAGCATCTGCTTATGTTTTTGTAAATCTTTAAAATCTATAAAAGAACTGGATTCCCACATCTGCGTCTGCATTTATCTGTTACCGTATGTTGTTTGGTTGAAGTATAAGAAGAAAATCTGACCACACACATATGGAGTTGGATAAGGGAGGAATATTTTAATATCTTTTTCAAGTAATTGTGGTATTATTTCAGTCACACCAAAACTCAGCAAGTGAACTCTGAAACCATGCCAGTAAACATTTTGTACTCTGCACATTAAATTCCTTGGTCCATCTTGCATTTTGAAGGGATCTTTTGCCTATTAAAAATTTTATAACATTATACACTGACTATGCAAACCATTCCCCCCCCCCCCGCAAAAAAGACCAAACCCGGTGCCATCGAGTCGATTCCAACTCATAGCAACCCTATAAAACAGAGTAGAACTGTTCCATGGGGATTCCAAGGAGCACCGGGTGGATTTGAACTGCTGACCTTTTGGTTAGCAGCCATAGCTCTTAACCACTACGCCACCAGGGTTTCCATGGAAACCATAGGTTCCCAGAATTATGCACCTCTTATGTCTTCCAACCATTGTCTCATTTCATTATACAGTATAAAAGATCACATGGGTTAATACCATGATCTCATCAGAAAAGGCCGTGAGGATTACAGAGCTGTCAGGTTTACAGCGGGGGATGCAAATGTTTTCAAAATTCTAATTTTCACTTCAAATCTCAACTTTATCATTGGCAAAAAATGCTGTTGGTTTTCTTTGAAATGCCCCCGTCACTTTGTTCTTTTTTGAGAAAGTGGCTGTCAGATACTCCAGTCTGAATAGCCATACTTTTTCTACCACCTAGTCTTTCAAGTCAAAATGTTACCCAGTGAACAGAGTGGCCAGCTCATCTTATAACTCAATTGCACAAGTACTTTTTCTTGAGGTAACCGTCATACTTTGGCGTGGGACAGAAATGCTTTATGAATACTTCCCGTTTTGTCATACAGGATATTAAAAAGAGGTATACTTAAGAGATTTAATAAAATAATAATTTTTACTGCTTCAGCAAGGACATTTTAAGTGAAACAGTCTTTTTTCATTTTGTTTTTAACTGTGTGGCACTGAAGAATATAATTACTACTAGTACAGTTTGGAAGGAGACCCGGTAGCACAGTGGTTAAAACACTTGCCTACTAAAGAAAAGGTTGGCAGCTGGAACCCACCAGTGGCTCCGCAGGAGATCAATGTGGCAGTCTGCTTCCATAAAGATTTACAGCCTTAGAAACCCTGTGGGGCAGTTCCGTTCTGTCCTATAGGGTCACTATGAATTGGATCAGCTCAATGACAATGGGATTAGTACAGTTTGGTACTGCTGCCTTGACTCATGCTAAGGTACAAGCAGAGCAAATGGAATCACCTACAGTGAACAGGCAAGTACCATCTTAGTACTAAGAATATAGCCTTGACCTGGCAGACTCCCCGAAAGGGTCTTGGGATCCTCAGGGCTCTGTGGACCACATTTTGAGAGCCACGAGCTTAGATTATCATGGAAAGGCTATACTGGAGACCACAAGCAGGGATTGCCTTTGAGGAGAGGAGCTTTATTTTACTGTGGCATAATAGCCTTTTGTACTGTTTGAATTGTTTGCATTATTCAAGCATTACTTTTTCACATTTTAAATTTTCATTTAATTTTTTAAAAAAATTTAAAAGAACCCTCTACTTAAAAAAAAAGACATCTTGAATTTCAAAGATAAAGAAAAAATAATACAAATATTTCAGTAGGAAAAAAAAAAAACAAAACAGGCTATAGCTAAAGAACTTCTTTTCTACAGCACTAAACCCCTAAAGACAGTAAAGCAGTATGCCCAGTTCTGAAGAAAAAAGTTGAGACCCATGAAATTATTCATGTACAAAGAAATTAGACAATTTTAGATAGGTGAGTGTAAGCAAAAAACCTCAAGTGAAAAAGGCAGGTGCACGAATGTGTGCATAGTGGGGTACCTTTTCTGTAAAGGAGAAAAAGATAAATATGTGTTTGTTTATATTTACATAAAGGAACTGGGGGAAAAGATGCAGAAAATGAATGGTTATAGAGGCAGTGGGCAGAGGGGAGGTGGCTGGTGGAGACCAGGCAGATGAGGGAGAGGGTGGGGAGGGAAAGTTTTACTGTATACTTTTTTTTGAACCACGTGAATGTATTACTATTTAAAATTGAACTTAAGAATTAAGAGAAACTGGTAATATAAAAATATTGGCAATGGACGTCAAGACCAATTAGTATCAATGACTAGTAAATATGGGTATTAAATTAAAATTGAATATAAAATCCAAAATGTGTTTTTAGTAAAAGGTATATAACTTTAAGTATAGTCATCGTAATAAGCTGGGTCTGTAACTCCCATTTTAAATTAACAAAGATCAAGAAATGCAAGAGGGTAAGAACAGGGAAAGCATAGGCAGGTGTAGGGATTTGCATTTGATGTACCTAAATTCAGCTAATAGGATTAAAACCAATGTTTCTACCTTCTGTGTCACTGCAGGAGCTGAAAGCCAACTATAGGAAAAGGAAAGGTAGGGAAATCCAAAGCACAAAACAAAACAACGTAAAGGAATTCTAAAGCCAGATATTCGTTACGACAATAAATAAGCATGTTCAGGTTTCACCATGAAAGAGAAATTTAAGATTTGGCAATTTTTTTTTTCACAGAACAAAGGTTAAAAATGAAAGATGTATAAAGAATATACTAGGGCTTATTTAACATTTGTTGTTTGAACACTTATTGATGAATGATTTAAAATGGATATATTTTTATTTCAAACCTCTAGGCCATGAGGAAGCAGATATATTTGCAAACATAGGAACTGTTTTTTGTTTTGTTTTTGCTTTTGTTGGTTAGCTGGAAATTTAAAAACCCTCCTAAGTGACCATTAGGTCAATAATGAAGTAAAAATACTCATACAAAGTATTGAGAAAAATAATGAAAAAATTAAAAATATTGAAATTTTTTAGGAAGCTATCAAAGTTCTACTTAGAGATAAATTTATTTGCAGTCCTTCGTTGCAAAAGCACATTACAATTTTCGCATTCTGCTCAGTACCTTGGGTGGGGCAGGAGGGATCAGCAAAAAGAAGGGAAAAACAAGGAAAGAACTGATATTGGTAAAACCGAGTAAAAAAAATTACGGTTTGTTTTTAAGGTTTTAAATAGAACAGATAATTCTCTATAGCTAATCTACTTAAGGGAAAAAAAGATACATAAATTTAGAAATTAGAAAAAGTTACAGTAGCGATTTTAATTTCTAAGAGACCATTCGTCTTACACAGTTGGTTATTTGCAACCCAAGTAACCATAAAGACTCATGTAGAAAAAGAAATCCGTTGGCCCATGTCGTTGAATCATCCCAGTCAAATGAGGCGGCCAGGACTTGGTGACAGAAAAATGAAAACTGTATTCAATATGACTGAAACACTCTGCATACATATTTATAGCCATAGGCAGAATCACTGCACTTAAATGATTTTTAATCTATTTTGGACTTTTCTATATTTCCTCATCTTTCTACATAAACATGTATCAGAATTGATGTTAGAAAGTTTCTAATAAGATGCATAGAGACAGAAGTTTATTAGTGGTTACCAGGGGCTGCGGAGAAGGGAGATTGGGAGTTATTACATAAGGGGACCGAGTTTCTGTTCAGGAGGATGGAAATGTGTGAAACCGGATAGTGGTGAGGATTGCAACATGGTAACTGCACTTACACTTAAAACATTGTTAGAATGGCAGACGTTTTGTTACATATATTTTTTACCATAATAAAAAATTTAAGTGTTTAAGAATTCATCAGTATTCAAGAGGCTGGAAATAATACCTTCTCATTTTAAGTATTGTAAAAACCAAAGTAGGAATGACTAAATAAAAAGAAATTCTATCTGCCTGCTTATTAATGGAAGCCTCAGCAGATGGAGAGGCGCCCCTGGCCACCCTGTTTAGGCAGTCGTCCCTCTGGGTCTATCCCATTATTCTGTTTATTCTTTTCATAGCATTTATAATTCTCTGATATTGTTCTAATCTTCCTCCCTAAAATATAAGCTATCAGAATAACCAAATTCATTGCCCTTGAGTTGATTCCTACTCATGGTGACTCCATGTATTACTGAATAGAACTGTGCTCCATGGAGTTTTCTGGGCTGTAATCTTTACAGAAACAGATCACCGGGTCTTTCTTCTGCAGTACCACTGGGTGGCTTTGAACTGACAACCTTTTGGGTAGTACTACCGCTACTACTATGTATTGCTGTTGAGTTGATTCTGACTCATAATGACCCAGTAGAACAGAGTAGAACTGCCCCATAGGGTTTCCAAGGCTGTAATCTTTACAGAAACAGACTGCCACACCTTTCTTCCGCAGAGCAGCTGGTAGGTTAGAACAGCTAACCTTTAGGTTAGCAGCCAAGTGCTTAACCACTGCACCTCCCAGGCTTCTTTTATGTTAGTAGTCTAGTGCAAACCGTTTGTGCCACCTGGATACCTTGCTGTCAAAATAGGGACCTAGTTTATCTTTTTTTTTTACTCTATCCCCAACACCTAAAACAGTTGCCCAGCATATAGCATGTACTCATTAATATTTGATGGTTGAGTGACCATGAGTGTCAGTGAGAAGGTCAATACCAGATAGTCTTGGCCTTCTTATACGCACTGCTGTGTTCGCTCTCCTTTGGTTTGGGGTTGCAGTGTGTATGCCCGTACATGTGTGTATACCCATAGAGGCATGTGCGTGTGTTTGTTGGAGGCACAGGTTGCCATTTGACAAAGGAAGAGATTGATGACAAATGATGCTACGTTTGGTGGTGTCGAAGGTACTGGAAAACCAAGGATAGCTGCAGGAATCTCGTCGTGGAGATGTACAATAGTTAAATATGGAACGGAAAATGAAAAGGCTTAACACTCCTGTTACCGACACCATGTGTGTCAGAGTAGAACTGTGCTCCATAGGGTTTTCAGTTGCTAATTTTTGGAAGTAAATCCCCAGGCCTTTCTTTCGAGGTGCCTTTGGTGAACTCGAAACAACTCCAACCTTTCTTTCAGTTAGCCGCTGAGCACATTAGCTGCTTACACCACCCAAGGACTCCCCCTTCTTAATAACCTTCTTTAACTACAGAAACTGTCACTTTATAAAAATGTCCCTTTAAAACGCCTTTCAATGTTACCTATATTTTTACAACAATAAGAAATAAAAAGGGGGCGAGCAAAAGCCTTTCCAAATACTTTGGCTGTTTGAATTGTCTTACCAAAGTCTTAGAAGTTATACTAAGACATTGTTTAATTTTGTTATCTTTCTTGGACTAAATGACCTTGTCCTTCTTAGAGTAAACATCTCACAGTTACTTTATTCTTGGTTGTAATATCAAGAAATACAGGCCAGATTCCAGTATTACACAGTGATAAAACAATCAATGTAAACTCCAAAACAATCAATGTGAACTCCTAAAAGGTGTGTTATAGCCCCCTCTTGGGTTTTTGTGCTTGATATCATTATTTTTTTTAGATATTTTGTAAAGGTCACTTTTCATGTATCCATGAGGCTATACTTTTTTAAAACATATTTAGTGATACTTTTTTTCTCGTATATTAATTTGTCATCTCTGTAGGGAATGCGGAAAATACAGGAAGGTATAAAGAAAAAATAATCACTTACTAAAAGACCCTAAGACATTAACAGTGGTTAGTTTTATATTTATATTTTATATCATAACATATTTATATACATATCTTACTTTGAAAATGACATTGGGATTCTTTGTAAAATTTTGTGTACAATATTAAAAAATACAAGCATTTCCCATGTTATTAAATGTTCTTAGGAAACATTTTTGGCTGCAATAGTATTCTCTCTGTTAAGCAATTTATTCAGTAAGTCTTCTGGACCCTTTAGTTACTCTAAATTTTACTGTTGGAAATATCACTTGGATAACTGTCCACAGTTCCATGTACCCTAGGGTAGTCGAACTTAAGTGGGATCATTAAGTGGGAGTCAATATGTGTGAGATATATATTGTCAAGTTACACTTCATGAAATTGTGTCAATTTATATTCTGTCCCTGTAAAGACACCCTGGTGGCGTAGTAGTTAAGAGATAGGCTGCTAACCAAAAGGTCAGCAGTTCGAATCCCTGTAAGCATTGTTTTTGAACATATTTTCTTTGAGTACTTCCCAAACCTCAGGGCTAAGAGGTCAGAGAGGATGCAAATAGCTACAGTCAGTCACTTAGGAGGGAGGAGGCTGATGCAGCTAAGGTGATCACTAAAACTCCCACCTGGTGTTATAAAGGCGTACAAGTAGGCTGGCTGCTTGAAAGGAAGCCAGTCAGCCCAGAGGGACAGATACCGAGTGAATTTTAGAGAGGAGTTTGTGAAAGGCATAATTGTACCTTGGCAACCCATCTTGTAACCACCCCCCCACCCCTTGAGAAATGGTTGCGTAGAGATTTCCAAAGCGACACCTTTCCTTGGCTGTTTGTAGAATGTCAAGTTATGTGCCTGAAACTAACAGTCACAAATAAAAGGGTTCTCCTGAGCCCCAGGAGGTCACTTTTAATTTGAATAAGGCTTTGTTTAATAGAGTAGTTGAGCTGTAATTCATTTGTTCATTTTAACAAATAAGTATTTATTGAGGGCCTTCTCTTTACTTAGCCCAGTGCTGGCTGGTGGGAACACAAAAGCAGCAGTTCCCTTCCCTCTAGGAATTTATAATCTAGTTGTGAAGAATAAGAAATACGCACATGAAAAATACAAGTAAGAATGCAAAGCAGTCCATAATTAGGTGCCATAATGAGGGCTAAGCACAGTTGATTAGTGGTTTGGAGTAATGAAGATTTTCTCATAAAAATGGGTAAGGACTAAGATGATTAGAAATGAGAGATTTGCATCAGATAGGGCTTGCTTTGAAAAACTTCACCTCCGGGGCAGATGAGCAGCTTTTACTGGCTCCCACAAACTTTTTTTTTGCATTGCAAGGCTCCAGGTTTCTGCTGGCCTATTTTACTGATGCATATCTCTGAGCTGTACCCAGGCTTTCCTTCTGTAATGCTGAGTAGCTTAATTACTGTTGGTGTGGTGGGTTGAAGAAAAGAGACCGGGGAGATTTATTAACTCTACTAACATTTTTATAGAGACAATTACATTAAAATCAAGGAGTGACTGAGTAAATCTTGGGATTACACCAATGGCATGGTATCAGTTATACTTTAACTGTATTAATTGTTTTTTATATTTCTTCTTTGCATGGCATTTCAGATTCATGGAAACAACTACTCTCACAAAGTGGATATCTTTTCTTTAGGCCTGATTCTGTTTGAATTGCTGTACCCATTCAGCACTCAGATGGAAAGGGTCAGGGTAAGTACCGCCACCCCCCCCCCCCACACACACACCAAAAAAAAGATGGAAAAAGAAAGGAGCCTAAAATTTGCAAAAGAAAGAGATTTAAAATAAGGTTAAGTTATTCTTAATACCAGCAGACTAATTACATGGAAGTGAAAGAGGCTGCAGTACAGGCAGGATTTGAAGACTATTTGCTTCTACTTAAAGCTTTGATCTTCAGAAATTATTTAGTGTAATTCTTTCTTCTGTTTGCTTAAATTCATCAGTAAAACAATGCTTTGCCCTCAAAAAATTTGTAATAAATGCAAACCTGGGGAAACATGGAGTAATATAGTGGGGGGCGACAGTGATGATGGCGGTGCTTCGTCAGAGAAGAATTAAAAGCTGCCAAATTAAGCATAATTAACTTTCTTTTTCCATTAGAAATAAACCATAACCTTATCTTTTGATGCAGATAGTACTAAATGTCTTTTAAAAGTCATCCTTTGTCATCTTCTTCCACATCCTCTGAAAGTCGTCACTATCAACTTTCCTAGCTGTTGTCCCTGGTACTTCCATATTTCCAAAGCTTATGCCTTTTTCACCATTTATTTCTTTAATTTTTTTGTGCTTTAAGTGAAAGTTTACAGCGCAAATTAGTTTCTCATTAAGAAATTTATACACAAACTGTTTTATGACATTGGTTGCAATCCCCGCACTGTGTCAGCACTCTCCCCCTTTCCCCTTCCTCCCCAGGTTCCTCCTCTCCTTTCATCCAGTTTTCCTGTCCCTTCTTGTCTTCTACGCTTGGATTTTGGGCAAGTGTTGCCCACTGGTCTGGTATACTTGATAGAACTAAGATGCACATTCTTCACGTGTGTTATTGTTTGTTTTATAGGACTGCCTAATCTTTGGCTGAAAGGTGAACTTGGGAGTGGCTTCATCTCCGAGTTAGAAGTATGTCTGAGGGCCATAGTCTCGGGTTCCTCCAGTCTCTTTTAGACCAATAAGTCTGGTCTATTTTTTTTTTTTTGTGAGGGGGAATTTGCATTTTGTTCTAATTATTTTTCCGTTCTGTCCAGAACTCTCTATTTCAATCTCTGTCAGAGCTGTAGGTCATGGTAGCCAGACACCATCTAATTCTTCTGGGCTCAGGCTGGTGGAGGCTGTGGGTCATGTGGTCCGTTAGTCCTTTGAACTAATATTTTCCTTGTGTCTTTGGTTTTCTTCATTCTCCTTGGCTCTGGACAGGATTGGACTAGTAGATGTATCTTAGATGGCCATTCACAAGCTTTTAAGAACCCAGACGCTACTCACCGAAGTAGGATATAGGACATTTTCTATGACTTTGCCTTGGTCAAGTTGTACTGGCTTTCTTTATATTGTGTGTTGTCTTTCTCTTCACCAAAGTTACCACTTGTCTACATTCTAGTTAGTGATTTCTCCTCCCATCCCTCCCCTCCCTCATAACCATCAAAGTTAAGTTTGTTCTGTATGTAAACCTTTCCTTGGTTTTTTATAATAGTACTCTCATACAGTATTTGTTCTTTTGTGACTTATTCCACTCAGCATAATGCCCTCCAAATTCATCCATGTTGTGAGATGTTTCAGAAGTTCATTATTGTTATTTATCATTGTGTAGTATTCCAGAATGCTCCTTAGAGGCAAGGATGGCGAGACTACGCCTTACATACTTTAGACATGTTATCAGGAGGGATCAATCCCTGGAGAAGGACATCATGCTTGGTAAAGTAGAGGGTCAGCAAAAAAGAGGAAGACCCTCAACAAGATGGATTGATACTGTGGCTGCAACAATGTTAATGAGATGGGATTAGTGGCAGTTATGTTGATAAGGCATAACTCAATCTACAAGATTAAAAAAAAAAAAAGATTGTGTTTTAAGCCAATCTCTTTTGAGATATAAAAGAGAGAAGCGAGCAGAAAGACATGGGGACTTCACACAACCAAGAAATAAGAGCCAGGAGAATATCACGTCCTTTGGACTCAGGGTCCCTGTGCTGAGAAGCTCCTAGTCCAGGGAAAGATTGAAGACAAGGACCTTGCTCCAGAGCTGACAGAGAGAGAAAACCTTACCCTGGAGCTGATGCCCTGAATTTGAACTTCTAGCCTAGTAGACTGTGAGAGAATAAACTTCTGTTTGTTGAAGCCATCCTCTTGTGGTATTTCTGTTATAGCAGCTCTAGATAACTAAGAATCCAGCTGCTTTTTGTATGTCGATCTTATATTCTGCTGAATCTTTCTATTAGTTCCATTAGTTTTCTTGTGGAATCTTTAAGGTTCTCTATGTGTAGGATCATATCATCCTCAAATAGGGATAGTTTTACTTCTTCCTTTCCCATTTGGATGTCCTTATTTCTTTTTGCTTTAGCTGGGACTTCCAGGACAATATTAAATAGAAGTGGTGATAAAGGGCATCCTTGTCTTTTTCCCATTCTCGGGTGAATGCTTTCAACCTCTCTCCCTTGAGAATGATGTTGGCTGTTAGTTTTGTATAGATGTCTTTTATTATGTTGAGGAGTTTCCCTTCTATTCCTGTTCTATTGAGTGTATTTATCAGGAATGGGTGTTAGACTTTGCCGAATGCCTTTTGTACATCGATTGAGATGATCATGTGATTCTTTTCTTTTACTGTATGTAGTGGATTGCATTGATTGATTTTCTAATGTTGAACCATCCTTGAATACCTGGTATGAATCCCACTTGTTTGTGGTGTATTATTTCTTTGAATATGATGCTGAATTCTGTTGGCTAGAATTTTTGTGTGTGTGTGTGTGTTTTAATTGAAAGTTTACAAATCAAGTCCTTATCCACATTTGGCTATATTCTCCTCTAACTTCTCTCCCCCTAATAAGACAACACACTCCTCCTCTCCACCCTGTATTCCCCATGTCCATTCAACCAACTCTTGTCCTCCTCTGCCTTCTCATCTAGCCTGCAGACAGGAGCTGCCACATAGTCTCATGTGTCTACTTGAACTGAGAAGCCCACTCCTCACCAGTATCATTTTCTGTCTTATAGTCCACTCTAATCCCTGTCTGAAGAGTTGGCTTCAGGCATGGTTCCAGTCTTGGGCTAACAGAGGGTCTGGGAACTATGACCTCTGGGGTCCCTCCAGTCTCATTCAGACCATTAAGTTTGGTCTTTTTACAAGAATTTGAGATCTGCATCCCACTGTTCTCCTGTTGCATCAGGGATTCACTGTTGCATTCCCTTTCAGGGCAGTCATCGGTGGTAGGTCGGCAGCATCTAGTTCTTCTGAACTCAGTCTGATGTAGTGTGTGGTTTATGTGGCCCTTTCTGTCTCTTGAGGTCATCTTTACTGTATGTCTTGGTGTTCTTCATTCTCCTTTGCCCCAAGTGAGTTGTGACCAATTGATGCATCTTAGATGGCTGGTTGCTAGCATTGAAGACCCCAGATGCTACTCACCAAAGTGGGATGCAGAACATTTTCTTAATAGATTTTCTTAATGTATTGGCTAGAATTTTGTTGAAAATTCTTGCATCTACATTCATGAGAGATATTGCTCTGTAATTTTCTTTTTTGCCTGGTGTCATTGTCTGACTTTGGTATCAGGATTATGCTGGCTTTGGAGAATGAATCCAGGAGTATTCCTACCTTTTCTATGGTCTTAAGTAGTTTGAGCAGTATTGGTGTGAGCTCTTCTCTGAATGTTTGGTAAAATTTTCCAGTGAAGCCATCTGAGCCAGGGCCTTTTTTGGTTGGAAGTTGTTTTTTTACTTCTTCAATCTCTTTTCTTGTTATGGGTCTCTTCAGATTTTCAACCTCAGTGTGTGTTAGTTTAGGTAGGTAGTGTGTTTTTAGAAATTTTTTCTAGGTTCTCAAATTTGTTGAAGTACAGTTTTTCATGGTATTCTGTTACGATCCTTTTTATTTCAGTTGGGTCTGTTGTAATGTCCCCCATCTCATTTTTTGTTTTGGGTTATTTGCTTCCTCTCCTGTTTTGCTTTTGTCACTTTGGACAGTGGTTTGTCGATTTTGTTGATCTTTCCAAAGAACCAACTTTTGTTGATTCTTTCTATTGTTTTTCTGTTCTCGATTTCATTTCTTTCTGCTCTAATCTTTATTGTTTCCATTCTTCTGGTGGCCATGGGCTTCTCTCTGTTCTCTTTCTATTTGTTTGAGTTGTAGGACTAACATTTCAATTTTGGCTATTTATTTGTGTGTTTATTGCTATGAATTGCCCTTTAAGTACTGCTTTTGCTGTGTCCCAAAGGTTTTGGTGTGATGTGTTTTCATTTTCATATGATTATAGGAATTTGTTGATTCCCTCTTTGATTTCTTCTATTACTTAGTTGTTTTTAAGCAGGGTGTTAATTCAGTTTTAATGTATTTGATTTTTTCCCTTGCTCTTCCTCTTATTTATTTCTACTTTTATGGCTTTTTGATCAGAGAGAATGCTTTGTATTATTTCATTGTTTTGGATTTTATTGACATTTGCTTTGTGGCCTAAATTTTGGTCTGTTCTGGAGAATGTTCCATGTGCATTGTAAAAGAATGTATACTTTCCTGCTTTTTGGTGGAGTGTTCAGTATATGTCTGTGAGGTCAAGTTGGTTTGATTATGGCCTTTAGATCTTCTGTATCTTTGTTGAGTTTCTTTCTAGATGTTCTGTCCTTTACTGAGAGTGGTATGTTGAAGTCTCCTACTATTATTGTGGAACTGTCAATTTTCCATCCTTTGAATTTTAATAAATTTATGTCTTTATTTCTAAGGTGTGTCTCTTGGAGACTGCATATTGATGGGTCCTGTTTTTTATCCATTCTGTTGCTCTCTGTCTCCTTATGGCTGTGTTTAAGCCATTTACGTTCAGTATGATTACCAATAGATACAAGTTTATTGCAGTCATATTGTTGTACTTTTTTTGTGTGTGTGGTGCTGATGTTTTCTTTGTTCCTCTTTCCTGTTCTGAGTTCCACTGGTGAATTTTCTTTCCTTTCATTATTATGGTTGTTATGTTTATGGAGTCTTTATGCTTTTGTTCTTTTATATTCTGATGAGTAGGTTCGTTAACTTTTTTTGTGGTTACCTTGAAATTTACCCTTATCTTCCGAATTTTGAACCAATCTTTTATTACTTGATTTCGCCTTGATTTCCTCTCCATTTGAAAGTTCTATCCCTACATCGTTTGTTCCCCTTTTGATATTTTGACATTGTCATTTACAGGTTGGTGCCTCTATTTCCCTGTTTTAACTCTTTTCGCTTTATTATTGAGAGGTCTTTACTTAAGTTGGTATCTGGCTGATGCTGCCCTGTGTTCTAGACTCAAGCTGTTGCCTAATGTTGTTGGTTCTCTAACTGAAGGCCTCCTTTTAATATTTCATGTTAGTTTGATTTGGTTTTTATGAATTGCCTTTATTTCTATCTGGTAATGTCCTAATTTTACCATCATATTTGAGAGAGAGTTTTGCAGGATGTATTATTCTTGGTTGGCAGTTTTTTTTTTATTATTATTCCTTTCAAGGTCATATATATGTTATTGCCTTCTTGCCTGCATAATTTCTGCTGAGTAATCAGAGCTTATTATTGTTTTCCCTTTGTATGTGACTTTTTGTGTTTTTTCAAGCTGCTCTCAGGGTTCTTTCTTTGTCTTTGCTTTTGGCAAGTGTGATTATATTTCTTGGTAACTTTCTTTTGAGGTCTATCCTAGATGGGGTTTGTTGAGCTTCTTGGATAGTCAGCTTTTCATCTTTCATGATATTTGGTGAGTTTTCTGCTAGCAAATCTTCAATAGTCTTCTCTGTGTTTTCCATTTTATCCCCCATTCCATAACTCTGATCATACGTACAATCAAGAGATTTTCTTCATTCTTTTCTCTGATTTTTCTTCAAACAAAGTGGCATTCAAGGATATGTCTTTAATCTCACTGATTCTCTCTCCCATTATTTCAGATTTGCTCTTAAAACCTTCTATTGAGTGCCCGTTTCTGAAATTTTGTTATTTATTTTTTGGATTTCTAGTTGCTGTTTTTTTATGATTTCTAATTATTTATTTTGACATTTTGTTCTTGTATTATTTTTCTCAATTCTTCTATTGTTTTTCTGTGTTTTCCTTGATTTGGGCTCTGTTTTCCTCAGTTTTGTCTGTGTTTTCCATCATTTTATCTATTTGTTCCTTGATTTTAGCATTGGTCTCTTTCCTAATCTCTTGGAGAACCCTAAACATTAGTCTTTTGAATTCTATATCAGGTAGTTCCACTGCTTTTTCCTCTTACCAGACGGGTATCTGAGTCTTTGTTTTGGTCACTTGCTGGAGCCATCTTGTCCTGCTTTTTTATATGTTTTGATATTGTCTGCTGTCTCTGCGACATTATTTTCTTTATTTACTGATTGTATATGCATCTTTTTCAGCCTTTGTTTTGATATATCAGGGCAGGTAGTCGGGGCATACGGGACTAGGTGGGGAGAAAGAAAAATGAGAAAGGGGAAAAAAGAAAACAAACAAAAATGGCATGGCAGCAGGCAGGTAGGGGTGGGGAGGGCCTTGCACAGGAGCGGGCTGGTGGCTCTCTGGCCACAGTGGTGCAGTGGGGGCCTGTGGAAATAGGGGAAGGTGGTGTATAGGGTTAGGTGGAAAAAAGAAAGGAAAGGAAAAAAGAAGGGGGAAAAAGCCACATGGTGAGAGGTGCATGGCAGGCCAAGGAGGTGGGTTCATGTTATGGGCCCCAGCAGTGGGAACTGCTAGA